>NW_006796034.1:1466653-1485547 GCF_000442215.2 Lipotes vexillifer | reverse complement strand
TCCCTACACTCTTGCCAAGGGTGTTTTTTTTAACATGTTGCCAGCCTATGGGGTGAAAACATTAGAGTCTTAAATGGAATTTACCCTATCGTGAGGGAGGTTCATTCTTTTTTAGTATCTTTAAAAAATATTGTGCTTTTTCTCTGCAGCATCTATTCATATTCTTTTTTCATTTTTATATTGAGATATTGGTCTTTTAAAAGTTGACTAGTAAGGCCTTTCATAAATTAGAGATTAATCTTTTTTATATGAATAGCAACTTATTTGCCTGTTAATTTTGCTTCTAGTGTTTTGTCATGCAGAAATATTTGCTTTTAATGTAGTCAATGAATTTTTAATTTTGTGCCTCCTGAGTTTTAAGTCATGGTTAGAAGCCTTCCTTACTTCCAGGCTATAAGAGAATTCTGCCATGCCTTCTAGTACTTCTTGGTTTCACTTTATAAGTTAAAATCTTTAACCCATTTGGAATTTATCCATATAAGCCACGAAGTGTAGATCCAGCTGTTCCCTCTGGATGCCTACCCAGCTGTCCCAACCTACATGTTGAACAGTCCATCTTTTTGTCACTGATTTGAGATGCCATTTTTTTTTTAATCATTTACTAAATTCTTGTAAGAATTTGGGTCTATTCCTGGATTGTATAATATCTTTCACTGATCTTTCTACATATGAACTAGTACCCAGCATTTTAATTATTAAACATTGTTTTAAAAACTGGAAGGGCTGGTTTTCCTTTTTCAGATTTTTCTTGGCCATTTAAGAAACTTTTTTCCTTGCAAACTTACATCAGCTTATCTAGCTACTGAAAAAATCCTGCTATTATTTTTATTTTAATCATGATAAAGCTATAGCTCAACTTAGACAGAAACAACATCTTAATAATGTAGGGAGAAGTGACATTTTTATAATGTTGAGTCATACCGTCAAGAACAATTTCTGCCTTCTGATTTGTTCAAGCTTTCTTTGTAGCTCAGGAATATACGAAAGTTTTCTTCCTGTGGCTCTTGTATATTTCTTGTTAAATTTATTTCTTGGCACTTTTGTGTTTCTGTAGGTGTTTTTTCTTGCTGTGGTAAAAGGAGTCTTTTCAAAAAACATAGGAATGCTACAGATTTCAGTATATTTATCTTGTTCCCTGCCACCAAAGTTTCTTGTCATTTGTAGCTTTCCAGTTAATTTTCTTACCACCTACAGAGTAATAATTTTACCTCCTGCTTTCCAACTTCTAAACCTCTGTTTTCTTTTTCTTTGCTTTTACTAAATAGTCTTAATACCAAAGAATCTGAATTGTTTTGAAAGAAAATGTTTTCTGAACTTTCTGAAAAATAAGTTCAGATATATAGATTCAATGTCATTTTATATTCCCCCAAACATAATTTTCCCTAAGAGCTTAATTTTGTCAACATAGTTTGTTAAACATGGTGCTTTTTAGGCATTTAACTTCCCTGTACTGGTAAAGAATGACCCATCTTACCCCGGAGAGTGATGGAGAGAGGCATGTAAAGTGTGGTTCACCCCTGGTGACCAGCTAGCTGGTAGGTGGCTGACCAGGTAGCTGCCTACGGAGTACCTCATTAGCTGGGGCAGGGGATGTGTCTATTGGCCACAAACTGTGGTTTCTTCCCCACTTCTGCTTTTCCTCTCCCCACCAGCAAAGCCACTCAGATATGCTGGAAGTAATTTGGAGAGCTGACTGTATATTTAGGTGACTCTCTATATGGAATTTATTCAAGCAAACAATGCAGTGACATGCACAGGCACCAATGTGAGAGGCTAGAAACAGAATTAACTGGAGGGAAAAGCCCAAGCCTTTTACATTTTAAATATATGGGGGACTCAAAATACAAATATTACACTGAACATCAAAAGGAAAAAGATATGCTTGCTTGTTGTCTTCCGCAGTATTTTTTCACTGCTCTTAGAAGCTCATTCCTAGGTATACAAATCTTCTTGATATTCAGTCATTGCTCTAAAAGGGTATGTTATACCTCACGTGACCAACCCAGAAAGAAGAAACAATTGGCTTAGTCAAAAAGAGGTATTTAGAAAATGTGCTTTGGCCGTATAGCCACACTTCTCATGTTTTCAAGCTTTTCACTCTTGGCACTGCTCTTCCATGATAAATATGATAATTTCCATCTTAAAACAACTGCTTGCTTGTGTAGGAAAAGGAAATGGAGCCCTCGAGCCTATTTCTATCTCCCTAACTCCATCCAAGAAAAGCCAGTCAATCAGCAGTTTTGTCTTCACTTGAAAAGTTAGTGTTGGAAAGGTCTGCATTTAAGGGGTGAAAGGCGTAGGATCGGCTTGAGTGGTAGAAAAGATGGTGCCCCGAGGACACAGCGTACAGGACCGTCCTCCCGGCCCCCCCGACCCCCCAAGCTTGGTGTGAGCCTAAGGAGGCCATTTGCCAGGCAAAATAAAACCAACGAAGTCTTGACTGTTTGCTTTGGGTTATAGGAACAAATATGGACGCTGTTTGGGTTTGAATGCCAGCTCTTCCACTTGTGCAACCTTAACCTACCTCTGCATCAGCTTTCTCAGCTGTAAAATAGGGTTGAAACAATATCCACAACACAGAGATTTTATGAGGTCCAAGTAAATTAATACATGTAAAGAGCTTAGAAAAGTACCTGGCAAGTATCAGAGCTCAGTAGATGTTTGTTGTTATCATCATCAATATCAAGATATAAGCTTCCTATGGAATTACAGTTACCATCCCATTTACAGTAAGAGGAGAGTTTATCCAACTCTGGTTAAATTACAGCCTTAAAAATTCTATTCTCTTCCAATTCCTTCTGCAGGTCTAGTTACAAATAGTGTTCTTTAAAAACTCCTTCTCAAAAGACAAACACTGCACTACATTACTTATACGTGGAATCTAAAATAGTTAATCTCACAGAGGCAGAGAACAGAATGGTAGTCACCACAGGGGAGGGAGGGAAAAAGGGTATAAAGTTAAAAAAAACTTCTCTCTGCCTGTTAAATAATTTTCTTTCAAGTTACTACAACATTTTTGGTTTTTTTCCCCTGGATTTAGTTACGTTTCATTGAGACATGTTTATGACATCTAACAACAATCAGAATTAAAAAAATAAGATATTATAGAAAAATGATATGGCATTCTCCTCTGGAAATAATTCTTCCCTCTTTCAATTACTTATAACACAAAGTATTTATTTTAGAAAAGAAGGGCACAAGGATGGTTAACTATATTCTTTCTCCTATTCTGTTAAAAATCTCATTTTTTAGCACCTGCTATCTCAGCATTTTTCAAGCTGCATTTGTAACCTGTTAGAAGATTATGAAATAGATTACTTTTTAAAAAAGTGAAATAGAATAGAAACTATTAGTGTGAATCATATGCAGTAAGGGGAAGTCTTGTTTTGTGAGACTTTTATTTCTGTTCCATATGCAGAAGTATGTATGAAGCTATGTATACTGGGGTTGTGATGTAATACATGTCTTACTGTGAATCCCAGTCACGAGTTTGATGAACACCATAGCAGGGGGCTGGCATGATGCCTTGGTTCTACTTAAATTGTCATTATCTTGAAGGGATGTTGCACAGAGGTCTCATTCACTGTAAACATATGTACAATTTTCAAAAGAATGGTAATGCAAAATAAACCCAAGTCCTCCTTCAGTACATCTCAGCGTCCTGATGGTGGCAATGATTATTAATTGCATTTTTCCCCTTAGTCTTCTCAATGGCTCACACGTGAGCCATTTACCATGGCAGTGCAACAAGTGCTTCACCATTACAACTTCAATTATAGGGGACCTTCTTTGTGCCAAGTACTGCCCTGTTTTCTATTCTCATTGAGAAGAAAGGTGTGGACTCATTTGGCCTTGCCCACCAAGGCCTGTTACTTATGGAGAAATCTAGAGCTAAAAAAAACTAACAATGTCTGGTTGCAATAAAAAAGCAAAAGTAAATGATTTCTACTTTGCAATAAATAGCTGGAGTAGAAAAAACACACCATTTTATAAAATCATTCATTTGGTAATAATTCATATAGTACTTTTTGCTAGCTCCAGGGTTGTCATTTGAAGACTACGTGTATTTTTACTGTTTGTTGAGTTTTCTCCTTATTTAGCCTGGTTTCTAATCCACTGTCCTAAGCCAATATGTATATTGCAAATAGCCCCTCCTTGTTTATCCCTGGCCTCTGTAAACCGTAAGCTCCCCGCAGGCAGGGGCTCTACTGGATATCTCCTTTGCGTTGCTTTCTGTGATACCCAGAAGAGTTACAGCCTCCCACCAAGTACCCAATAACTTTTGTTAATGGATAAGGAAAACGTATGGAAGCTTTTACCTTGGAGGAACTGGTAGCCTGGGGCACAGCGAGTCTGCATTTGGATTCTGGGTGTAGTTGAAGGAATTCAAACTATAAACACACAGGAAGGACCCTGGAAGCAGAAGACACACAGACTGTACCACCTTCCTACATTGTGTTTATCTTTCTAGGGGAGCCAGTAAGGAAACCATAGTCATTTTACCAAACTGGGAAAAAAAACCAAACAGAATAAATCACTCAGGTTTAGAAAACAGGTCTCTGGGCGACGTAAGACAAAAAGAATCAGCCTCAAAACTGAGACTGAGCTAGGTCCTCTCTTTTTCTCTCTCCAAAATGCCAAATTCAAAACTGAAAGTTATACGATAGGTACTAAAACGATGGGAAGATGAATTATTATATAGGCTTCATATTTTTAACCCAGCCTTGCAAACAGTTTTTAAAACTCTGGCACCCCATTTCATAGGCAGATGAAATTTGCAGTGGGTTGTCTCGAATTTCTTTTTACTTTCCTTTGCTTATTTAACGCTTAAAATATAAATCTGAAAAGCAGGCTCAGAGCAAGTTACACAAATGCTTTTGGAACAGCTTAAGGCTATCCCACTGGTCAGTGAAACTATCCATGGCCCGAACATCTTAATGAAAGAACATACCTGTCGGTAATTCAACCCAAAGCCTGTGGGTGCCTCTCTAGGACTGGATGTGCCAAGTGCACAGAGCTCTCTGACCTCCATCTGACCTTGTCTTTGGGCCCTAAATGTCTGCTGTCTCCTCCCGCTCTCTACGGCAGACCAGTCCCTGGCAGTTAGCAGAGAACAGCTAGGGTTTCAGATGAATTCCAGATAAACCTGAATGAAATTGAACAGCTCAGGAGAAAATGTTTATGGCCCTTTCTACACAAGGAGAGGCAGTCACAGGAAGGACAATTTCCAGTTTTGCAGAGAAAGCCAGGGCAGGGCAAGTTATCTAGGTCTGCACAGGTTACCCTGCTGTGGTCCCCAGCCTCAGAAGGAAGAGTGACCCCATCCCTCGGTACCTACCAGTAGTGTTTGCAAAGAGCTGGACCTCTTCCAGGGTATTAAGCTGCTCTTCAGGACAGCTGGACACACAGAGAATGGTGGAACTGAACCTCACATCCTTGACTTCCAGGTTGCAGGAATTCATAAAAAACACGTGTCTAGGAGACAAATGAAACAGGAGAAGAATGTCGTAGAGCATTTCCTGTCATTGAGTTTGATTGTGGGACTTAAAAATATCCACACGCTGTCAAATGTGGGAATAATTAAGGCAAACTTTCATCATCAAATACTTCCATGTAATTTAACATGTATTATGCCTACCTGGGTTCATCTACGGAGTCGTGCAGCTTGGGAACCATATTCAAATGTTAACAAAACTCCCCTTTTCCAGATTCAGCATTTTCTGGGA
The DNA here is from genome assembly GCF_000442215.2 of Lipotes vexillifer. Classification (NCBI taxonomy): domain Eukaryota; kingdom Metazoa; phylum Chordata; class Mammalia; order Artiodactyla; family Lipotidae; genus Lipotes; species Lipotes vexillifer. Next base: position 1,479,821 of record NW_006796034.1, on the reverse strand, counting down.
TGTTGATTAACACTAGGGAGTTCTCCGAGGAAGTCACTGAGGAAGGGAAAGGACTGATTAAACTGTCCCTGGTTTGCTAGGTGAGGTCAGTGCATGAACTACTCATGAAGTCCACAGAAAGTATACTTGCACCCAAGAGTGTTCAATTATACCTCAGAGAATAGCTGAACCCAGGGAAGTGAGAAGTGGTGAGTAGGAGACCGAGGCTGTGAATTAAAGGCTTACCCCTCCCCCTGCCTCCCAGTTTGAGACAGGAAACTCATGAGACCCTTCCTGCTGCAGCTGCCCAGCCACTGGGCACAAGAACAAAACTGGTTGTTGACATTAACAGGATCACATGCTGGTTGGCAGTGGCAGCTCTCAGGCCCATGCCCTACACTTAACCTGGTTGCTGAGATCAGAGGAATGTCAGACCAAGAGCCCTGTAGGCAGTCCTCCAGGGGAGGGACTGGAGAAGGGGTGCCAGAAGCTTCTTTTTCCTCCAATTGGGTTTGGGAGAACGGTGGGTGGTGTAACAGGAGATGGGGGAACAGATTTCCTAGGTGTATGATAAATACGTACTTTATTCTACTTATTAATTTTAAAAAATTGTAGTAAAATACACATAAAATTTTACCATCTTGAAGCTTTTATGTGTGCAGTGGCATTAAGAACATTCACATTGCTGTGCAGCAATCACTACCACCCAGAACTCTTTTCATCTTGCAAAACTGAAACTCTGTACCCATTTAATAATAATTCATCACTCCCAAACCCTGACAACCACCATTCTACTTTCTGTCTCTATGAATGTGATTACTCTAGATATCTCATATAAGTGGAATCATAAAATATCTTTTTGTGACTGGCTTATTTCACTTAGCATAGTATCCTCAAGATTCATCTATGTTGTAACATGTGTCATAACTGCTTTCCTTTATAAGGCTGAACAATATCCCAGTATATATATATACACATTTTGTTTATTTATTCATCTGCTGATGGACACTTGGTTGCTTCTACTTTTTGGCTACTGAGAATAATAAAATATGTACTTTTCATTTCAAAGAGGATGACTATTTACCAGCATTGCATTATGAATACAATGTCTAAACGGGAGCACAGGTGCATCTAGGGAGCCCCTTCCTCTCCTGTCTTCTTTGTGAGTGACACCCACAAGTGCAGGGAGAAATGCCCCTCAGGCAGTCCATGTTCAGCAGTGCAAAGCGCCCCTCCTCAAGAGCAAATTCAGGGGTAGAGGAGGCCTGGTCGGAGATTTGTATTTGGTGATTCCAAACTTATACTCAGGACCTATCTAGACCTTTAAGATTTCTTTCCTAGGAGCTGCTTTTGATTATCAAGTCTTAAAATTATCACAAAGCTGCATCCATCTTAGAAAATCATGGCCAGGGATTTCTCTCCCCTCAGGGGATTCCTGTCTCTTCTCTCCCCTTTTTGTTTCTGTGTTGGAGTCAGTGGGAGAAAAGTGAGACACCAAAGCTGAGAGTGCCGTAGCTGAGAGTGTAGGCTGGGGAGGGAGTGGGACACAGGTCCCCAGCATTCCCAGGTGGGATTCAGGTATTTCCACACAGAAACAATACTGTGGATGGTGTATAATTAGTAACATGATTCTGATACATTATGGATAATAATAGTGACAACTAACATTTATTAAGCCTTAGCTCATGCAGTGTCTCAGTGGATCCTTAAAACAATCTTGTGAGGTGGGTCTAATAACCAGTTTAAAAAGATGAAAACTCAGCTCAGAGAGGTTAAGTACTCTGCCCAATTTCAATTTAGGACTGGCTGATTCTAAAACCTGTGTCCTTACTACCACACACGTCTCCCTCTCACGAGTTGGACGGACAGGGTTTTGAGTGGGAAAACAGTTTCCAGGCTCAAACGACTAATTTATACAAAGTTTTGAAATCTAGCCCCTCTGTAGGTTGGGGACTTACTTGAAAACTTACTTTTTTAGGGTCATGTCCTGCCCCGAAAGAGGGGCCCCTTCTACTGGGGAGTTCTTCTTGCCACACACGTTGCCAAAGCTGTCGTAGCCGAAGAGGAGTCTTCCCGTGGCCCCAGCCGTCACTGAGTAGCCCACGATGAACACCTGGCAAAACCCAAGTAGCCGCCATGAGAGCCTGGCCAAGGGCTGGAAACCGGTCCCCCACATCCTTGGATGTTGATATAAAATGGAACCGGGTGGAAACGAATCTCCCCAGCATCACTGCACTTTCCTCCTTCATCAGTAATACCAGAAAATCAGAGCAGTTAGCGCGCCGCTCCTCTAGTACGTGCTTTACCAGGTTAGGGAGGGAGAACATTCTAAAACACTGAAGCAGATTCCTCTCTATTTTCTCACCAGTTTGTGCTTCTCACCTTCTTCCCCAAGAGTCTGTCATTTTTTTTTCTTCTTGGCCTAAGTTCACCAGGATAATTCAATTTTTTTCCACTTGAGGTTCTTGTTTTATCTAAGGTCATAAGCAAGGCTATGCTGCCTTCCCTGAGGTTCTATCCATCCGTCCAACCCTTACTTCCTTCCACCTCCCTCAACTTTTTTCTTTTTGTCTTGTATTTAGGGGATTCTGACCCTCTGTCCATAACAAGTGAGAAAATGGTGTTTTGGAGTAAGTCCTTAAAAATACACAAGATAAATCTCAGGAATTCTGCTGGACAAGAACATCATGCAATCTATAGTCACTTTTGTCCAATTCTGTAATGAATGTGGACTATTTAAAATATTCAGCTCAAACGACTGTTCCCTTAATATGCATTGACGGGCCCTCTATACTCGGATGGAGTCTGTATCTTCCCATAACATAAGCTTAGTGTTGTAAGTTTCTCAATCTACAATGCGTAGAATACCATTTAATACTTGGAATCTATAGCACTGGTACCATATGTTCCAAAGGTACGTCGTCCCAAAGTCAAATATGTTTCAGATACTCTACATTCATTACTAATTTAGGAATCAAAATAGCAGTCTTAAAGTGCCCAGTGTGTGCTAGAGACTCTGTCACTGAGGGACATAGAAACAAACACAACCGAACCCCTGCCCCCGAGGAACTCGGCCTAGAAGACAGGCAGGGCTCAGGGCTTATAAACAGCTGGCCTCCTGGGGAAGGAGGCTCTCTGCCCCTCCTACTCTGCCAGCACCTCCTCAGTCTTGAGGTCAAACTGCAGGACGTGTGGGTCACCCTTGCCGGCGGACAGACTCCTTACCCTTTACTCTGAGGCTGTGGCTCTGGCTGTGACCGTGGGCCCATGTGGCTGACGTGATAGGCTGACCCAGCCCCCGGGTGTTCCCTTCCTGCCCTTCCTTCTGGAGTGTGGTCAGATCCTGATTGGTTTTGGACTTAGAGGGAGGAAAGGAGTCCTGGGCTTTTGCCCGGCTCACCAGAGATCTCATAATGAAGTGATATTTCCCATTTAAACTCAGGGCAGCACCATCAATAATCCCATCCCGCATGTGCCTTGTCACTGGTCAGGATGTCACAAGACCGACCAGAAAGCAGAACAGCAGAGAGGCAGAAAAAACACTCCTTGCTATCTTGGCTGTGGTTAAAAAAATGTTGCAAAGATACTAAAAGCTAGTCACCTAAGGAAGAACTATCATTATTCAAATTTAATACAGTAAAGAGAATGTGGGCATTTCAGATTTATTTTGCAAAGGACATATAAATTTAAAGCAGTTTCTAGCTCTGTACCACCTCTCAGATGGTTCTGAATTCTTCAGGCTGTGATGGGCCATCTACAAATCCTTTCCTCAGCAAGCTGTTGGTTGAAGGTTTGGTAGTGCTGCACTAGGTTTGAATTGTAGAGGGGCCAGGGAAGATCATCAACAGCCCAGGTTCAAAGCTGCCAGGTACTGGCAGAACAGCTGCTCCCTGCATTTATACAATAGCAGATCCAGAGAGAAATACCAGCATCTGTGGGCAAGTTTAGGTGGAGGTGTTGTAGGTACAGTTTCTCGCATCTCCTAGAGAAGAGCTCCAAGGGTCATAATAGAAGCAACACAGAACATTCAATTATGCCTTTAAGGACCAACCTTCCATTGTGCCTGTTACCCATCTGCCTGCGAGAAACCAGTCGGTAAGTCAATAACTGAATGAATGCCTTTCCTACTTGGAAAGAAGAACAAATATATTTTAGGGTTTATTCAAATTTGTTTCCTTTCAACAGAGGTAATTATGTGATAGCTATTGTCCAGCTTTATAGATTGATCATTTGCCATGGAGCAAATAGCATGGCTCAGTCTGGAATGGATGATTTCATGAACATACTCTTTGAAGAAGCTGAGTGAGCTTTTTTCTGCTGTTACCTAACAACTCTAAAATAAGTACAAAGGCTACAAGATTCAGCTTCCAAGAGACCCTCCCAGGACAAAAAATGGCACAGCGTGATGAGGTCTACCATCAATCAGACACACCTGGAAACTAGAGTAGGAAGGGGGAATCCCATTACCTATCAAACTAGAGGGTTTATAGCAAACGCTTGTTTACCTATTAGCTGCTAAACACAACATATGGAGAGGGCATTACACTCAGCTAAAGTAAGAAGAATTTATTGATATTTCTAGGCTTACACTGGATTTCCCTTTGTTAGAGGAACATTTTATCAATATTTGGGGGGCTGAGATGAGATGGTAAAAGAACTTCCCCTCAGTGAGCTGGGATAATAAAAGACCACATATTGGCCTATTAAATAACAATGCCACTGCAAACGGTGGTTCTCATTTCCTAATGGAGTCTCGCATTAGAACGTGACTGACGGCAATAAGCCAGCCTCTCCAATTTACCGAGCCTAGGAGGTTGAGACACCTGACAGGAATTTCTGAGAACTGCTGTTTACCCTGCGGTACTGGCAGATAGATCGCTCCCTGAAGCACAAACTTTAACCTCGTACCACCCGGAGCCTTCTCCCCAGGAAAGGTCCTGGGGACGCTATTTACATTTGGGGCACAGCTATCTCAGGACACACACACATACTTTGGTCTCTTCCCTGCCAGGCGCTCACACTTACCAAACCAGCCCAAAATAGAAAGAACAGGAACAACCAGGCCTTATCTGTGCATTTCCTATAAATCTGAGGTCGCCACTGTCTTTGCCTGGGGGTTGTCTCCGTGGAAACCTTCCAGAAAAAGAAGGAAGAGTATTGAGGAAAAGAGGATAATCATATAGGTCCCAACCTGGAGAATGAATCGAAACTTACTTGAAGACTGCTCAGAATAACCCATTCCATTTTTTTTTTTTAAAACGCGGCCGCTTGAAGCTCTCATGGAGCCTTTGAAACACCTGTCCTGTGCAGAGCGGATGTTAAGGTCCCAGTCGCCGAGTCCTTACCTGGAGGTGCCCCTAGAGGCGGCCCCAAGTTTGTGCTGGGCGGCCAGCATCTCCCGCGCTTCCGCCCCAGGAGTGGGGTCCGAGGTCCTCCCCGCCAGGTGCCCCCAGGACGCGGCGGCGCCGGGGGGAGGGGGGGCGGTGGGTATTGATCCGAGGGGATCCGGGGAGGCGGAAGCGTCCGGGCGGGCAGGTGCTTGGAGGGGCCCGAGCCTTCCCCCGCGGTCCCTCCCCCGGGGCCGGGTGCAGGCCTTACCAGGTGCTCGGCGCGGAGGCACTGCATCCTGCGCTCCGCCCCAGGGGCCGCGCACCGGCAGCCCACGCAGAGCCCACGGCGGGCCGGCCCGGGGCCCGGCAGTCAAGCGGGGGGAAGGGGCGCAGCGCCGCCCCGCGGCCGCCTTCGAGCGCCACGGACTTCGCCCCGGGCGCTGCCCCGAGGGACCCCCGGCCCCCGCGAGCACCCGGGCCGCCCGCCTCAACCTCCGCGCGGTGCGGCGCCCGGGAAGCCCGTGTCGCCCGCTGAAGCGCGAGGTCCCCGCTGGCGCGTCCTCTCTGGGGCGTAATGAGCCGGCGGCCACCGCAGTGAGCAGGAAGCCGAAAGTCTCAACAAACCCTTCCAGAGGGCGGGCCAGGGTGGGGTGCTGAATTACATCTACATAGCTAACAGGTGAGTGCCCTTACCCTGCCCCTGATTCTGTTTTAACTGATTTAAGACATTATTAAACAATCAAAAAGGCAGAAACTACCGTTATCCCCAGTCTACATATGAGGGAAACTGAGGCACGTACAGCAGCCATGTAACTTGCTTGGGGACACACAGCGAGAAAACTGTAGAGCTAGGAGTTGAACCCCGCCACGACACTCGAGGAGTTTTCGCGGTGGTCCTCTTTCCATCAGGATGGCGGCCAGGGGCTGCTGGCTCTCTCCCGTAACGCGTGACCTGGAGAAACTAAAGCAGCTGGAGGAACCACAGGTTCCAGGAAGTAAAACAAGAATAAAAAGCATGGGGAGTCTGAGGACTGCCATAATCTGTGAGCATGTGGGCAGAGGGTGGCGGGAGGAGAGACCAAAAAGTTAGTTGGGACCAAGGAATTTCAGGTTCTGTTCTCACCTCTCTGTCCCAATAATGGGACAGTCATTGTCAGGCTGTTTACAGTTGAAATGATAACCACTGCAGAAGCCACTGGTGGAGGAGTCCTTCGGGTAATAGCTGACCGGTGCAAAAGCGCTATCGGGGTGAGACATTAAAACAACTGAAAATGGGCCCCCTACCCCCTTTCACTCTCTACTCCTCCCATCCACACCCCCAGGGCGGCTAGGTTACTGTTTCTTTTCAGCACTGATTCTCCCTGAGGGGAGAAACCTGGCTGAGGAATGATCTGATGTAGTGTCAGAGAGCGGGACGGACAGACGGTGGTTCTCCGGTGCCTGAGACTTAAGTTCTGGGCTCATCACCGCCCTCCCACCCCTAACTCACTGGGTCTTCTGGATGCAGATTTATCAGAGTAGCTGAAACTCCAAGCAAACACGGATTCACAGGCCAAATAACTAGACCTGTGAGGAGTACAACTACTATAAAACAACCACAATTGAACAATGCATACCATCTGAAACTGAATTGTTAGAACGGATGGACCAAGATTTTTAAATAAGCGTGATAAATCTATTCAAGAAGGTGAGGAATGACAATAGCAATATGAATCAGGAAAAAAAAAATCATAAAACTAAAATGAATAGAAATATTAAACATGAAAAAAATGATAACTGGAATGAATATTCATTGATGCTATTTATTAATAACATGGGATAAATAGAATAGTTGCAGCTGAAGAGCAATCAGTGCTTGGAAAGAGTAGTTTCAGCAGCTCTCCAGAAGCAACAGGAAAAGGTTAAAACAAATAAGGCAGCTTATTTTACAATTTTCTAATTAATATCAAGAATAGAACTAGAACAGAAAGGGAATGATATAAAAATGGAGAGGAGGAAATATTTGAAGACACTGTGGAGATAAATTTCAAGGTTGAAAGAAAGACATAAACCTCAGATTGAAAGGGCAAGTCTCAAGCCAAATATCTTCATTGTTTTAGGAATTTCTTAAAAATCCATTCATTGGAGCAATAGACTGACTACCCAACTAATTCTCATCAGAATTACAGCTTCTCCTCAGAACCATAGGTCAACTGGGTGATCCGATGACTCTGCCCTTCAAGGCTCACTTCAAACCTGCCCCTTCCTGTGACCACCAATCCTCAACGGTTGAATGACAAACTTGCCCAATCTAATCAGCCTCCTTTCATTGAAAGACCCATCTTATACCAGACCCTAAAAATCTTATAAATATCCTATTCTTGAAACACATCAAATATATTTATGTTCATGAATTTACAGTAATACGAAATAGAAATAATGCCGCATTGACTGCCCTTAGAAGGTTCTAGGGGACAAACTTATTATTTCAAAAACTGGTAAATAAAGGGAAAGAATCAAGCACATATTCTGTCTCTTCTACCTGAACCATACATCAGGGTAATCACATAACTGATAAAGGAGGCTTCTCTTTATAGAAGTATTCTGGCTTCTAAGCGCAGAAGGAATGATAGAATTTAGGACCTCACAGTTTTCCGAACATCACAAAACAATGTTTGGAAGGCTGACAGTCAGACATCAGCCTCCTCTCAGTGAAGAACACACTGTCACCTGTGAAAGAGTTGTGCCAGAAAAGTTCACATGAATCTGACTATCGATTTATAAGAAATAGAGGAAACAAGTCAAATGACACCACAGGGGTGCCATCAGCAAAACCAAGAATGGGAACATCTTCAGACACACGACCTAGGGTTTTAACATCAACAACAAAAACAACAGTAGCAACAGCAGCAAAAAGATTATAAGAAAAAAGATAGGGAGGGGAAACCTGTAAATTAAAAGAGACTTGGGGGATGTTTTAACTAATGACGATGTATGGCCATTGTTTAGATCCAGATTAAACCAACTGGAAAAATAAAAGGCAAGAAGACCATTCAGAGGACCGTCTAGGAAATGTGAATCCCAATTGGATATTTGATAAATTTAAGTAACTTCTGTTAAGGAATTTGGGGATCTGATGATGTCATTGGGGTCAAGTTTAAAAAGGAAAGTCTTTATCTCTTAGATTTACGTACTGAAACTTTTACAAGGTGATACAGTATCTGGGATTTGCTTTTAAAAATCCAGGGCAAAGGGCAATGGGTGGAGGTGTGGGGGAAACAAGATGGACCATCAATTGATACTTGCTGAAGTTGGGAGCAGTATACATGATGGTCCATTAAATTATTTTTTCTACTTTTATATGTTACACACACACACACACACACACACACACACACAAAATAACAATGCGTGCCACCTCCTAGTCTCCACATAGGAAGCTTCTAACACTGTATGCATGTACCTGTTATTGAACACACTTGCCTTTTCTCCTTTTTTACTCCCTATTCCCTCAACCTGAGCCCATCCATTCCTCAGGAGCAGCACTCCCTGCTGGGCCTTAGGATGGTTGTGTCTGGCTCTTAGCATAGCCAAGGTGCCAGCTCTCATGGTTTCCCTCCCCCTCAGTCTCGTCTCTGACCCCATCTGGGCCCCCAGTGCTTCTGCAGCACTTTGGTCGTAACATTTTCCCCTCTTCTACGTCAATCTCTTCATCCCCTCCCTCACGCTGCCTCTTTTGCCAATCTATCCCTCGGTTTCTCATGATTCTCTCACTTGTTTTTCCTGATATTCTAATCCAACGCTTTGGCACCTTCCTTAACTTCTAGCCAAAGATCCTGGACCCTTGCTCCTGTTCCAGTCCAGCCAGGCATGCAACTAGAACCACTCAAGTTGCCTGCTTTGCTTTCAAGTGTCTGACCATTACCCTTTGGGTCAGGTACTCCAGGTGCAGATTAAGGCTTGAGCTAAGCTTCAGCTGGTGTGTCTTATTGATGCTGTGCTTTGGGGCCAGCACCTGGGAAAGGTCTGGTTTCCCAGCCTTCATTCCATGTTTCTCAAGCTTCCTTCCCTTCCTCACCAGCTCCTGTGGCTGAGTTCCCAGCATGCTTTGAGCCATAGCCTGACACCCTATGGTTAAAATACTGTGATGTTGGACTGTGATAAAGCAATTTCCCTTCCAGGAATTACGGCTCACCTTAGAGAGGCAATTAGTAGAGGCTCCAGAGGGGCCAGGACCATCAACCCAGGCCTGCGGGATCTTTCATCCTTCTTGCCTTTCCTGTCAGTTGTGAAGACTCATCCCTCAGATTGGAAGCCAGAAGTAAGATGGATACAAGGGGTCTTGGGTTTGAACTTTGGTCTTTGTAGTTGGTCCAGGAATGGTTCAAGATGCACTTGACAGATAAGGGGGCTGCAAGGGGCCATTTGGCTATGAGATAGGGAAGGGGGTGGAAGAAGGGAGCCACGAAAGGTATCTGTGTAAAGGAGTCTCAGCCCTTTGGAGCTGGGTTGAGGTAATTTCAGGATGAAAGAGTTGGAGGCTCAGAAAAGTCTTTCTTTTCTCCTTTAAATCTTTGGACAGAAATCTGGTCTCTGGGACCTTGATTCTTTTTAGCCCATCTCTGTTCAGCAAGGATTGACTAAGCATTTACTTTGTACCAGGACTTGGCCAACCCTAGGGGCACAAACACCAAGCAGGAAGATTTGACCCTTCAAGGTCACGCTTACTTGGGGTTTGGTGATGAGATATGAGACACATGATGAGGGTTCTTTGCTCAGCGTGATGTTTCCTGAAGCCTTCCTGGGAAAGGCTGCCTGAGTGGAGGGGCAAAGGATGAGTAAGAGATGGCGAGGCACAGAAAAAGGAAGGGAGGGCATTCCAGGCAGGGGACACAGCAGGGATAGAGGCCTGGCTGCATGGAACCACACAGAGAACCCCAAGCAGTGTAGCATGATTGGAGGAGTGTTAAGTGAGAGAAGGAGGGTGTGGTGAGTCTAACGGCAGAGAGTGTCAGGCCCGGCCTGCCACACCAAGGAGCTGCTTGTCCTGTGGTTATATCTTTCCCATTCACCCTCACTCTGTAGGACAGCTTTTAGAGAATGCTGCCCTGCCCTGGTTGTGCTCAGAGGACTTGAAGGAGGGGGACTTGTGTTCTCCTTGTACCTAAGCAGAGCCGGGAGCAACAGTGACAACCTTGGGGCTGGGCTTGGTGAGGGCGGCAAGAATCAAGTGCGAAAACTCTCATAGGGAAGTGAGACAGTACAGCCTCCAGGCTCCCAACGGAATGTGGTCCTTGGAGCGCAGCTGTCCTCAAGCTCAAAGGGCTTTCAGTTTGGTTATTTTTTTTTTATTACAAAAAGTTCTATATATTAAATTACATTGTGTTAATGTATTCCTTTGTATGTATCAAGTGTTGCATAATAGCACTGTATGTAACATATATATGTTACATATTTCACATGTGCGAGTTCTAAGGCATGTTAACATGAACACTCAGAGTCCACCAGCCAATCTCAGAGCTAGATTATTACCATGATGTTCCTCCTTGAACACACCCCTGCCAAACCTTCAATCTCAGAGGTAACCAATGTTCTGAATTTTGTTGATCAATCTCTTGCTTGAGCCTACTTATCTCACATTATCCTGTTCCTTATTATAATTTAGTTTGCTTTTCAGGGGATGTTATAAAAATGGTGGTATATGGTATAGAGTTATTTGGAACTTTTTCACTCATAATTGGGTTTTTTTCTTTCATGCTTGGTTTTAAAAGTGAGGCTGGTTCTTCACAGCCTTAATCAATTTAAGCACAGACTTTCTGACCGTAATGTGGAAGAGCAGGGCAATCAGATTCCCGAGTTCTCAAATTCTGTTGAAGATTAAATGCTTGTGCTGCTAGGGGCTGACTGCTTGGTCTCATTTGTTGGCTTTCCTTTGTCCCACCACTTTCACTTAGTCTGATTGCAATGTTATTTGTGTAGTAATCAGATCTCTTACCTCCCGGGTTTCTATATTTGTGCGGTGCAGAGCCATCCTATGAATGACTTTGAGACACTTCCTGCTTCCCCTCACCAAGCGTTTGTACCTGTCTCTAGGACACCTCTTGCCAAAGCCTTTTATGTCCATGCAGGTCTTCAGAAACCATTTCCTTCTTTCTGTGTCTTATGATGGATACTGAGAGTTCTAACGGCAAAGCCATAGGAAAGCCTTCAGAATGGTTCTTTGATGGGGCTGGAGACTGAGCGGAAGGAAGTTTATGATCTGATTCTTCTTGTGTGTTCTGAGCAACGTTAGGCCTTGTATTACTTTTCCAGGGCCATTGCAATTAATTACCACACATTTGGTAGCTTAAAACAACAGAAATTAATTTTCTCACAGTTCTGGAGCCTAGAAGCCTGAAATCAAGGTGCCAGCAGGACCATACTCACTCCGAAGGCTCTAGAAGGCAAGGACCCTTCCTTTCAGACTCTAGTGGCTTTAGTGTCCCTTGGCTTGTGGCTGTATCTCTCCAATCTCTACCTCTCTTCCCGTGGGCTTCTTTTCTGGGTCGCCATGTGTCTTTTTTCTGTCTTTTGTAAGAACACCCATCATTGGATTCAGGGCCCACCCTTGTCAATTCAGAATGACCTTATCTCCAGATTCTTACCTTAATTATCTTCATTCCAAGTAAAGTCACATTCTGAGGTTCCAGGTAGATGCGTCTTTATTTTGGGGGGAGGGGGTGACATTATTTACCCACTGCAGACCTGCAGATGCTACTTGAAGGAGCTGTCCCGTAGTTGGATACGTTTTGGAAGTATTCTCTACACCCCTCTCAGAGCATCACACTGTGCACCAGTGTATCAGAGACGGGACCACAGTGTGTGTGTGTGTGTGTGTGTGTGTGTCAACAACTATAACACTGCTTTGGGAAGTGCTATTAGGGACTATACATTTTTGGAGGACATGGCAAACTTGTGTTGAAATATTCAGGGTCTTAGAATGGATGGAATTATTTTCAAGCACCTGGAAAGCCCTCCTTCCCCATACCTACCTACCTGATCAATGCTCCCTCACATTTCTTAGACAAGAAAGCCTTTTAGCTTACACTGAAGGAAAACTTCAAATATAAATGGCCCTGGAGAGGGCATTTGAGCAACATCTCCTTACTAATGCGAATGACTAACATCAGAGCCTTTCTTATCCAAGGTCTTGGTAGAGGGAGGAAGAGACCCGGACCTCGAAGCCACCAGGGCTTCTGAAGTCCTGGGGGTGGCAGGACAGGAGCCCAGAAATCAAACTTCAGCTTCCTTCCTTTTAACCCGTTCAGGGCCAGTGCTTTTTATGCACAATGCAATACATTTTACGGCTAGAAGTCCTCATCTGTTTTACCTGAAATATAAGACTACCTTTGCATTCCGACACCAATACCCGATTCATTAAGATACTGTCTATTTTTGCTTTTTGCCAAATATCTGATATAAATATCAGGATTTTTAATCGATACAAGCATTCACTTCTAGAAGGCAGATTGAATTTTGTTTTATAAAATTGTACTGTATATGATTACCTGTGACACTTCTGTCTTCTCATTCAACAGGTAACCTGTCCCTCTGCATTAAACGGGCCACGTCATGTTGTTGGTTGGAAAAATCCACCAACACAAATGTGCTCTGATTTTTAAGTTCTTATGTGCAACTCTTTTGAGAGAGACATTTGCCTATTTCTTCTGAATTTTATCAATCTAAAAATCTTATCGTTTTCTCTTCTGGGCTGGGGAAAGAGGAACAGGAAAGGAGAGAGAGAAGGGAGTGGGAGAGTGGTGGTGTGAGGGGAGAAGCCGTGGATGGAGAATGTGGAAGCTCTGTTACCAGCTGTAGGATTTTAGGCAAGTGCTCTTTCC
>NW_006796034.1:1454338-1466635 GCF_000442215.2 Lipotes vexillifer | reverse complement strand
CTTTCCCTCTGGGCCTCTTTGTAAAATGAGAGAGGAGGGCCACGTTCCGTCTCCTTCCAGCTCTGGAATTCTGTGATTTAAAATTACATGGTAGAGGTATGGAAAGTAAGAACCCAAAGTAAGTAGAAGGAAGCAAATGACAAAGATGAGCAGAAATAAGTGAAGTAGAAATGAAAATATCATAGAGATGGTCAATAAAAACAAAAACTTATTCTTTTTTAATAGATGAAGAAATTTTATTTTATTTTTATTTTTTTAAATACTTATTTAATTAATTTATTTATTTTGGCTGTACCAGGTCTTTGTTGTAGCATACAGGATCTTTTAATAGTGACATGTGTGCTTCTTAATTGTGGCATGTGGGCTTCTTAGTTACAGCACAGGGACTTTTAGTTGTGGCATGTGAACTCTTAGTTGCGGCATGTGGTATCTAGTTCCCTGACCAGGGATTGAACACGGGCCCCCTGCACTGAGAGTGTGGAGTCTTACCCACTGGACCACCAGGGAAGTCCCCAAAGCTTATTCTTTGAAAGACTGAAAAAAGAAAAAAAGGCAAGTTTGTGTCAGACGGATCATAACTACAAGAGTTTGGAGATAAAATATGCAAAATACCCGGTATGTAATAAGAGATAGATACTAATGACACGATGATTGGTGATGTGACACCTCCCTATGTTGCTACCCTTTTTTCTTCCATACTCCTTAGTTTTCCTCCTTTAAAAATTTATATTTATTCTTAATTTCACCTTTATTCCATAGCCATACATCATATCTGATACTGGCACTCACTCTGTTAGAAACTTGGGGTAATAAAGAGATTATAACCTCAAAGCCCTGGTATTGAGGGCCGATGCCGTTTCCACTTTCTTACAACAGGTGGCACTGTAAGCCAATGGCTGCGTAGTCAAACCAGCCATAAGTTGTAGCATGTTTTTTTCCCCACTAATTCTAAGATCTCTTCCCCGTCTTCCTTCCTTCCTTCCTCCCTCCCTCCCTCCCTTCCTTTCACATTTCCAAAATTGTGATGCATCTTTCACTCAACATATGGATTTACTGTAGAGTTTTATGCCCCCTGAAAGCTGTTATCAAAACGATGTTAAATCTCATTAAATCTTAATATTGTCTTAGAATGGAAGACATTCAATATGTTAGGAACTTATGAATCTGAAATGAATTGATTACCTGTAGAGAATGTTCAAAAATACTGAACACAAGTGAATTGAAAGTGGTGCATTATTTAGTTATCTAGGAATCACTTTTGCTTTGGGGTTGGACAGACTCAGTAGTTTGAAATGCAGCTTGGGCACTTACTTGCTGTGTGATCTTGGACAAATTTCTTATCCTCTATAAGCCTGTTTCCTCATCTTTAAAATGGAGATAACAATGGCTAATTTGGAAAATTGTTATTCTATGCCTACTGTATATCTTGGCTCAAGACAGTTTCAATAACCTCTAGCTAGTGTTATGTAATTTTTAAAAGCTGAGGTTAACAATGAAATGTGAAACAGACCTCTGTTGATTTATCAATATAACAAATAGGGAGAGTGCACCTGTGCTAGTCCATGAATTAGCTAATTGACTTGGGGACTGTGGATATTGGGCCCTTGTTTGGCACTCAACCCAGATGGCATTTTTTAATCATCTCCAATGGTTCCCAGAACAGAATCTCCTGGGATGTTTGTTAAACAAGTGGTGGGTTCCTGGGCCCACCCAGACCTACTAAATTAAAAATCTCTGGAGGTGGGTCACAGAATGTGTCTTTAAAATGAGTTCTCCATATTGTTTGTAGGGAATAAAAATGTGATAACTCTGACCTAGAGTATGATTTCCTACAGACTAGTGTTGGGATCGTATTAACTTAATTTCTGTAGTACATGAATGATATGTGATTTTAATTTGTTTATTGGGTATCAGAAAAACAAAACTAAAGGACAGCTCTGGTTCTTTCTGTTCTGTTTCCCAGCATGTCAGTCATCTTTCACAAGTCAACTGCAGCTGAATGGGTCTTGAACTTGCAACTAGAAGGTAAATAAATTCTGGAGATTTAATGCACAGCATAGTGATTATAGCCAACAATAATGTATTATATATTTCAAAGTTGCTAAGGGACTAGATCTTAAACGTTCTTATCACCAAAAAGAAATAATTTTATGACTCGATAGAGGTGTTAGCTAACGTAATCATACTGTAATATATAAATGTATCAAATCAGCATGTTGTACACCTTAACTTACACTGTGTTATATGTCAATTAGTTTTCAATAAAAACCTACAACCTATGTTAAAAAAGTGAATGGGTCTGCCACGACAGTGATAAGGTGTCGTCTCTATTGTGTGAAATAGTCAGAAAAGATTAATTCTAGATTGGTGAGTGACACAGTTCTAGATAACTGAAGTTTAACCCTTTTAAATGTCTACACTATTTTAACTTTTTTTTTTTTTTTGTGGTACGTGGGCCTCTCACTGTTGTGGCCTCTCCCGTTGCGGAGCACAGGCTCCGGACGCGCAGGCTCAGCGGCATGTGGGATCTTCCCGGACCTTGTGGTACGTGGGCCCCTCACTGTTGTGGCCTCTCCCGTTGCGGAGCACAGGCTCCGGACGCGCAGGCTCAGCGGCATGTGGGATCTTCCCGGACCGGGGCACGAACCCATGTCCCCTGCATCGGCAGGCGGACTCTCAACCACTGCACCACCAGGGAAGCCCTATTTTAACATTTTTGATGGAAATTATTTATTCGACAAATACTTGTTGATGGCTTCCTAGGCCCCAGGCTCAGGTTCTCTTGTCAGTACACTTAACACAAGGAATAGAACACATGGTGTGTGGAGCTAGGAGACCCAGCTGGACCAGCTCTCCACACACAGCAAGGTTCCCAAGAAGAGGGCCATCAGTCCCCTCAGTCAGGACCTGTCTGGACGGGTGTTCTTCCCGCTGCCCTTCACACAGTTGTCACCAGACTTTCAAGTCTCCCATGACATTTATGATGCCCCTCAAAATATCAAGTTGCCTGTTTCTTCCTCCTCAAACGTCCCTTCTTTCCTTCCTTCCTTCCTTCCTTCTTTCTTTCCTTCCTTTCCTCCCTCCCTCCCTTCTTTCCTTCCTTCCTTCCTTCCTTCCTTCCTCCCTCCCTCCCTTCCTCCCTTCCTCCCTTCCTTCCTTTCGTTGTGCTGGGTCTTAGTTGTGGCAGGCGGGCTCCTTATTTGTGGCATGCGAACTCTTAGTTGTGGCATGCATTCAAATGTTTTCATTGAAGGCAACTTAAGGTGCCAAAACCCGTGAATATACAGCTATCTATATCTACATATGTATGTGTATTTGGGTGGAAGGTCCAGCACACTCTCGCTTCTACACACTTCATCTATTTCTTGATCTACTTCTTTAGGTCAAAGTGGTTTTCTAGGATACAAGTAACATGACAGGAGACAAGGTCACAGTGAAGTGAGCCACACACAGTGTTGGATGTCAGTGGGGGATGAGGCAGCAGAGGGCTCCTGGCTGAGAGCATTTGCAGATGCAAGACAACACTCACTGCCAGTGAGCACAGCTGTCATTGTCACAGAGCTTAGGACAGTGCTCAGAGCGTGGGAGAATATAGATTGCCATCTGCTGTATGGGTTGGCATCTCTATTTACTTTGATAGCTTACTATTTCAGAGACAATGGCATTATAATGAAGCAGTAGTATGGCTGCTTCAAATGGGGGCATGTGTGTCTCAACTTTCTTAATGACAGAGGGTCATTATTAGGAACATAAATATTGTACTGTGAGATCATCTTGGGACTTATTGTGAGTAATTTGTGTGGCTGGTGGTGGGCAGGTGCCTTTGCCCCCCACTGAGTGGCTCAGCCCTCTCCGTGCTGTGACCGTCTCTGCGTCCCAGGGTCTTCTTGTCACCGTGTGAGCCTCTTGCCCCTCCTGGCACCTTTCTGCTCTCTGATGCCCTCTTCCATCTTCTCTCTTCTCTTTCCTTTCCTCTCTCATGCTGAATTTTATTATCTTAGATGCTTTGTTTTTAGAGCCCTTTCTAACCAATGAGAATGTGTCCTGCATTGCTAACTAAGACCATTAAATAAATTTGTCCTTGCCCCAAACCAAAACATTTTGCTGTATGTTTTTGAATAGCATACAAAGACTGTAGAATCAGGCCTCACATATATGTAGCCTCCAGATGCCAGTTTTACAGTGCATTTTATTATACTTGCTTTCACCTGCTTATCTCTAGTTCTTAGATTTTTAACAGGCTCTTGTTCTTGTGTTCAAGGCTTTTCTGGGTGCTTCTGGGTCAGTGGTTGTTCTGGACAGTTAAGGGTGCCAAAGGCCAGAGTGCAGGTCATGACTCTATTGACCAGTAAAGCAGTTCAGACAAAGTGTTTCTCAGATTGAAATCAATGGGCTTCAGGGAGCCTGTAAGAGCACTCCAGTAGGTGTCAGGCTCTCACACTGTTCTAGGGTTTGTTTGGTTTTTTTTTACTATCAAAATGCAAAAGTGACCTGGATAAGAACATATGGGGCCCATCTCCCAAATGCGTGTGGTCACTACCTGGCACCCCACAGCCAGGCC
This sequence comes from Lipotes vexillifer, assembly GCF_000442215.2. Lineage (NCBI taxonomy): Eukaryota > Metazoa > Chordata > Mammalia > Artiodactyla > Lipotidae > Lipotes > Lipotes vexillifer. The sequence continues at coordinate 1,462,074 of NW_006796034.1, read as the reverse complement.
CCTGCGGTGCGGCCAGGACAAGGGTGAGGGAGAGTGAACCACCCAGGGGGTCTAGGAGCTCGTGCCTCCTGAAATTTTGCACCGTGGGCACTGCACCGTGCCTCCTGAAATTTTGCACCGTGGGCACTGCACCTGCCTCACTCTTGTCCTGTTTGTCTCTGGGAACTTCCAAATGTCTTCACTCCAAATACTCGGAATTCCACCCTGAGGATGGAGCCAAATAACTTTAAAAAGAATATATGCCTCTCATGTTCTAAGTGGTTATTAACCAGACAAAACGAACAGTTTAGAAAACGCTACCCTTCTAGTTACAGCTTGGGCCTCTTAGGCAGCACTTTGTTAGCTTATTGTTTAAGTAAATGAGAACTGATCCAGGATTTCTCATCTGCAGTAAATAAAAGTCCTATTGTGTTATATCTGGATGTACGCAAGGAAACAGGAGGATACAGAGTGAAACTGAAGTGGGCCAGAAGAAAGGGGACCAAATGTGACAAACAGAAATAAAAGCACCAGTTTTACTAAGTAATGCAAAGGAGGCTGGAAGAAAGAGAAGGCCCCCGCATGTTGAGAAAAGGAACCATCGTGAAAGTGAGACTGTTTTCAAAATTAATTCAGAGGCTTGTTGCAATTTCAAACTGAATCCAGTAGGATTATTTGTGAGGGAGAAGTCTTGGCAAATTTAAAGTCTCAAAATTTATCTAAATGTATATTCAGACAAGATCACATCAAATTCTAAAGAAAAGGAGGAGGATGAGACTGCACCATTAAGGGAGCTCTGGTGTCATCAGAGAGTAGAACAAAAATAGTAATGGGATGGAAGGATAGAGTTCTTGGAGCAGAATCGATGGCCTAACGATGGTACATGTTATATGTACGTGAATTCAACATGTATTACAAAGAGAAAGACTAAATAAATAATAATAAATAGAATTAATCCTTGTTGGAACAAGGCTGCACATAAATAAATATATGAAATAAACAAATAAATAATAGTCATAAATAAAGAGAAGGAATCAGTATAAGTTCTCATCTCACACCATGGCCCCAAATACATTCTTTTTTTTTTTTTGCGGTACGTGGGCCTCTCACTGTTGTGGCGTCTCCCGTTGCGGAGCACAGGTTCCGGACGCGCAGGCTCAGCGGCCATGGCTCACAGGCCTAGCCGCTCCGCGGCACGTGGGATCCTCCCGGAAGGGCACGAACCCGTGTCCCCTGCATCGGCAGACGGACTCTCAACCACTGTGCCACCAGGGAAGCTCCCCAGATACATTCTTGATGAATTTGAGTTAAACAGATAGTACATCACAGAACAACTTCATGGATGTAAGTTTTAATATTTGTCAAACTTCTAGAAGATGAAAGACTGAGTTTCCAAGTGGTAGAAAGAAAATCGTAATGGAAAATACTTGAGTACAGAACATAAGGTAAAATTTCTGAATTCAGGACTTCCCTGGTGGTGCAGTGGTTAAGAATCCACCTGCCAATGCAGGGGACATGGGCTCTCTCCCTGGTCTGGGAAGATCCCACATGCCGCTGAGCAACTAAGCCTGTGCGCCACAACTACTGAGCCTGAGCTCTAGAGCCCGTGAGCCACACTATTGGGCCGGCGTGACACAACTACTGAAGCCCTCATGGCTGCAGCTCGTGCTTCTTAAAAAGAGAAGCCACCGCAATGAGAAGCTGGCGCACCGCAACGAAGAGTAGCCCCCGCTCGCCGCAAGTAGAGAAAGCCTGTGCACAGCAACAAAGACCCAACTCAGCCATAAATAAATGTTGGCTAACATTGTAAAAAAAAATTTCTGAATTCAAAATTAAATAAGAGATTGTCATATTTGCTGCAAAGAGTCTCTAAAGACCTTGGTATACTTATTCTAAGGTATGATCATAAAGACTATAGAGAAAAACAGGCAAATGAAAGAGTTGGCCAGTTCACAGCAGAAGACACACAAGCACAGGTATAAACACACATATGGAAAAATGCCAACTCCTGATATTAAAATGAAACTGCAGGTATAGAACATTCATTGATGTAAACATTTTAAATACATGCATTTAAAAATAGAATGATCCGTTGCTGGAGAGGGGGTGATCTAACAGGTATGCTCACACTTAGAAGAAATTGGTTTGTGTTTATCTTTTTTTTTTTTAACACCTTTATTGGAGTATAATTGCTTCACAATGGTGTGTTAGTTTCTGCTTTTTAACAAAGTGAATCAGTTATACATATATCCCCATATCTCTTCCCTCTTGCGTCTCTCCCCCTCCTACCCTCCCTATCCCACTCCTCTAGGTGGTCACAAAGCACCGAGCTGATCTCCCTGTGCTATGCAGCTGCTTCCCACTAGCTATCTATTTTACATTTGGTAGTGTATATATGTCCACACCACTCTCTCACTTTCTCGCAGCTTCCCCTTCCCCCCCTCCCCGTATCCTCAAGTCCATTCTCTAGTAGGTCTGCGTCTTTATTCCCTCTTGCCCCTAGGTTCTTCATGACCTTCGTTTGTATATATGTGTTAGCATACGGTATTTGTCCTTCTCTTTCTGACTTACTTCACTCTGTATGACAGACTCTAGATCTATCCACCTCATTACAAATAGCTCAATTTCGTTTCTTTTTATGGCTGAGTAATATTCCATTGTATATATGTGCCACATCTTCTTTATCCATTCATTTGTTGATGGAAACTTAGGTTGCTTCCATGTCCTGGCTATTGTAAATAGAGCTGCAATGAACATTGTGGTACATGACTCTTTTTGAATTATGCTTTTCTCAGGGTATATTCCCAGTAGTGGGATTGCTGGGTCATATGATAGTTCTATTTGTAGTTTTTTAAGGAACCTCCATACTGTTCTCCATAGTGGCTGTACCAATTTACATTCCCACCAGCAGTGCAAGAGGATTCCCTTTTCTCCACACCCTCTCCAGCATTTATTGTTTGTAGATTTTTTGATGATGGCCATTCTGACTGATGTGAGATGTTATCTCACTGTAGTTTTGATTGCATTTCTCTAATGATTAATGATGTTGAGCATTCTTTCATGTGTTTGTTGGCAATCTGTATATCTTCTTTGGAGAAATGTCTATTTAGGTCTTCTGCCCATTTTTGGATTGGGTTGTTTGTTTTTTTGTTATTGAGCTGCATGAGCTGCTTGTAAATTTTGGAGATTAATCCTTTGTCAGTTGCTTCATTTGCAAATATTTTCTCCCATTCTGAGGGTTGTCTTTTGGTCTTGTTTATGGTTTCCTTTGCTGTGCAAAAGCTTTGAAGTTTCATTAGGTCCCATTTGTTTATTTTTGTTTTTATTTCCATTTCTCTAGGAGGTGGGTCAAAAAGGATCTTGCTGTGATTTATGTCATAGAGTGTTCTGCCTATGTTTTCCTTCCTCTAAGAGTTTTATAGTGTCTGGCCTTACATTTAGGTCTTTAATCCATTTTGAGTTTATTTTTGTGTAATTAGGGAGTGTTCTAATTTCATTCTTTTACATGTAGCTGTCCAGTTTTCCCAGCACCACTTATTGAAGAGGCTGTCTTTTCTCCAATGTAAATTCGTAGCTCCTTTATCAAAGATAAGGTGACTATATGTGCGTAGGTTTATCTCTGGGCTTTCTATCCTGTTCCATTGATCTCGCTTTCTGTTTTTGTGCCAGTACCATACTGTCTTGCTTACTGTAGCTTTGTAGTATAATCTGAAGTCAGGGAGCCTGATTCCTCCAGCTTCGTTTTTCTTTCTCAAGATTGCTTTGGCTATTTGGGGTCTTTGTGTTTCCATACAAATTGTGAAATTTTTTGTTCTAGTTCTGTGAAAAATGCCAGTGGTAGTTTGATAGGGATTGCATTGAATCTGTAGATTGCTTTGGGTAGTATAGTCATTTTCACAATGTTGATTCTTCCAGTCCAAGAACATGGTATATCTCTCCATCTGTTTGTATCATCTTTAATTTCTTTCATCAGTGTCTTATAGTTTTCTGCATACAGGTCTTTTGTCTCCTTAGGTAGGTTTATTCCTAGATATTTTATTCTTTTTGTTGCGATGGTAAATGGGAGTGTTTTCTTAATTTCACTTTCAGGTTTTTCATCATTAGTGTATAGGAATGCAAGAGATTTCTGTACATTAATTTTGTATCCTGCTACTTCACCAAATTCATTGATTAGCTCTAGTTTTCTGGTAGCATCTTTAGGATACTCTATGTATAGTATCATGTCATGTGCAAACAGTGGCAGTTTTACTTCTTCTTTTCTGATTTGGATTCCTTTTATTTCTTTTTCTGCTCTGATTGCTGTGGCTAAAACTTCCAAAACTATGTTGAAAAATAGTGGTGAGAGTGGGCAACCTTGTCTTGTTCCTGATCTTAGTGGAAATGATTTCAGTTTTTCACCATCGAGGACAATGTTGGCTGTGGGTTTGTCATATATGGCCTTTATTATGTTGAGGTGAGTTCCCTCTATGCCTACTTTTTGGAGGGTTTTTATCATAAATCAGTGTTGAATTTTGTCAAAAGCTTTCTCTGTATCTATTGAGATGATCATATGGTTTTTTCTCCTTCAGTTTGTAATATGATGTGTCACATAGATTGATTTGCGTATACTGAAGAATCCTTGCATTCCTGGGATAAACCCCACCTGATCATGGTGTATGATCCTTTTAATGTGCTGTTGGATTCTGCTTGTTAGTATTTTGTTGAGGATTTTTGAATCTATGTTCATCAGTGATATTGGCCTGTAGTTTTCTTTGTTTGTGACATCTTTGTCTGGTTTTGGTATCAGGGTGATGGTGGCCTCGTAGAATGAGTTTGGGAGTATCCATGCCTCTGCTATATTTTGGAAGAGTTTGAGAAGGATAGGTGTTAGCTCTTCTCTAAATGTTTCACAGAATTCACCTGTGAAGCCATCTGGTCCTGGGCTTTTGTTTGTTGGAAGATTTTTAATCACAGTTTCAATTTCAGTGCTTGTGATTGGTCTGTTCATATTTTCTATTTCTTCCTGGTTCAGTCTCAGAAGGTTGTGCATTTCTAAGAATTTGTCCATTTCTTCCCGGTTGTCCATTTTATTGGCATAGAGTTGCTTGTAGTAATCGCTCATGATCCTTTGTATTTCTGCTGTGTCAGCTGTTACTTCTCCTTTTTCATTTCTAATTCTATTGATTTGAGTCTTCTCCCTTTTTTTCTTGATGAGTCTGGCTAATGGTTTATCTATTTTGTTTATCTTCTCAAAGAACCAGCTTTTAGTTTTACTGATCTTTCCTATCGTTTCCTTCATTTCTTTTTCATTTATTTCTGATCTGATCTTTAGATTTCTTTCCCTCTGCTAACTTTGGGGGTTTTTTTGTTCTTCTTTCTCTAATTGCTTTCAGTGTAAGGTTAGGTTGTTTATTTGAGATGTTTCTTATTTCTTAAGGTAGGAATATATTGCTATATACTTCCCTCTTAGAACTGCTTTTGCTGCATCCCATGGGTTTTGGGTCGTCGTGTTTTCATTGTCATTTGTTTCTAGGTATTTTTTGATTTCCTCTGTGATTTCTTCATTGATCTCTTGGTTATTAAGTACTGTACTGTTTAGCCTCCATATGTTTGTATTTTTTACAGAATTTTTTCCTGTAGTTGATATCTAGTCTCATAGCATTGTGGTTAGAAAAGGCACTTGATACAATTTCAATTTTCTTAAATTTACCAAGGCTTGATTTGTGACCCAAGATATGATCTATCCTCGAGAATGTTCCATGAACACCTGAGAAGAAAGCATATTCTGTTGTTTTTGGATGGAATGTCCTATAAATATCAGTTAAGTCCATCATGTTTAATGTATCATTTAAAGCTTGTGTTTCCTTATTTATTTCATTTTGGATGATCTGTCCATTGGTGAAAGTGGGGTGTTAAAGTCCCCTACTATGATTGTGTTACTGTCAATTTCCTCTTTTATGGCTGTTAGTATTTGCCTTATTATGTATTGAGGTGCTCATATGTTGGGTGCATAAATATTTACAATTGTTATATCTTCTTCTTGGATTGATCCCTTGATCATTATGTAGTGTCCTTTGTCTCTTGTAATAGTCTTTATTTTAAACTTTATTTTGTCTGATATGAGAATTGCTACTCCAGCTTTCTCTTGATTTCCATTTGCATGGAATATCTTTTTCCATCCCCTCACTTTCAGTCTGTATGTGTCCCTAGGTCTGAAGTGGGTCTCTTGTAGACACTATATATGCGGGTCTTGTTTTTGTATCCATTCAGCCTATGTCTTTCGGTTGGAGCATTTAATCCATTTACATTTAAGGTAATTATCGAGATGTATGTTCCTATTACCGTTTTCTTAATTGTTTTGGTTTGTTATTGTAGGTCTTTTCCTTCTCTTGTGTTTCCTGCCTGGAGAAGTTCCTTTAGGAATTTTGTTGTTCCTTTGTTGTACAGCTGGTTTGGTGGTGCTGAATTCTTTTAGCTTTTGCTTGTCTGTAAAGGTTTCAATTTCTCCATCAAATCTGAATGAGATCCTTGCTGGGTAGAGTAATCTTGGTTTTAGGTTTTCCCCCTTCATCACTTTAAATATGTCCTGCCACTCCCTTCTGGCTTGCAGAGTTTCTGCTGAAATATCAGCTGTTAACCTTATGGGGATTCCCTTGTGTATTATTTGTTGTTTTTCCCTTGCTGCTTTTAATATTTTTTCTTTGTATTTAATTTTTGATAGTTTGATTAATATGTGTCTTGGTATGTTTCTCCTTGGATTTATCCTGTATAGGACTCTCTATGCTTCCTGGACTTGATTGATTCTTTCCTTTCCCATGTTAGGGAAGATTTCAACTATCATCTCTTCAAATATTTTCTCAGTCCCTTTCTTTTTCTCTTCTTCTTCTGGGACCCCTATAATTCGAATGTTGGTGTGTTTAATGTTGTCCCAGGGGTTTCTGAGAGTGTCCTCAATTCTTTTCATTCTTTTTTCTTTATTCTGCTCTGCAGTAGTTATTTCCACTATTTTATCTTCCAGGTCACTTATCTGTTCTTCTGCCTCAGTTATTCTGCTATTGATCCCTTCTAGAGAATTTTTAATTTCATTTATTGTGTTGTTTATACTGTTTGTTTGCTCTTTAGTTCTTCTAGGTCCTTGTGAAACGTTTTTTGTATTTTCTCCATTCTATTTCCAAGATTTTGGATCATCTTTACTATCATTATTCTGAACTCTTTTCAGGTAGACTGCCTATTTCCTCTTCATTTGTTAGGTCAGGTGTGTTTTTACCTTGCTCCTTCATCTGCTGTGTTTTTCTCTTTCTTCTCATTTTGCTTAACTTACTGTGGTTAGGATCTCCTTTTCACAGGCTACAGGTTCGTAGTTCCCATTGTTTTTGGTGTCTGCCCCCAGTGGCTAAGGTTGGTTCAGTGGGTTGTGTAGGCTTCCTGGTGGAGGGGACTAGTGCCTGTGTTCTGGTGGATGAGGCTGGATCTTGTCTTTCTGGTGGGCAGGTCCACGTCTGGTGGTGTGTTTTGGGGTGTCTGTGGACTTATTATGATTTTAGGCAGCCTCTCTGCTAATGGGTGGGGTTGTGTTCCTGTCTTGCTAGTTGTTTGGCATAGGGTGTCCAGCACTGTAGCTTGCTGGTCGTTGAGTGAAGCTGGGTGTTGGTGTTGAGGTGGAGATCGCTGGGAGATTTTCACCATTTGATATTATGTGAAGCTTGGAGGTCTCTTGTGGACCAGTGTCCTGAAGTTGGCTCTCCCAGCTCAGAGGCACAGCACTGACTCCTGGCTGC
>NW_006796034.1:1434680-1452664 GCF_000442215.2 Lipotes vexillifer | reverse complement strand
GTCGTCTTGGCATTGAGATGGAGATCTCTGGGAGAGTTTTGCCATTTGATATTACATGGAGCCTGGAGGCCTCTGGTGGACCAATGTCCTGAACTAATGTCTGGCTGGAGCACCAAGAGCCTGTCATCCACATGGCTCAGAATAAAAGGGAGAAAAAAAGAAAAGAAAGAAAGAAAGAAAGAAAGAAAGAAAGGAAGGATAAAGTAAAATAAAATAAAACAAAATAAAATAAATAATAATTATTTTAAAAAGTAATAAAAAAAAGAAAGAAAGAAGAGGCAATGAAACCAAAAAACAAATCCACCAATGATAACAAGTGCTAAAAACTATACTAAAAAAAAAATTGGACGGACAGAACCCTAGTATAAATGGTAAAAGCAAAGCTATACAGACAAAATCACACACAGAGAAGCATACACATACACACTCACAAAAAGAGGAAAAGGGAAAAAAAAAACATATATATATATATATATATATATATATATATATATATATATAGTTTCTCCCAAAGTCCACCTCAATTTGGGATGATTCCTTGTCATTCAGGTATTCCACAGATGCAGAGTACATCAAGTTGATTGTGGAGATTTAATCCACTGCTTCTGAGGCTGCTGGGAGAGATTTCCCTTTCTCTTCTTTGTCTGGGGTCCGCGCTGTTAGCCGCGGCTCGCGCCCGTCTCTGGAGCTCCTTTAAGCGGCGCTCTTAATCCCCTCTCCTCGCGCAGCAGGAAACAAAGAGGGAAGAAAAAGTCTCTTGCCTTTTTGGCAGTTCCAGACCTTTTCCCAGACTCCCTCCTGGCTTGCTGTGGCACACTAGCCCCCTTCAGGCTGTGTTCACGCAGCCAACCCCAGTCCTCTCCCTGCGATCCGACTGAAGCCCAAGCCTCAGCTCCCAGCCCCCGCTCACCCGGGTGGTGGAGCAGACAAGCCTCTCAGGCTGGTGAGTGCTGGTCGGCACCCATCCTCTGTGCGGGAATCCCTCCACTTTGCCCTCCGCACCCCTGTTGCTGCGCTGTCCTCTGTGGCTCCGAAGCTTCCCCCATCCGCCGTCTCCACCCGCGAAGGGCCTTCCTAGTGTGTGGAAACCTTTCCTCCTTCACAGCTCCCTCCCACTGGTGCAGGTCCCGTCCCTATTCTTTTGTCTCTGTTTTTTTTTTCTTTTGCCCTACCCAGGTACGTGGGGAGTTTCTTGCCTTTTGGGAGGTCTGAGGTCTTCTGCCAGTGTTCAGTAGGTGCTCTGTAGGAGTTGTTCCACATGTAGGTGTATTTCTGATGTATTTGTGGGGAGGAAGGTGATCTCCACGTCTTACTCTTCCACCATCTTGAAGCTCTGTGTTTATTTTTGAACACTATGAATCTTCTAATGTCTCCTGTCTCCCTGTCTGCATAGACCACTGGAAAGCAGACTTCTGTTTTGGCTCACACCTAATAAAGACACCTCTGTGAAGCCCCAAATGAAGTACAGCATAAGAGCTCAAATTCTGGAATTTAAATAACTACTCTGTGCCTTACACGTTTTGTAAAATTGGGTAAGTTACTAACTTTCCAGGCCTCAGTTTTCTTATGGGCATATTAATACCTCCCTGTTTGCTATGGGAATTAAATGGGATTATATATGATGGACTTAATACAGTGCCTGATACACAGTAAGTATTCAATAACTGCTGGTTGTTACTTTTCTTATTTTCACCCTTTACCTAAGCTCTCCCACTTTTAAAAAATATTTGTTTAGTTGTGTTTGCTTTTGTAAGTTGCTTCAAATCCTTTTTGGAACAAGGCTGCATGAAAATTAGTAATCTGTATTGCCAGTGCCTTCTTTAAGAATTGTATAAATTTATTCTGCCACCTCCAATATAGGAGAGTAATTAGACACAAGGTGAGTTGCAATTTGTCACCAGCTATCCTCAGACTTAAAATACTCATTAACTTTGACACAGTAATTTGATTTTTTGACTCCACAAGTGAAAAAAAGCTGAAACACTTTTATATACATAAAAAGCTCATGCACAAAATTCTTTCATAGTTTTATCTATAATAGCTAAAACTTGAAAATAATCTGAATGCCCTTTAAAAGAGAAATGGTTAATATTCACTCAAGCAAACTTTATGCAGTCCTTGTTTTTGAAAACTATGTGATAGCATGGTAAATGCCTATGATATAAAACCAAGGGAAAAAAGTAGTTTACTTAATTGTGTCTGTAATATGACTGCAGCAACCTATGAAAATTTATAAAGAAAAAGACCAGAAGGAAATATACTAACATGTTAATAAGGGAGCTTGAGTGGAGAAACAATGGATGCTTTTTAAATCCTTTTTTCTGGACTTGCCTGGTGGCGCAGTGGTTAAGAATCCGCCTGCCAATACTGGGGACACGGGTTCGAGTCCTCGTCCGGGAAGATTCCACATGCCGCGGAGCAACTAAGCCTGTGTGCCACAACTATTGAGCCTGTGCTCTGGAGCCCGTGAACCACAACTACTGAGCCCACACGCCGCAACTACTGAAGCCTGCGCACCTATAGCCTGTGCTCCGCAACAGGAGAAGCCACTGCAATGAGAAGCCCATGCACCGCCATGAAGAGTAGCCCCTGCTCACCACAACTATAAAAAACCCGCATGCAGCAACGAAGACCCAACGCAGCCAAAAATAAAATATAAATAAATTTATTTATTTAAAAAAAACTTTTTTTCCATGTGTTTCTGTAATTCCCGGCTTTCTCTCATAATGAATCTCCCCACCTACACACAATGCCACATAAGGTCCCTGTTCATAACTCTTGGATTAACGCAAAGGACAGCTCAGTTTGAACTGTTTTCTTTGGACATGATGTCATCTTTATTTCATTAAAAATGCAATTGCCTAAGATATGCTTTTGGGTCAGGGGAGCAGCTTTGGGGGCTGTATAAGGGGGTAATTTAGTGTAGATTCCTGTCAGTGGCCTTGCTTGGACTGATAAAATGAGAGAAAGCAGAACACCTTTAGAGAAGGGAGTGAGGAAGCAGATATTTTGTACCAGTCACAGACGTTACAGAAATTCCAAAATCAGGAAAATGGAATTCCAGAGCAGAATTCTTTGCCCGATTAGACAAAGAAATCGCTCAAACCTTATCTTTTTAAGAAGGAAGAAAAATCCAATTGAAACATGTTACTATCATTTCTGTTTAGTAATAATTATTTTTTAGCCTAAAGTCATCAAATTAAAGACATTTTAGAATCCAAAGGTACAATTATATAATTTTTATGCAGTGTATTGTCTTTTCTGGTTATAACTTTTAAATATATAAAATGTGTAAATTAACGAATGAAGTTCATTAGTAATCCCAGCATCCAGAGAATCACCAATGTTAGTTAGGATGTACAATGTGAGATTTCTTATTCTCTCTCTGGTATAGCTAGAGCTAACATTTCTTGAGTGATTAGCAAGTGCTTGGCACTGCTTGGAGACTTCTACATGTATTAACTAAGTTCAGTCTTAGAGAATGAGAATTATCTAATTATCTACAATAATTACTTTGCATTGGTGAAGTTCAGTTTCTTACTGAAGACCATGCAGCTGGGATGTGGCGGAGCCAGGATGTGGAACAGGCGTCCCGACTCTGAGTCTGTGCGCTTAACCTCTCTCTCCATAGCTTCAATATCTTTATAAGTACATATTTTACCACAGTGGGGTTGTACTGCACCTAACCTTCTAACCTGCTTTTTCTTTTTAATGTATCTGAACATCATTCCAAATCAGTAGAGATAAATCTACATCAGTATTTTTAATAGCTGCATTGTATTTTATTGCATGGGTATCTCATAATGTATTTAACCGTAATCCATATGGTTGGATATTTAAATTTTTTTCCTATTGTAAACAGCAAAAGAATGCACATTCCCACATGCAAGTGTGCACTTAAGAGAGTATTTAATTAGGATAAATTCTTAGATAAGAGATTTCTGGGTCAAAGTGAAGATTTTCAAGGTTTTAAATACCTGCTGCCAAAAGGCCTTCAAGAATGTTGTGTCCATTTACATTTCCCCCGACAGGACAGAAGAGTATATTTTTCTCTACATTCTAGAGTGTTTCTCGAACTTTTGCACCTTGACTTACTGTAAGACATGCATTTTATATAGTGATTCAGTACACACACATTAAATAAACACACATTTCTATTTTCTTCACTAGATGCAATGACCTCTTTTTCTCTCCTCTCTCTCCTTTCCTTTTCAAAATTCTCTTAAATGCCAGATATGATTCACTAAGTTTATTACATGATCCACGAATGAGTAGTAACTCACAGTTTGAAAAAACACTATTCAATGCTTGGATATTAACATTCTTTTTAGTATTTGTCTATCTGATAATCTGAGATAATGGCATGCTATTGTTTCTATCTTGACCTCTTCAATTACTCGAGGCTGAACATTTTGGAAAATCATGTTTTTGAAGAGAGTAATCTATAATTCATTGTTTCTCAACTTCCAGTGCATATTAGAACTAAAATAAAAATCACATTCTTGAATTAATTGCTGGACCAAGTAATCTCTAGAGATTGGGCTCAGGTATCAAAATTTGTGGCCAAGGCTAAGAATAAATGCTGTAGATGGTTATAATAAATTAGAGATTTGTGTGATGGTATTGTTCACGACATAACTAGACTGTCACTTTATAAAACTGCATTTGGGTTGATATCCCTTTGAATTTGATATTTATTTCAAAATTTACTCCACAGGCATTTAAACAAAAAAATATGATTAACTTTCTAAAATGTTTTGTTCAGTTGTAAGAGTTCTGACTATTAAGCACATGTCATTTCCAAGGATCACTCTTTATTTAAATTTAAGTCCCCTATATTTTTTTCAGGCCTACTGTGTGCAAAGCATAGCCCCAGATGTGTGGAGTTAGAAGGTGAGCAGGCAGCTCACCATGTAATAGGTACCCTAACCTAGGCATGCAAGTAACTATAACGCCAGGGAGAGAGTCGTAATTTCATGATCATAGGAATTTAGAAATAATACCATTAAAAACCTATCTTTCTAATATCCTCATAGCATAGCTCATTTATGACAATTATGTTATTTACACCAAAAGCAACAGGAAAATTCGGAAACTCTTCAGCTGGATTCAAATAGAGTATGATTGCCCTTTAAACATTACATATTTTAAAAATATCATGGTCATCTGAAGGTATGATTTCACTCCATCTTAAGTATGGAGTTAAAGAAAGGGTTCTAATTTTGGCTTATGAGCTCCTAGCTGCACAAATCACAGTTATGCTTGTTTAAGTCTAATTTAGTGGTGAATTAAGGAAGCTCATGTGAGATGGTTTAGATTCTCATGAATAAAATCATGTTGTGGGAGAACTATGGTGCTATTTAGTATTTCAGAGTTCCATCACAGAGTTGCAGTTGCCTACTGGACAGTCCACCTAGATGGTCCTCTGGAACCCCAAATTTAATGTATCTGAAAAGAGTTCTTAGCTCCTTCTTGCCTCTTCCCCAAACCCATCTTCCCTCCTCTAACTGTGGCACAGTGAACAATCATGTGCTTTGCAGTAGGACAGAGGTTACTTTACATTTCTCAAGCTGTCTCCTCGGTTAGAGAAGGGGAAACCAGGCTAGGGTATTGTGGGTGGTCTGTGGGCCTCAGCGCTGGCTGCAGGCCTGACTACTGAGATTCCAGCTCTGAAAGCCCAAGAAGGCCAGCCTGGGACAGCTTCCCCCCACTCTTCCCCCTCCCACTTCCGGCTTTTGCTTCTCTGTTGTACATGGAGGGAGATTCAGGAGAGGAGGGCTGCTCACAGGAGGCTCTCAGAGGGCCACCAGGACCAGGCTCTGGTCACGGGACTGTCCTGGAGAAGCGAAGCCAGCAGAGTAGCACATCTACACTGGGTGTCACTCTGAGGGCTGGCACAGGTGAGAGATACAGACGAATTCCAAATGTGTTCCACAGATTGGTGAATGGCAGGTGGCTAAGAGGAGCTGGGGGGTTGAAGTCGAGAGGGGTCATTCATGCCCTCCCATGGCATTGGTCTTGAGTCTGCTATTGGTCATACTTGGCAATTCCCATCTCCAGGTTCCTCTATTACTGCTCCCTTAGAAGTGTGCTGTGGTAGAAAAAGCTTTGTCTTTGAGCAAGGTACTTAACCTTTCTATGCCTCAGTTAAATCATCTATAAAAACTGTATGAATGACAGCTCTTTAGAAGGAGCCAGCTCTGATGACGAGGATCAGACCCCCTCCACACATGCAGCTGATCGCAGATGATCAAATGGTGTGTCCAGTAAGGGAGCTGGGGTGCGCTGGGTGGGTTGTGAGTTCACATGTGGTCCCTGCCATCTTCCCCTGCAGTGTAAAATGATCACCCTTCGGTACGGCACAGCCTTGGCGGAGATGTAGTAGAACAGGTATAGATCCAGTCAGATGATGGATCAGCTGTTCAGTTTTTACCTGCTCTTCACCTGGTTCTGGAGAGGAGACTACTGGTCACCTAGGAAAAGAACAGGAAGTCTAACAGTCTTCGAGGCTCAGATTATTGGAGTGTGGATTTTCCCCTTGTTGGCCGTGGTCACTAGAGGTCAGTGATCAAGTCATCAAACCCAGACATCAGGTTTTCAGAGCTGGAAAATGGAAAATGGGACAGCTACATCCTGTTGGGTCACATCCTGTTCATGAAGGCAGGAAGTGGGGCAGCAGACCAAGATGGTTAGAAAAACATGACGCTTACGAGGCATTTGCACGCTACGTGTGTGTATTGACATGTAAATTTTTTAAAGACACTGCAAATCAAAGTCCATATATCATGATTTTGGAAGACCTCAAGCTTCTTGTGAAATAATACTGGCTAAAAGCCAACTTTTTATTATATGACTGTGCTCAATCTGTAGCCATACCCTTCTAAGAAGTAGACGAATATCCTATTTGCCGTCTGAAAACTGGTCACAAGGGCACTGAGTGTTTCCTCTAGGAATAGAAATGTAATGTTGGGAATTTCTCAGTGGCAGTCCTAGTGAGTATGAGATTGTGGATCATTTCCAGAAATAGAAATGTTGTTGCCTCTGTCAAAGGGAAGGATTGATTTTCCCAGTTGTGGGAAGCCCATAGTCATTGCGTGAGAGGCATCTGGCTCATGCGGAATTGCTGGTGCACAGCGCTCCTCGCTCAAAGCACAGCTTGTCATTCCTTCACTCAGCTACCTCAGGTGACAGAAGAGCTTCCTGGACACAGGAATGTCAGAAGTCCCTTCTGCTTCTTTCTTTTTACCTTCACTGCTCCTATTCATCTTCTCTTTCTTGTTCCCTTTTCTTACATGTGTTTCAGTCGGGATAATGATCACACAATGGTTCCATGCTGCTTTGCATGGGGGTGGGGTTAAGCAGAAAGCAATTGCCGTCTCTCGGGTTTTATGTTGATGATTAGCGTCCTTCAGGAAGTGAGAGGCCTCTTCCAGCTCTGGGCTATCCAGTAGCTCAAGACTGCAGTGTGTCTAAGATAAATCAAGCATTCAAGATGGTGGTGCTAAAACTTTTGGGCTGCTGGTCCCAAGAATCTGCCTTTAAGATTTAAAAACCATGTGCTTTGCAATTAGTACTCAATGGTTTGCTGAATTTCTTCTTGAATATCCTTTACTCTATGGTAAGTAATTGTGCTAGGAATGGGCCACAATTAGTAGGAAATTATCTCTTAAGGATATCCATGCATCATGGAACTAGATGCGAGGGAACGTTCCAGGTAGGTAAGACTGCTAAAGGCTTCATCCATCACCTAGTGATTTCAGATTTTAGTATTTAGAGAAAGAGATAGAAAGAAAGCAAAAGAAAAGAATGATATTGACTACTAAGATCTATGCATGGGTAGTGTAGGTTTTATTATAAAAATTTTCAATAATGGAAATCCAACACAAATATTGCATATAATTTTAGCCCAAAATAAAATTGTTTTTATTTGTCCATGTGCTCTTTTAGTTCTTGTGATATGTAATTTTTAACCTGCTTATGTATCATCATAAGTATTTTATGTCTTCACCTAAATTCATGTATAAGAGATGTTCTTTAGAAAAGAAATGACATTTAGACCCACTTTTGGTGCTCATGGACAGAGCAACAGAAGTAAGTTACAGACCACAATAAGTTGTGGATTTCCTTTTGGCTTTGCCCATGGGGACTTCATCGTTTTTGTATTTCAGCTTGACCTATGAAAAATGGGAGTGGGTGACTAGTCACCTTACAAACATATTGAGTGAAAAAATAACTGGTGAGTGATTTCAGCTTCACCAAGATGGAAAGATGTGGTATCAAATGCTGCAGTACTTAAAGGACCTCAGTATTGGGCAGGTCACCAGGCCTGTTATTGTCCTTTCACTTCTTTCTTTTCATTTTATTTCTTACTGTTCCCAGCCACTCCTTACTCAAAATCCCGTGTAAATCTAAGAGTGAGGCTCCTACTTGATAATCCCTGGGTGCTGGCTGTGTGACAGGAAAGGTGCTGAGGTCTTTGCTCACATACCTCATTTAATCCTACTCTCTGATACAGGAGGTACCATTATCCCCACTTTACAGATGAGGAGGCTGAGATACTACTGATTAATTATCTTGCTAAAGATCAGTTGGTAAATGATGGAGCTACTGTTCCCACAGAGATCTGGCAATTACGTAGATGTTTCTAAGAACAGGTTAGGCTCTTTTGCAACACTGCACTGCCTCAATGCAGAGCCTGGGACAGAAATGATAGAAAAAGAAGGCATGTTTTAGAGTCGGCTGCTAATTCTTTGAATGACGTGATCTCTCTTTACTTTCGTTTTTGCGGCTTGGATTTACTGTCACCACCTTCTACAAGCTGGGGACATTCATTAACACACGTAATTGTTTAGAGAGTATGGTTTTATGTAATAGGAAGAGGTATTTCAGAAATGTAAACTGGAGGAAAAGAAAAAAATACTGAGTTTCCGGATATGTCAGTTCCTTTTTTTTTTTCTTCTTCTTTTGTAAACTGGTTGATTCCATTCAGAATGTAACGTTAACCTCCTGGAGGATAAAAATAACTTCTTTTGTAATTTTACTTCATACAGCAACAACATATTGTGCTTTTTCATGGAAAGATCTATTTTGAAAAAGAATGCAAGGCACCCTCAGCCCCATGAGTAATAACTGGCAAGATGATGCCTATGGCAGATAATCACTCTAAGTCCTTTTTTGGAAGGCTTAGAAATTGTTCTTTACACAAATTGCGCATGTTACTTTGTGATATGTGAAACCTCGTTTAATAATAATAAAAAACCCCAAAGGATATATGTATATGGTTTGGGGAATTCCTTTTACTTCCCATAGAGTGACTCACAGTTTAGATGTACTGACTTAGGTAGAGGAAGCATCTCTCTGTCGCTGCCTCATAAAAATACAAGCTGTGAACCAGGAACAGAAACTGCAGACCTCTGTATGCTCCTCTGTCCTCCCATAGGCAAGAGGTGGCATCTGGAGATAGTATTCGAGGTCTAGCCAATGAAGCAACTGGGGGACCATGAATAGGATGATCCTGGGAAGAGGGAAGGAACAGTTTTCTTTCTGATCCTTAAATTCATGACCTTTACTTTTTATTTTTGGTATAAGTCTCCCCAGGTTCAGAAGTCCAGTCACCTAATCAAACACAGCCACACAGCCAGAACTGATTCCTTATCCTGAAGTATACAAATGGCTAAACAAAACAGAAAATGGATGACTAGAATATGGATTTCCAAACTTTGAGAGTCACTAGAATTACACAGATGAACCCCAGGGAAATTTGAGGGATGATTCCTGAGGAGGTGGCTGGTCTCCTTCACCTCTGAGATTATATCATTCTATAACCACGCTGCTAGGTCTGATAAGTTTCTTCTAGGAGACAAATTTTCATCTTCCCAGAATCTCAGAGAGATTTGACCAAAATATTCTTCTGAATAAAAACTCAATGACAGGGCTTCCCTGGTGGCGCAGTGGTTGAGAGTCCGCCTGCCGATGCAGGGGACACGGGTTCGTGCCCTTCCGGGAGGATCCCACGTGCCGCGGAGCGGCTGGGCCCGTGAGCCATGGCCGCTGAGCCTGCGCGTCCGGAGCCTGTGCTCCGCAACGGGAGAGGCCACAACAGTGAGAGGCCCGCGTACCGCAAAAACAGAAAAAACAAAAAAAACCTCAATGACATACACTTTCTTTTCTTGGGAAGCAGTGCTGACAATAGCTGGGAAGAGCTGGTGACCTCTAAAGAAAAAACAAATTTAAAGATACAACTATCATTATTCCCATTGGAGAAATATTTATAAATAGAGCCATGGGTTTTCTGCTACTGGATTTGGGCAGCTCTCCTCAGAATAGTGTGTGTATTTTGCTCGAAATTTCATTGCACAAACTGGTAGGTATAGTTTGGTTCAGTTTTTAGCCAGCTGAATTTTTTGGAGTGATAATTTCATCAACAGTTCAATTAAGTTGAAATTTATAGATTTAGAAAGAGATTCTAAACATGATTTGATTTGGGTTTTATGTTTTGTGAAAATTTTTAAAATCTTTTAAGTCACTCACAGAACTTTCCAAGTATAAAAGATTTGCAAAGTGTGGCCAAAGGGGCCAGGGAGGTTTACCTAGTGTTTCCAAGATCCCAGAACTCAGATCCTGGGTGGCACTGGGTCTGGAAGGCACAGGCTCCAGATAGGGGCTTCCCAATAATTTCATCTCTATGTTAACGGGAGGAAGATTCAAAACAATTAGAAAGTAGAAGTCTTCTTATTGGTTTTTCAGTCTTTAAAATGCAGTAATCTTGGCTTCAAGTAATCATTGCTATAGATTTGGAAGAAAGATGGTACATAAGGGGATGGAAACTTACCTGGACCTTATGATTACTGTGGATTCTTGTGTTCTGACCCAATAACTGAGCCCTTCCCAAGTGGAATAATTGCAAAGCAGCATAAGTTTTGAAGGAGAAGAAATCAAAGGCATGTAACAAAAGCTTTTGCATTTTCAAAATAAATTACAGGATGATGAATGTAGGCGACCATCTTTTGTCCAAACTGATTCTTGTAGTAAAAAGAATGATATCTTCTTGGGGAAAACTAAAACTGATGAAATAGGTATGAATTTAAATCTGCAAACTCAATACCAGAATTAGTCCAGTTTTTAAAAACAACTTTATTGAAGTGTAATTTACAGTTCATCCACTGTAACTGTATGATTTGATGAATTTTAGTAAATTTATGTAGATTTGGCACCATCACTACAATTCAGTTTTAGAATACTTCCATCATCCCCCCAAATTCCTTTTTGTCTATTTGCAGTCAATCCCCACTCCCAGCCTCAGCCCCAGGCAACCACTAATCTGCTTCCTGTCTCTGTAGTTTTGCCTTTTCTAAGAATTTCATGTAAATAGAATTGTGCAGTACATAATCTTTGGTGTCTGGCGTCATTCATTTACATGATGTTTTGAGTTGTTGCATGTGTCAGCAGTTTGTTCCTTACCATTGCTGAGCAGTATGCCAGTGTATGGACAAACCATAGTATGTTTACTCATTCACTATTTGATGGACATGTAGGTTGTTTCCAGTTTAGGGTTATTGCTGATAATGTTGCTGTGATTATTTGCTTACAAGTTTTTGTGTGGACATATGTTTTCGTTTCTCGTAGATAATTAAGAGTGGAATTGCTTGGTCATGTGGGAAGTGTATGTTTAACATTTTGAGAAACTGAAAATGTTTTCCAAATCTGCTGTACCATTTTATTTTCCCACCAACACTATATGACTTGATATAGTCAGTCTTTTGTATTATAGTCATCCTAGTGGGTTAAGTATCTTATTGTGGTATTAATTTGCATTTCCCTAATGAAAGTTTGAGAATTTTGAGAATCTTTTCATGTGTATATTAGCCATGTGTATATCTTTTTTTGGTAAAGTATCTGTTCAAATTATTTGCCTGTTTTCTATTAGGTTGTTTGTCTTATTGTTGAATTGTAAGAGTTTTATATGTTCTGCATACAAGTCCTTTATCAGATATATGACTTGCAGTTATTTTCTCCCAATTTGTGACTTGCCTTTTAATTTTCTTAATGGTTGCTTTTTAAGAGTAAAGCCTTTCAATTTGATGAGGTCTGGTTGACATTTTTTTTCTTTTATGGATCATGATTGTGGTATCATATCTAATAAATGTTTGCCTAACCCAAGGTCATAAAGATTTTCTCCTACGTTTTCTTCCAGAAATTTTATAGATTTAGAATTTACATTTACATCTGTGATCCAGTGTGAGCTATGTATGGTGTGTATGGTGGGAGGCAAAGGTCTAAGTTCTTTTTTTTTTTTGACATACGGATATCCAGTTGTTCCATCCATTTTTTGAAAAGACTATCCTTTCCCCTATTGAATTGCCTTGGCACTTTTGTCAAAATCAATTGACCGTAAATATGAAGGTTTATTTCTGGACTCTCTACTCTGCTCCACTGACTATATGTTGTTCCTTACCCCAGCAGCACACTGTCTTGACTACTGTACCTTTATGTAAGTTTTGTATAACTCCTCCAGTATTGTCCTTCTTGTGCAATTTTTTGTTGTTGTTGAAGTATAGTTGATTTACAATGATTCAGGTGTACAGAAAACTGAAAACATACATATATGTAATATATATATATTCTTTTCCATTATATGTTATTACAAGATATTGAATATAGTTCCCTGTGCTATACAGTAGGTCCTTGTTGTTTATCTATATTATATATAGTAGTGTGTGTCTGTTAATCCCAAATTCCCAATTTATCGCTCCCCCCTCTTTCCCCTTTGGTAACCAGAAGTTTGTTTTCTCTGTCCGTGAATCTATTTCTGTTTTGTAAATAAGTTCATTTGTATCATTTTTTTAGATTCCACATATGAGTGATATCGTATGATATTTGACTTTGTCTGACTTACTGCACTTGGTATGGTAACCTCTATGTCCATCCATGTTGCTGCAAATGGCATTATTTCATTCTTTTTTATGGTGGAGTAATATTCCATTGTGCATATATACCACATCTTCTTTATCCATTCATCTGTCGATGGACATTTAGGTTGCTTCCATGTCTTGGTCATTGTAAATAGTGCTGCAATGAACATTGGGGTGCGTGTATCTTTTTGAATTAGTTTTCATCTTTTCCAGATATGTGCCCAGGAGTGAGACTGCTGGATCATATGGTAACTCTATTTTTAGTTTTTTAAGGAACTTTCATACTGTTCTGCATAGTGGCTGCACCAATTTACATTCCCACCAACAGTGTAGGAGGGTTCCCTTTTCTCCACACCCTCTCCAGCATTTATTATTAAACATTTTCTTTTTTTTTTTTTTTTTTGCGGTACGTGGGCCTCTCACTGCTGTGGCCTCTCCCGTTGCGGAGCACAGGCTCCGGACGCGCAGGCTCAGCGGCCATGGCTCACGGGCCCAGCCGCTCCGCAGCACGCGGGATCCTCCCAAACCGGGGCACGAACCCGCGTCCCCCGCATCGGCAGGCGGACTCTCAACCACTGCGCCACCAGGGAAGCCCTATTATTAAACATTTTGATGATGGCCATTCTAACTGATGTAAGGTGGCACCTCATTGGAGTTTTGATTTGCATTTCTCTAATAATTCTTATGCAGTTTTTTGTTGTCTTAAGTCCTTTGAATTTTCATATAAATTTGATAAAATTTAGAATCAGCTTGTCAATTACTACAGAACAAGATCTTTTATCCTGTGACTTTATCAAATTTGCTTATTAGGTCTAGTATGTTTTTTGTAGATTTTATAAAATTTTCTTGTCTACGAGATTATATCATCTGCACATAAAGACAGTTTCGCTTCTGCCTTTTAATCTGTATGCCCTTAATTTTTCTCAGTTGCCTATTGTGCTGGCTAGAATATCCAGTACAATGTTGAATAGAAATGGTCAGAACAAACATCCTTGCCTTATTCCCAGTCTTAAGGGGAAAGCATTCAGTCTTTCACTATTAAATATGATGTTAACAAAGGTTTTTCATAGATGCTCTTTATCAGGTGGAGAAAGTTCACTTTTGTTGAGTTTTTAAGATATCATGAATAAATCTTAAAATTTGCCAAATATTTTTCTGCATCTGTTAAGATGATCATGTGGGTTTGTCTTTTATTCTTTTGATATGGTGTGTTACATTTATTGATTTTTGGATATTAGGCCAACGTTGTACTCCTGAGGTAAATCCCATTTGGTCATGGTGATTATTTTTAATGTTGCTAGATTTGGTTTGCTATTTTTTGTTAAGGGTTTTGCATCTATATTCTGAGGGATATTGATTTATAGTTTCCTTTTCATGTGACTTCTTTGTCTGGCTTTACTATCAGGCTAATACTGAGCTACTAAAATGAGTTTGAGAGTGTTCCCTCATCTTCTATTTTCTGAAAGAACTTGTGTAGGATTGGTATTGTTTTTTCATTAAATGTTTCATAGAAGTCAACATCAGGACCTAGGCTCTTCTTTGTGGGAAAATTTTAAATTATTAATTCAATGTTCTTTGTTGATGTAGGTCTACTCAGATTTTCCGTATTTTTTTCACGAGTCAATTTTGATAATGTGTGTGTGTGTGTGTGTGTTTTAGGAGTTTGTCCATTTCATCTAGATTGTCTATTTTGTTGGAATAAGTTGTTCATAATAATCCTTTAAACTTCTATAGGGAAGTCCTGCTTGAATTGGGTTGTTATAGTTTTCCATTGACTTTAATCACAAGGGCATGGTACGGCTAAGAGATGCCATAAGGAATCTCCTGTATTCCAGAACTATTATTCCTCACTTCCATTGTGTAGTAGCAGTCCAAATTCCCATTGGTAATCAGGATTAATCACTCTCACCATCTATGGACATATAGAATACCTTATCTACCTTTCTTTGTCTATTGATTCAGAGTTATGAGGAGACCAAAGTGACTGGGTCACAGTCTTAACTTCCAGTTCAGTGGAATCCTTGCTGTGTCTCTTGGTAAATGCATTTTCTACCTTGGAACCAAGACCTCTAGACCAGGAGAGAATTAGGTTGTGGGGTCAGGAAGCAACAATTTTGCTGGTGGATCACTAGGAGTAATAGTAAATGGTGCCACTCTTATTTCCACTTTTTCAGTGCTGGACCTTGAGTCCTGGATGTGGGAGAAATAGCACCTTGTATCAGATGCTGATTCAGAGCATACACAGCCTTCTGGAAAACCCTGCCCCAGCCACCTAGCTGGTGCTGTAACTGAGTCTTTAAAAGGCTGAGCCAACAGCTTCAAGATGGTGCGGAACATTGTAAGATCGGTTAATTCCATGAGCATGGGCCCATTTCTGCACTTCATTTGCTGGTTAGAAACAATGCTGTGTGGAATACCATGGTGGTGGATAAGGTATTCTGTAAGCCCGCAGGTGGTAGTTTGGGCAGAAGCACTGTGGGCAGGGACTGCAAATCCCACTCTAGAGTGTCTATTTCAGTAAGAACAAAGTGCTATCCCTTCCATAATGGAGTGGGTCCAATGTAACCAACCTGCCATCAGGTAGCTGGCTGATCACCTGGGGAATAGTGCCCAATCTGCCACTATTGGTGGTCTCTGCTGCGTTGGTCTCTGCTGCTGGCAGATTGGGCACTCAGCAGTGGCTGTAGCCAGATTGTTGCCCTTGGTGAATAGAAGTCCTCGTTCCTCAGCCCATGTATAACCTCCATCCCTGCCACCATGGCCACTTTGTTCATGAGCCTATTGGCTGGGGAAGGAGTCTGACTGGTATCCACAAAATAGGTCATCCTATCCATTTGATTATTAAAAGCTTCCTCCACCGAGGTTACCCTTGGTGAGCATTGACATGGAACATAAATATCTTCTTTTTCACAATGTCTTGCAAGGCAACTACCTCAGGAGAGGTCATTATAATTTCCTTGGGCAATGCAGGACTAATATGCTCAGATGGGGGTGGAAGCCATGCTTCTACTGGCAAAGAAGACTCATGTGAGTCCCCATTTCACTTGACTAGGAGGAAATTACAACCCTATTATTTTGAGGAATCAGCTTTGTCCCAGAGTTTGGTGCATTAAGGCATTACGGAGGCCCCTCCAGTTCTAGGTCCTCTCTAGTTACCACCTGTTTGTCCATTCTCTGTTTTCCCCTCCGAGCCAAGCCTGGGCTCCAGGAATCTTTGGTGAGTCTGTAACCAGGTAGCAATTCCTCTCTGAAGTCTCGTCATCTCCTTTCCAGTTCTAGGAATCTCTATTTCCTACCTTACTGCTCCTCAGAGACACTCTTCCTGCCCCGACCTCTAGAAGAATAGAGACTTCAATTGCTCTAGAATTGATGTCTGCTTTCTGCTCTGCCGAGATCCCCTTTCAAGAAATTACAAAGCTTGGCTTCCTGCCTGAAATGAGGGTAGGGGAAAATACAGGGATCAGGAACACAGTTTACACTTTATTATATTGCCCCGTGGTGGGGGTGAGATACCAAAGTTGATGCAGATGGAGGGAAAGACTTCCTGACTTCTCTCTTTCTAGAGAACTTAATTTCTCTATCTGCATAAGGCATGATAGACTTTCCCAAGAACCAGACGCTGTTCCTCCCTTTACATCCTCCACCCCTAGCCTTGGAGGGTTATGTTTGAGAGTTTGTTAGTGTTCAGTCTGTGTGACTAGCTTCTGATGATAAATCTTATGTGTGAATTGTGGGGACAGCCAGCAACCAAAGTAAATAGTGCTTGTTGTGGTAGGGCTGCTTGGGTGGCCTGCGGGCTGCACTTCGGCTGCCTGACTGGCCCCTCGAAGTCACTGCTGATTGTGGATTCCCCAGGGCTCTGATGCAAGGGTGGCTCAGGTCTCTGCGGATCCCTCTGGTTCCTCCTCTCCCTCAGCTAGGACCTGAGCAAGTCTGCCCTTCCCACGGGGGATCAGGCCTCCTCTCCCCACATCAGGGTGACGGCAAAAAGAGTGCCAGGGTTCTGTACATCCCTTCCTTTGGAATCGCCCTCTCAGCCCAGCACCACAGGCTGTGTTTCCTGGGCAGAAGAAGGCAGAAGAAGATGGTTCTCTGCGGTGCACTAGACAAGAGGAAGGCCTCGGCTGTCGTGCATGCAGCTGCCCAAACTCACCTTGCTCATTCATTCCTCCATACCTTTGCTTTTGACATGTCCTCTGCCTGGAGTGTCTTACTTTACTCTCTCCTTTTCTCCTGGTGAAATTCCTACTTATTCTTTAAGGCTCAGTGAAAACACCATCTCTTCTGAGAAGCCACCACTTCTCTCCCCTAACACTTGGTCCCCACAGCTTTTTGTTCCTAGCTCTGTCATAACACTTACCATATTGGATTATGGTGAGTTATTTACCTGCCCAGGTGCAAGAACTTTAAAAAAAAAAAATTCTTTATTCTTAGGGTCTGGGTTGATGCCTGATGCACATCAACGATGGTGATGATTAGGATAATAATAACAGCTGTTACTCAGTATATGCTTAGCAGTTGCAAGGCACAGTGCTAAGAGCTCCATACACATTATATCATTTATGCCCATCACACTTCTAAGGGTAGCTATTGATGTTATCCTAGTTTTGGGTGAATTTTTAGAAATTCCTTAGATGGAGAGGGAGAAGAAAATTGCAGTTTAAAAGAAGGAGCAAGGGTGGGGAATCATGGCCTGTTGAGGGCAGGAAAATGGTCCTGGAAGGCGATACAAAAGAGAAAAATGAGGCTTGAAAGGTGAGCTGGTACCATATTATGAATGCTTTTGGTTGCCCCCAAGGCACTGTAGTTTCTTGATAGGCAATAGGGAGCCGTCAAGGAGGGGCCAATGTGATCTGAGCCAGAGGCTAGAAAGTGGTGGCAAGCTGTGGCAATGACCTAGGTGAGGCCCAAGTGTTTATCACACATCTCCTGGGGGCCATGCTTGGGGCTGGATTCCAGAGCCCAGGCCTGATGGGTGCTTACAATCAGGAAAGAAGACAATGCAGAGTTGTAGGCACCAAATTTGGTGGGCACACAAGGAAGGAGCGTGGGCTGGGGGGGGGGGGGGGCCCG
>NW_006796034.1:1382544-1434663 GCF_000442215.2 Lipotes vexillifer | reverse complement strand
GGGGGGGGGGGGGGGGGGTGGCCCTGAAGCTGGGGAGGGTAGGGACAGGGTAGGCATCAGGAAAGATTTCAGTGGAGATGATGCTTGACCTGAGACTCTATTTACCTGGTCAAGAAGGTAGGAAGGAGAAGAGGAGAGGGAGAGGGAGGCACCAGCAAGAAGAAAGCACTGAGGAATCAACAACACAACCAGTTAGTGGGAATTTCTTGGTTTTGTTCATTCGTTATTTTGTTTTATAAAACTTCTTTTGCTTACTTAAGTAATGTTTGTTTATTGTAGCAAATGTGTCAAATATAGAAAAACAAAAAGAATAAAGCTATAATCCCACTACCTTAAGATAAATATTTAAAAATTAGGTATATATTCTGTCATTTTTATGTGAGTGTAAGTGTTTGAATAAAAATAAATGTGCATTTATGTGTGTGTATATATATATATACACATACATATATTAATGTATCAATAAGTAACAAAATGTAAGTGTACATGCTTATACCTCTCCATCTTATGTCTATACTGTATATATCAAATATCCTGCTTCACCAGCCCTAGGTATAAAATAAGATTACATTTCTTTAATGTACAAACTTGACAGGCAGGCTAGTTTTCCTCTGGGATTCTCAAGTAGTTTCTAAGAATATTCAAAAAACCCTTACATATTCCTCAACCTGTCTTAATAGTACTGCTCTCCATCTTCCCCCGGACGTATGTCTAAGATTTAAATAGGGAAAAGATGTATGGGTAGACTATTCATTCCAACTAACCCTAGAAGGAAAACACTTCCTGGGCCAGGAACCATGTCTTTCTTGTCAACTGCTATACCCCCAGCGCTTAAATAACACCCACCAAATGATAGATGTTCAGTAAATATGCTGAATAAATAAATGAATTCAAACGTCTACTTGTTCATAAAATGAACATTTATTGAACATTTTTGATGTGATGAGTTCTGTGCTGGGGAATAAAACTTTCATCTACGATGGATATAACTTAAAGATAAGCAGCTTTTAAAAACAAACTAGGCTTCCATGGGAGGCAGTGAGCTTCCTAGCATAGGAGGTATTCAAGCAGACTACTGACCAAGATTGTAGAAGGAATTCCTGCTTTGGGAGGAATGTTGGACTAAATGACCACTGATGACCCTTTCAAATGTAAAATTCTATGACTGAATAAATTTTAGATAATAATTTCTAACTTATGGGTCACAACAACCAAATAGGTGACAGAGATCTCCAAAGGAGATATATTTGCAAATGAAAAGCAAATGTTCTGATGGGATCTAAATATTTCTTGATAATAAAAGAGATTTCTTGAGAAGACAACAGGCTGTTGCTCTTGATTAGAGATAGATCATTTTAAAATAATGGAATTAGAGAAGTATTGTATTTCAGAATGTGTTTAAACATTTGTTCTTTAATCCATTTACCATATTCAAAACCCATATTTACAAACAACATAGCCAAGACCTGAATAAGACAACTAAAACAAGCTTTGGATGAATCTTTTTTGAGAAAGCCTAAAGGTCTGGACTTTGTTCATTGTTTGGGAAATCTGACTTCAACACTTTAAGACAAAAATTTCAATATGTTGGTCTTAAAGATGTGGGATTCAAAATTCATTCATTTATTCCTTCCTTCATTCAAGAAGTACATAGCTGGAAAAAAAAAGACATAGTTAACATCCACTAAAACACTACAGACTGAGCAATATGAATAATTCCAAAAGGAAAATGAGATAATCTATGATATATTTTAACAGGCTTTTAAAACATTTATTCTATTACAAAGTCATAATCATCCATTAAATAAACTTTTTTTTAAAAATGGAAAGAGTAAAAAGATCACCCATAATCATATTATTTAATAAATAACTACTGTTATTATTTTTTTATTTCTTTTGAGTGATTTTACACATGTAATTTTTATATAATTATAATATCACTGTAGAAGTTATTTTGAACTTTAAAATACTAATCTTTGGATAGGTTGGTGGAAATTTCTTAGTTTGTTGGAACTTAAACCTAATTCCCTAGAGCTTTTGTTTATGTGCCTTGGCTTTCCTTTGTGGACCTTAAATATAAATCTTTTGAATTAAAAAAAAATTATAACATAGGTTTGTGTTTAAACAACATTAAAGTGGATTTTAAAAAACTAGAATTAAAAAAAAAACAAAAGCAAAACTAGAATTTTATAAATTTAATGGCCAGATTGTAAAATTAGATTACAGATTAGTAGCTGGATACCTAAATGGCCAGAACTGACAGTTGTTGCCATCAGCCTTAATAGCACACATAGTATCAACCATAGATTATTTGGCCACTGTTTGTTTAATGGCAATCTCCTTTGTTAGACTCTAGGCTCTGTGAGGCCCGGGCTACGTCTGTCTAGTCCACAGCAGTATCCCTAGTGCTTGCTTATTGCCTGGTGTAGGCTTGGTTCTTAGTAAAATTTGAATAAGACAATGAGTGATTCATTTACTGGGAGGTTTGGGGGTGGCCAGGCATCCATCCATCCATTCATTCATCCATCATCAGATACCTTATGGAGAACCTGCCATGCACCAGGCACTTTGCTGGGCACCACAGACACAGGGTTGAGCAGATGTAGTCCACCCACACTGGGAGCTTGCCACCTGGTGGAAAAGGAGTAAGAGTTTGCCACCTGGTGGAAAAGGAGGAAGAGCTTGCCACCTGGTGGAAAAGGAGTAAAGTCCTTCACCATGGGCCCTCAAACACCTCTTCCATGGATCTCTTGCCTGATGGTCTACTATGGAAGCTATTCCTTGGTATCAAGGCACTGTTCCTTTAAATCACAAATATGCTGGGAGATGGGCATGTCAGTCATTCACAGTTCAGGGTTTTTGAGAACTAGTTTCTCAAATTTTGGAGGGGAAAGGGAGAAGGCAGGTCATACAGCCATGGAAGGAGCATTCAGGGAATCATTTTCTTCCTTTTCTGTAGCAGGAGGCCCCAGGCCGTGGGGAGGCAGCAGTGTAACAGCAAACATGCTCAATTGGCTGAGTCCATCACCACCTGTGAGGTGACAGGTAGCTCAGGTGCCCTACCTGCCTAAAGACGATGCAGATCAAATGGGGCTGCAGGTATGTTGGAGCCCTGGGAGTCACACCGGCCACGCTCTCCCCCCCATCAGGGAGGAGGCCAGCCTCTCAGACCTGCTGCTCTACAGACGCCTCTTCTGTGCAGCTTATTCTCTAGAGGAAGCCCTTTTGGTCTTCTGCCACAAGAACACTAGCTGGATCTCCTTTTCCCTCCGTCTTGTGGGCAGAGGCTGGAGCTGAGCTCCCAGCTGTCCCAGGTAGGAAGGAGGCTGTGCTGGAGAAAAGTCAGACCTGGGGGGAGAGGCAGAGCTTGAACCAAACTCTACTTTATTGCCACACAGTCCCAGCCACCGGGGCAGCCCTCCTGGCCCCCTGCATCTCCTGGCCCTGGGGCACTGAGCATCCTGAGAGGCGGCCCACAGAGGCCTGCCATGCTCTGTCCTGTCCAGCAGGACCTCATTTCAGTCACATGAGCATGAGGACAAGGCAACTCCCCCCTCCTTCCCTGACTCACATGGAGGTGATTGTGCAGGGCTGCTGTCAGGGTGGAGGTGGTGATTGTGCAGGGCTGCAGTCAGGGTGGAGGTGGGGAGGGGCTGGAGCGGAGGCCTCACTTTGCCTCTCCCTCAGCTCCGGAGGATTCCCAGTTTCTAGCTTATTCTCTGTGTAGTTCTCACACTGTCTCCTCTCCCCCGTAAGGTGGACCCGAGAGGAGAGACGCTCAAATAAACACAAGGCCAATGGCTCCCTCAGCTGGTCTCAGACAGGAAGCTCTGTCGCTTAGACCTCAGAGAAGGCTTGGGGAAGGGAGGAAAGGTGGCCTTCCTACGCTGCATTCCTGAGGGAAGCATGCATCGTGTCCACGTGGTTTTACCTGTTAGCAGTGCCATAGTTTTAAAAAGTTACAGTATAAAATTTAGAGTTGGGATGGTTGAGGAAATGAGGTCTGTCTGTTGAGTATAAATATGAATGCAAGGAAATAACTGCTCATTTCTGTAAAAGATTTTATTCAAGTATTAATTTCACCCTGTATGTGGGCTTCCCTGGTGGCGCAGTGGTTGAGAGTCTACCTGCCGATACAGGGGACGCGGGTTCGTGCCCCGGTCTGGGAAGATCCCACATGCTGCGGAGCGGCTGGGCTCATGCGGTGTACCGCAAAAAAAAAAAAAAATAATAAATAAATAAATAAATAAAAATAAAAAGACAAGTGCTTGAACATTGATTTTTCACATTCAGATGTGAAGCAGGTAGTAAAGGTGTAATTATTTCTATTTCTGACAGGTGGGGAAACTGGGGCTGCAGAGAAGCCATAGGACCTTCCCTGTGGGAGAATCTTGAGTCTGTGCCCTGAGCTGGTTCTTGAGGACTATGGTCACATGAGCCAAGTCTGAACATTGCAGAATCCTGACACACAGTGAGTTCTTAATAAATGCCAGCCAATCAGAGCCCCCCCGCCCCTTTACATAACTTCTCTGGTATGCTATGCTTTTCCTCTTAGCATGCCATACACCAGGCAGTTGACTCTTGAACTACATGGTTTGAACTGCGCAGGTCCACTTATACACGGATCTTTTTCAATAGTAAATACTATAGTACCATACGATCTGTGGTTGGTTGAATCCAAGGATGTGGAACGGTGGATAAGTAGGAATCTTGTATATGGAGGGCTGACTACAAGTTATGCACAGAATTTTGACTTCGTGGTGGGTCAGCGTCCCTAACCCCTGTGTTGTTCATGGGTTCAATGTATATACTTATTTGTTCAACGTCAATCCTTCCACACCCATTTCTTTTCTTTTCTTTTTTTTTGGAGTATAGTTTTTTCAGTTTCAGGTATATAGCAAAGTGAATCAGTTATACATGCACATATATCCACTCTTTTTAGATTCTTTTCCCATGCAGGCCACTACAGAGTGTTGAGTAGAGTTCCCTGTGCTATACAGTAGTCCTTATTAGTTATCTATTATATATATAATAGTGTGTGTATGTCAATCCCAATCTCCCAATTTATCCCTCTTCCACCCTCCATTTCTTGTTTTCTTTTTTTTCTTTTTTAGATTCTCTTTTTTGATGTGGACCATTTTTAAAGTCTATATTGAATTTGGCCCAGAAGCATGTGGCATCTTAGCTCCCTGACCAGGGATTGAACCCACACTCCCTGCATTGGAAGGTGAAGTCTTAACCACTGGACCACCAGGGAAGTCCCATCCCACCCTCCATTTCTTGATGACAGATACCAAACCTGTTTTGTTCAACACCTGTGTGCTAGCAAATTGCCTGGCACAGTGGAGGCCCTCGCCAAATAGGTTCTAAAGTAATGAATGAAAAACAGTCTTTCTCATAGCAATTCTGCACAGTTGTGACACTTGGCCACTGTTTGCCTCAATTGCTAATTAATTAAATGGGAGTAATATATCCTTTCTCAAGGATCAGTTGCCCTTCTAAAAGTTGGGAAATGCTGATGCTTGGGAAATGCTGCTGTCCCCATGGAGGTTCCAGGCTGGTGTGCTAGAGAGCATTCTCCCAGAGGCTCCACAATGCCACGGCCAATTTCTTCTCTTTCCCCACCCACGTATTAATTGGAAGGAGATGTTACCTTTCACAAGACCCAATAATATTCTTAACTTATACCCCAAACAGAAGTTTGGACATTGCCATATTATGAAGGAAAATCAGATCAGAAACTATCTCAAGGAGCTCCTGAAGTAGAGGCCCTTTGAAGGCCGCCATTGGTCATGGATCATTTGTCTCAAATCTTCTGTTGTGCTCAGCATGCAGACACTGAGGCATATGTTAATGACACCGTGTGTGTGTGTGTGTGTGTGTGTGTGTGTGTGTGTGTGTGTGTGTGTATGTGTCCCGGAAGCAGGCCAGGTGCTCAGGGAGAGGCCTAAGGATCTCTAGTAAGTCTTGAAGGACAAATGCAAATTAGGAAGCAAAAGTAGATGTTCAAGGTCAGGGGTCCCCAACCCTCAGGCCACGGAGCAGTACCAGTGGGTGGCCTGTTAGGAACCAGGCCGCACAGCAGGAGGTGACCTGCGGGTAAGCGAGTGAAGCTTCATCTGTATTTAAAGCCACTCTCCATCGCTTGCATTACCACCTGAGCTACCCCTCCTGTCAGATCAGCAGCAGCATTAGATTCTCATAGGAGCGCAAACCCTACTGTGAAGTGCGCATGCGGGAGATCTAGGTTGCGCGCTCCCTATGAGAATCTAATGCCTGATGATCTGAGGTGGAGCTGAGGCGGTGATGCTAGTGCTGGGGAGCAGCTGCAAATACAGATTATCATTAGCAGAGAGGTCTGACTGCACAGAGACCATAATAAATCAATGCACTCGAATCACCCCTAAACCATCCCCCCCCCACCCCATCAGTGGAAAAATTCTCTTCCACGAAACTGGTCCCTGGTGCCAAAAAGGTCGGGGACCACTGTTCTAGGTGAAGAGGACAGGATGATGAAAGCCACAAAGGTGTGAGAACTCCCAGCAAGTCTGGAATCCATCTCTGCATATTTTCTTAGGGTGTGTATATGGCTTAGTGGTTACTGTTTGTTTCAGGTGACAATGCTTTCTCACCTTGGAGTGTCCACACTCCTGGCCAGCTGATGCCAGTGGGGGGATGAGAAGGCACCCCATTTTCAGCTACTTCCTTAACAAGGATCCCAAAAGAGCACTGTATTGCTATATTTATGATTCAGTTTTTGGAAATGGAAAGACCTCTTGCCAAATCCCTGTCAACAGAGGTAGGAATGAGGACGGGGCACCCAGGGTCTGGGAGAGGTGGATGGGCTAAACCTTGGGGTTTCCCAGAATTTCAGAATTAGAAGGGGCTGAAATGGGTGGGTTGGCTGGCCTCCCCTGGACGCTGATGTCTGAGACCTCTGTGGAAAAGTCCAGTGGGTTGCACGCTTGCCCTCTGGCTGGCTTGTGAAGGAACACGGCCTGAGCCAGTTTGGGCCAGTTTACCTTTAGGGTGGACCACTGGGCAGTAGGCCTGGGAGAGGCACCCCCTCAGATTAGCCTGTTCCTCAGCACAGGAGGTTGCTTTGTTTCCCTCAAGGCTGGTCTGCTTATGTTGACACTGATTCTTGTAAAGTGATGCATGGGCAGGGTTTTACTCACAGGTGAAAACACCATAAGGCATGGATCTCCGTGAGGTCATTTTGCTCCCACCTGGGAGGTAAAGCCTTCTTTCTAACTCAGGCTGATACAGGGTTTTGTACCACCATCGTCACCATAAACTAATGAGTAGCCCATTTTCTTATTGAGGCTCCTACAAGTTACCACATTTCCGGGGTGTCCAACTCTCACCAGCAGCTCAGCTTTCTGTCCCAGTGAACTAATGTTCTCATCAGTAGTTCCCTCTGACAAGCTGAGGAAAGTGGGGGAGTTCAAGGACTGAAAACTAATTGGGGAAAGTGGGCACTTAAACTTCCTACCTGGTCAATGATCCCTTTGCTCTAGTCTAGCCTTCTCAGGATTTGGGGTGCAGTGAGAAGTGGATCTGCTATTTATCTCACATATTTTCATGTCGCCGGGCTCCTCCTTCACTGGAACCACAGACCGGAAGGGACCTTCGGGATGATTTAGCCCACCCTGCATCGCGCATTGCGCTCAAAGGCCCAGAGACATTATGCCTGAGAGCACACAGTTATCAGTGAAGGGATGGACCCAGAACCCAGGCTTTTTGACATCCAGCTCAGTGCTCAGTCCACCAGCCCATGCTGCCTCCATGCTCATGTTCAGCCCTGGGTATTTTATTACCTTCTTTCCCCCAACGCTTCGTGGCTTTGTAACCAGAGCACAGTGGTCTTTATGCAGATGATACTTAGGAAGAGTGTAGCCTAACTTTTGATTTGCTGGGGGTTGTCGCGTCAACTTGCAGGAAATGCACTAGAAGTGTGTGGGGAAACACTGCAAGGCATCCTCCATGACTTCCACGTTCAGTTTTCAAGGAATGGGGCAGTGATATTGTTCATTCTTGAACAGAAAAAACAAACCAAGCTTGTTTTCAGGGTCTAGCACAGCACTTCACACAGAGGCTGGAATTCCCCTACTGGCCATCATGCTGAGTACAGGGCATCACCAGTAGTGTAAAGTCTCTGGATCTTTTGGGCTTAAATGGAAAAGCATCATCTCTGAGGTGGGGAAGA
The DNA here is from genome assembly GCF_000442215.2 of Lipotes vexillifer. Lineage (NCBI taxonomy): Eukaryota > Metazoa > Chordata > Mammalia > Artiodactyla > Lipotidae > Lipotes > Lipotes vexillifer. Next base: position 1,426,454 of record NW_006796034.1, on the reverse strand, counting down.
AAGTACAGGCTTTGTAGTTTCACATAAGTAATATCCCTTGGAATATTAGCTACCACTGTGGCCTGTTTTCTATGTGTCGGTTATGGTGCTCCTATTAACTCATTCAGTGCTCAGCCCTAAGTGGTGCAATTATATTATTCCCAATTTTATGAATGAGAAGAGTGAGACTCAGTTGCTTGTCCAAAGTCATAAGGTAGAATGTTGTAGAACGTGGAGTCAAACTGGCTGACTGTAAGCCCTCCAATCCAGAAATGTCTGAAGACATGGCAGGAGGGCTCCCAGGGATAAAGGCCATTGAGCTGCCATCTCCTGCCAGATACTGGGCTTCTGTTCTCCATGCTCAGACTCCTAACGGGGACAGCAGAACACTTGCTCACGTTCTCACCTCCACATCCCATCCCCATGGAAGGGTGAAAAAGAAGCAGAGGAGATCCAGCCACCTCCACTTGCCCTCTCAATGTTTGTCACCATGAGCTGCAGCAACGAGGATGGACTGGACTCTGGTGTGATGGGTTGGCACATGGTCTCAAGTTTCTGGTCCAGGGGTTTGGAACACAGCTGCACTTGCTCTGGGGAGGAAGAGGGATGCTGTTTACCAGCACTGAGTCTCTGAACTCGTTCTAGTGACCTTTGAGAATTCACTCTCTATGGGAATAAAAGTTACGGAGAAGTAAGGTTTTTTATCCTCTATACACGTCTAGGTCGAATGATGATTGCCAAATAAAACAAGTATAATTTTCCCCTCCCATAATCTTAAATAGACATATTCTAGAAACATTTCATCCACATCTTCAGAAGACTGCTTTGCTTTTTCTGGCGTCAGGTCAACAGAAAAATCTGGTGTCAGGTCAACAGAAAAATGTGACACCCTGGTCGTGAAAGCCTGGGTCAGTTTTTGAGCAATATCTCAAACTGGTAGGTATAACTGGTATAACTGGTAGGTTTTATTTTGTTATTACTTTTTGTTTGCCCTTCATCATACACTCCTCAATAGAACTAAAGACACTCTCTGGTCTAAGGAAGCTCATGATCTAATGATGCCATTGGGAAGTCACTGGTTTTTATTGTGGATATTTTGCAAATCAAAGAAACAAAAAAGGTCAATGCAAGTCGTAATCCATATAGATAAACCTATTAAGAAGGAAATGGAGAAGCTACAAAGTATCACTGGAGATTTGTTATTCTTGGAGTTTGTTTTTCTCTCTGTAAGGAACTGGGTTGTTTTTTTTTTTGGTTTTGTTTTTAAAACCAGTTGCAGAAAAACTCCATTAAACGTGGTGGGAGGATGTACCCGTAGGACCACTTTACAAGGACCCTCCCTGCTGTTCCCCTTCCCCACCCTTGCCCTTTTGCCCTTTCATAATTCCCAAGGAACCTGAAGCCCTCAAGCCAGTCAAGCTCGCTGAGGCTCAGTGTATCTCCCACGATCTTCTCTGACACATGGAAGAAGAAGGAATATTTCTGAGTTCGATGATTTGCTTCTAGTTTATTTAAGGGTCAACAGCCAAAGGTGGAAAAGGGGTGTAAAGACTAGATCCAGGTGAGGCAGTGGCGACGGCGGCGGCGAGAGGATGAACAACGAGTTCGACGCATTGAAAGATGACGACAGTGGGGACCGTGATCGGAATGAAGAAAACAGCACACAGAAAGAGGGTGAGAAGGAAAAAACGGAACGAGACGAGGCTCAGAGCAGCAGCAAGAGGAAGGCTGTTGTCCCTGGGCCAGCAGAGCACCCCCTGCAGTATAACTACACTTTCTGGTACTCCAGGAGAACCCCTGGCCGTACCACCAGCTCGCAGAGCTACGAACAGAATATCAAACAGATTGGCATCTTTGCCTCTGTGGAGCAGTTCTGGAGGTTTTACAGCCACATGGTACGGCCCGGGGACCTGACAGGCCACAGTGACTTCCATCTCTCCAAAGAAGGAATTAAACCCATGTGGGAGGATGATGCAAATAAAAATGGTGGCAAGTGGATTATTCGGCCGTGGAAGGGCTTGGCATCCCATTGCTGGGAGACCCTCATCCTGGCCATGTTGGGGGAACAGTCCATGGTTGGGAAGGAGATCTGTGGGGCTGTGGTCTCTGTCCGGTTTCAGGAGGACATTATTTCAGTATGGAATAAGAATGACAGCGACCAAGCCACCACAGCCCGCATCCGGGATACCCTTCGGCCAGTGCTAAACCTACCTCCCAACACCATTATGGAATACAAAACCCACGCCGACCGCATCAAGGGTAATTCAAGCTTTTGAAATACAAAAATCACATTGTGAAAGTACACAAGCTGGCAATAATCCTTTTCTATATGTGTGTGTTTGTCCGAAACGGATGGGAGGTCTCCGGCTGGCCCGTCCATCTGCTCACTGAGGGGACGTCCCTGAGCCTCGTGCTCCCCTTTTGCATTCATTCCTGGAGGATGGATTCCGCTAGACACCCTCCAGCATCGCTGACTTTATAAAGCAGAGAAAATGGAAAACGTGACTTTGTAATAGACAAACTTTTTTTTAATGGGGCTCTGTGGCGGGGAGTTCAGCCTTCCCTTTTGCTGTGTGCTGTCCAGATGCCTCCCGGGCACCCTGTCGTGCTCTCCTCTGCTGTACGACGGGCGTCGTGACCACGTGTACAAGCCAGAGCTGTCGACTGAGCGTGATCAGTATTATGAATGTCTGTGCATCCAGGAAAAGCTTTTTGTTGGAGAGTCCCGGAATAGCTATAAATGCTGTCTTCTAGATCTGCCATTAAATTACTGGGACATGTTGTTTAAAAAAAAAAAAAAGACTAGATCTAAACATTGTTAAGGTAGAAAACTGGTACTTTGAGAGTCTGCATTTCTGCATTCAAGGGTAGAAATGGAAATTTACCTTTGGGGCACCCTAGTCATTTTTGAAGAAACGGTTAGGTGGCCCTTCCTCCATTATGCTGGCCAGTATAGCAGCAGGTGACTTGTTTTCCCATTTTGGAATACCTGGGAGGTGCATTTTGTTCATTGCTGTATCTGTAGCACCAAGAGCTGTGCCTGGTGCAAAACAGATAAATATCTGTAGGAATGAATGAATGTTTGATCAGTGGAGGTAATTCTCTTAGGCTGCCAAGGTGTGAGGGCTGGGAAGCACGTCTGAGAACCCTGCATGGGAGCTTGACATGCACTTTTTAAGAAGTTATATAATTAATAGTGACCGGAAGGAGTTGAAATAGCACTCTTGGCACCACAGTTACCGTAGGCACTTATGGCTTCACCTGAGGCCCTTGCACAGTCTGTCACACTGTTTCCATTGAAAATGCATCTGAGTCCCAAGAATTGGCTTATAAGTGAGCTTGGGAAATACAAACCAATCTTAGTTGAAACCTGCCTGAAACTCTGGTTCAGCTGTGGCTGTTTAGTAATATGTCCACAAATAAGGCGTTGCTGGGAAACCCGATGGCCTATATTCTTGCGGTTTGTTCCTAGCAGGAAGCGTTGGTGTAGCATCAGGAATGTAGACTTGGACTTTGTAGACCACTTTGCAGCTGTGACATTTTCCTAAGTGTCCCAAGAAGACCAGAGGATCTTATATGGGCCAGGGAGAGGTCCTTCCAGGTATGTTAATATCTTAGATGCTCTGGCAGAGCAGAGTGTGACTCAGAAACATCCGAGTGGCCACCAGCAGTCACGAGTTTCAGTAAGATGCAGATGAACCAGAGAAAATCAGGGTAACATCACAGAAGATCATAAGGTTTGACATGAGGCTGGTTGATCAGCTTTGAGAGATGGCTGGGCTATCGCACACAGCAAATAGCATTATTGCATAATGATGCAGGTTTGAAGGGATACTCTCCATGTAGGCTCATTTAGGCACCCCAACTTGTTGTCCTGGAGGTTGGGGTTTGTGAGAAGCAGGCAGTCTCAGATGGCATCTGTGCTGAGGCCACAGATATCCAGGCAGAAGCCTGGCACCTTGTTCTTCTGCATGAGGACCCTGGGGCCTCAGGGGAAGGTGGAGAGTCTAAGGCCTTCTGGCCATAAGACTGTGCCACCCTGCTGATGGAGGGGCTGATATCAGCTCGGAGAGAATTCCAGACTGACTGCTCAGATGTACTTCCTGGAACATGAAGAAGGGGCTAGCAGGTCTTGGCAGGGCATAAGGAGAGTGTTGTAATATACTAAGCAAGAGAGAGATTTTTAAGTAGCAGGAGAGGTTGTGCAATCAAGGTCGGGTGAGGGACAGCACTGACCTCTTCAATAAAGGCAGTATCGGTGGTCACTGTGTCCCCTATCAGGGGCTCCTCTGCTAGTGTCCGGTTGCAGTGACACTTGTAGCCTCTCGTGTGGGGAGGGAGAAAGCCATGAAGGGCATTAACCAGCCTGAGCAGAAAGATGGCACTGGGTTAGCTTCATTTCCACGCTGGCTCTGCTCAAGCGGTGACACAGATAAGCACTGGTAATGCCAAGTTCATATCCCACCAGCTTGTTACCAGAGTGGGAAGAATTTTTCCCTTTCCCAGGAGGACCAGTGACAGTTCCAAGGCTGGGGGTGCTCACTGGCTCAGCATGAGTCAGGCAGTATGACTGTGACCTTGGTCCGCTAGGCCAGGGGCAGGTAACTACTCTCAAGCCCTTGGCCTGAGACTGGGGAAGGAGTGGTTCTCCAAGAAAAACTGAGTTCCCTTCATCTAAGAAAAGGGGATGAGTGCTGAGCAGCAAAAAAGTCACATTTCCACACTTTCTGACTTGAAATGTGCGACTGGGTGTAAGTCAAAGCCAGAATTTCAATGAAGAACCGGTTACCTAAGGTCTTCGTGTAGCTGCAGTGTGCCTAGAAAGTGAAGGGGTTTCCCTGACCTGCTCTAGAATGTTTCTTAAGAAGTAAAGCATGCCCAAGCACTTAGCACTGAAAAAGAATCACGTGACTAACAAACAAATGGACTGGAAACTGGGGGAAGGGCAGGCAGGAACCTGAGAAGGCTCATATCCTTTCAACAAATAGGCAGCATTACTTAGAATAAAGGAGGAAATGAGGCAAGAATTGAAATAATGAAGTGGTTATTTTTTTTGGCAAAAAAAATGGTGCAACATCTGTGTGAATATTTAGCCTAAAGAAAACCCCAGTAATTTCCGTTATTGTGATGTTATTAGATGACAGCGACATTTTTAATTTTTTCCTTATCATTTTCTAAGTTATGAGTTAATCTAATCTGGCACTCAGGTCCTTCTCCATCAGGTAAAGTCCCGCTCATTCTGCAGCGCTCCCTCTTCGAAGGCACCATTCGTGTACCTTCTTTCCAGATCCAAGTAGGGGGAGATCCTTTTTCTCTCTTTCTTGTCAGCTTTTCTGCTTTTGTACATACCACTAAGATAGCACTTGTCACGTTGCACTGTGGTTTTTCATTTGTTCAAAAAGTTCTTTCATGCAAGACAGACTTGAGGTACATCATTTGACTTCTCTGAAAGTCAAAGGGGAATAACAGTTCCTTCCACAGAGAGGTGCTGTGAGAATTCAATTAAAGAAGCTGATGCATGAAAAGCACGTAGCATGATATCTGGCACACGGTGAGAGCTCAGTAAATATTAGTGCATTTTAGTATTAATTCTCATTGAAATAATAGTTATTATTATTGATACGTATTTTACCAGATGATGAGTTCCTAGAGGACAGCGGCTGTTCTGAGGTCATAGTAGATACTCTATATATGTGGAAAGAAAAAAAAGACAGGGAAAGGAGGGGAGGGTAGGGGAAGAGAGGGAGAGATGGAGGGGAAAGAGGGAGGAAATAATAATGGGAACAACTAAGAAGGGAGCACTGCCAGGTTTGTCCAGAAGTAATAGCCAATGGAGCTAGAACTAGCCTATCCAGTGAAGCAGGATCTTGAGAACGTTTGTTTTATAGATGAGGAAATGTAGGGGCCCAGAAAATTTAAGGAGCAGGTCTAAGACCACGAAGTGGGGCTGGAATACAGGCTGTCTCCCGGGGTTACTCGTCACAGCCCCTGCTGTTACCGGATCAGCGTTTTGTCCTCTCCATTTTCCTTAGCAATGCCACGGCATCCACATGGCTTGATAAACCTCAGCTGACCTCTGTCACTGGGAGAACAGGGCATTTCCTGTCCACCCCCAGATGGAGACTGAGGAAAATGTACGTACTTGGTGGGACTTTTTCAATGTCTCCTGTGAAAACCAGAAGACAGCCATTAAGGAGTAACACGGTCCTGGCCTTAATGTGGTTGGCTCCAAGGGATCAAATCCTACCTGCACCCATACTGAGGATCACGGACTCTGACTGCAAGTGATGAGGCAGTTAAAGAAATACAGTGTATGTCCTTCTTGAATATAGGTTTGGACTGAACTGCCTACAAGGATTACTGCCTTCCTTGGGAAATGGGCTTGCATTTAGCTGATATAAGAGCCTAGACAGGGTATCTGCAGCTCCTTCTAGAGGGAGTATCAGAAAAGAAACCCACTCCTGTGTTTGGGCGGATCTGGTTCCTTAGAAGTGAGTGAAAACTAATAAAGAGACTTGCAGGGGATGCTTAAGAGGGGATGTAGGAATGAACTTGAGAAAAAAGAGCCACACTGGGTGTTGTAAGGTCTGTAATATATTTTAAAATATTTCATCACAGGCAGTGTGCTCTCATGCATGTAGTTTACATTATACTCTAGGTACAAGCATTTGCCCTAATCGGGAATTCACACCCTAAGGTGGCAATCCAGCATTCTAATTAGGAGGGCTGTATTCCAGAAGCAGCTACTATAAGAGTTTCCACGATCTTTATCTCTGATCAATAGCGGTTGCTTTACCAGTTGACATAGAAATAGGTTTCCATTGCTGAAAGCAGTGGCTTTTTAATTGGCATAATGGATGCTACCAGTGGGGTTTCAATAGTGAGATTGCTAGTTGTAAAGATATGTGGATTGTCTAAAATATTTTAGAATAGCCCTTGCTTGAAAAGAGTATAAAAACCCAGATAGTTCGGTAGCTCTTGGTGAGCTTCCTGTGTTCAAATTTGAATTTAGAAGATTCTGGTTGCTCGATAATTATTGTAAGATGAATTGAATTCTGCTCCTAGAATATTGTCACATTTTCTGACATGATGATGTGATGTCAGGAGCTACAGCAGCTTTGCCTTAACTATGAAGGACGAAAGCCAACATGTTGAATGTTATTAGTTATATAATGCTACCTAACAAATTACCCCGAAATTTAGTGGCTTAAAACAACAACAATCATTTATTACTTTCCAGTGGGTTCTGTGAGCCAGGAATTTGGGAGAGGTCCTGGCTTTGGTGTTTCTCATGAGGTTGCAATTAATGTTGGCTAGAGCTGTAATTATCCAAAGGCTTGCCTGGGGCTGGAGGACCCACTTCCAAGATGCCTCACTCATATGGCTGGGATAGTGCTGTCTGCTGGAGGGGAGGCTCAGTTCCTCCCCATGTCAGCTTCTCCGTGTGGCCTGAGCTTCCTCACAACATGGCTCCCAGACAAGCATCCCAAAAGAGAGAGTGCCAAGGGGAAGCTGAATCCTTTCTGTGACCTAGCTTCATATAGCATCACTTCTACCTTACTCTGTGGATTGGGATGGTCATAATCCCCTGCCTAGATCTGGAGAAATATACAGGTGTAGCCATCTTTGTGAAATACAATCTGCTGCACTGTCTTAGTCTACTTTGGCTGCCATAACAAATACCATAGGCTGAGTGACTTAAACACTTAAGAAATATTTATTTCTTCCAGTTCTGGAGGCTGGAAGTCCAAGATCAGGGTGCTACCATGGCCACGTCCTTGGTGAGGGCCCTATTCCTGGTTATGCCCTCAAATGGTCTTTCCTTGGTAGGTGCACAAAGAGAGAAAGATCCCATGTCTCCCCCTCTTTTTTTTTTTTTTTTTTTTTGGCGGTACGCGGGCCTCTCAGTGTTGCGGCCTCTTCCATTGCGGAGCACAGGCTCCGGACGTGCAGGCTCAGCGGCCATGGCTCATGGGCGTAGCCGCTCTGCGGCATGTGGGATCTTCCCGGACCGGCGCATGAACCTGTGTCCCCTGCATCGGCAGGCAGACTCTCAACCACTGCGCCACCAGGGAAGCCCTCCCCCTCTTTTTTATAAGGGCATTAATCCCATCACGAGAGCCCCACATTGGGGGTTATGGTTTCAACTTATGAATTTTAGGGGAACACATTCAGTCCATAACATACATTAAAGATAATGTAAAGAGGAAAGATAGAAAAAACCTAGGTCCTTGATACCATAATTGTGCTGCTGAAATAACAAACCTTAGAAACATTTCTGAATGTCTTGTTTCATAAGATAGTACATTTTCTTTATTGATTTATTCTATTATTGTAGCTGAAACTTTATTACTCGGTATAAAAGCCAGAGCAAAAGAATTGGGTTCAGATTCTCCCAAAGCTGCTTAGATGATATGACTTCAACCAAAGCATTTAATCCAATTCATTTATTCAACAGATGTTTATCCATGGCCTTCAACGTGCCAACCAGGTACCAGGTACTGTTTAAGACACTAGGGATGCAATATAGTGAGTAAATAGAAATCCCTGTCACCGTGGAGCTAACAGTCTCCTCTGTGTTCTGTGGGTCTCTGTGTGTGAGGGCGGTGGTGGAATGTGGTGGCAAGTGAGAAACCAGATGAATAATTAAACTGATGTGAGTGGTGAGGAGTACGATGGAGAAAAATAAAGCAGGAAAGGAGGATAGAGTGGCAGGGGAAGTCCTCCCCTCAAAACTGACATTTGAGTAAAGACTTGAAGGAGGTGAGGAAGTGAAGCATGTGCAAAGGCCCATGTGGGAACAGACGTGTGTGCGTTAGGCGCATGGAGGAGCCAGTGGGACCCGGGGACTGAGGACCGTAGGAAATGAGGACAGAAAGGTTATGGAGGGGGCAGCAAATTGTATAGTGATATGGGAAGCCATCTGAGCTTTTGATTAGAGAGTTAATATGATCTGACACACTTTAACAGGATCACTTTAGCCACTGTGTCGAGGATTAGATTGAAGAGGGGCAAGCGTGGAAACAGGGTGACTAGTTGGGAAGCTATTGAAATAACTCATATGAGAAATGATGGTGAAAATTTGATAGCAGTGGAGGTGGTAAGAAGAGGTCAGATTCTGGACATGTTTTGTTAGAATTTTTTGACAGATTGGAAGTGGGCTACAAGAGACAGAGTGGTGGCAAGGATGACTCCAAGGTTTTGGGACTGGGCAGCGTGAAGAACAGTGTTTTAGGTTTCTATTGCTGCATAACAAGCCAATCTTAGTGGAATAAACAATAGCGACATGAATTCTGCTCCCAAATCTGCAATTTGAGCTGGGCTCTGAGGCAACAGTTTGTCTCTGCTCACTTGAGTCAGCTGAGGCAGCTTGAAGTTGGGGGCTGAAATCATCTGAGAGTTTGCTTGGTCACATGTGCAGTGATTGATGCTGGTTGTGAGCCGAGGTTGGGTCACCCCTGTGTGGCCTTTCCATGTGGCTGCTTGGCTTCCTCACAACATAGTGGCTGGGTTGCAAAGGTCCAAGGGTGAGTGTCCCCCAAAAAGAGAGCAAGCCAGGGAGAAGCTTTATCAACTTTATGACCTCGCCATGGAAGTCTGTGTCACTTCTGCCACATTTACTGCAACAAGGCGGTTACAAAGTTCTGCCAAGAGTCAGACAGAGGGAAATAGACTCCCTCTCTTGATGGGGGAGTAGCAAGAGCACGCAGGAGTAGATATATTGTCGCAGGATTTGGTTTTGGAAAATAAATTTCGCCACGGATGGAGTGGCCATTTATTTGACATAAAGAAAACTATAGAAGGAGCAGGTTGGGGTGCTTTGAGATCAGGAGCTGATATCAGGAGTTTGAGATAATTTTGTTTGACATGCCCCTTGGACTTTCAAATGGAGAAGTCAGGCAGGTAGGTGGATATGTGAATCTAGAGGTCAGGGGTTGTCACCAATGTATAGTTAATATTTAAAATCAGAAAGCCAGATAATATGACCAAAGAAGTGAGTGTAGACAGAAAAGAATGTGATGCAAGCATCGAGTTCTAGGACACCCAACATTTAGCAGTGAAGGAAAAGTGGGGCAAATGAGACTGATAGGGATAGGCCAGGGATGTAATGTGGCGTCCTGGAAGCCGGGTGAGAAAAGCGCTGAAGGAGGGGGCAATGAACCAGATTTTTCAGTTTTGAAGATTGTGATTGCGTGATGGGAAACACCTGAAAAGGCGTTTGTATTCCTAACTCAGGCTGTTAGGCTCCATCAATCCAAATTCTTCTCTCTTCTGCTGGATCAGAAGCTTCTGGAGGGCAGAGATGTTAGCTTTGGTCATCTCTGGACCCTCTAAGGTCCTGTCATGATGTTCTCCACACAATAGATACCTAATAAGTGAGGGTGAACAGACATTAGCAACAAAGGGATACTATATAAGTTAAATTCCCTTAAAAGGGCAGTTATAAGCTTGAGGAATTAGTCGATTCTCATTATTCGTGGCAGTTATGTTCTATAAAGTTGTTGTGAACATCGAATTAGTGAATACTGAACCATCACTCCTGCTAGAAATACAGGGTTAGATTCCTGCGAGCCTCTGATCACAAGTTTCGTCATCCAAGCAATATATAACCATCTATTATGTATTTCTGTTTAAAGACACCTTATTTAGGATATACTGCTGACTCATTAATATTAAGCTCATGGTCAACAACAGCACTATACCTCATGCCTGAACGAAGCTTATCTAACACAGATTTTCTCCATCACAACCTGTCTTCTGATTAGAAACACTAGACGGCACTTCAGCACGTGCTTGGGAGTTACCTTAAACAATGGAATCACCAAAAAAAGGGCACGAAAACGTGAAAAACATGACACTAAATAGACTGTGAAAAGAAGGCTTGTTTACAGTAAGAGAGCATAGAGCAGCGCCCTGTTCTGTACCCCTCTCCTTGCTCAGACCTTAGGTAGAGATACGTGCATTGGGTGACTCAGCTTTTCTTCTCTGCGCGTGTCTGCTAATGACCGCGGAAGGACAGAGCGTATTCATTCTGCGATTACAAATAAATTTTAGCGAGTACGCAAATTTGAAAATACGGAATCTGAATGATGAGCATAACTGTATCTAACTTGCCTTAAACTGAACGTAAAGGGCCAAAGAAGAAGGGTTTTATAGCTTTTTCTCTGTACATACATTTGGAAGGGGCCATAACTTCAGTATTTTTTTTTAAATTTCAAGATGTCATCAATATTTTGGGGCTTAACACCTTGCACAAATAACTGGAATTTTAGCTTACTCTGATCTCATTAGTTTGAAATCAGATTTTATTACTTTGAAAACGCCTTACCATTTCTGAGTCCATCCTCTTTGGTTAGCACGTTCTTCCTATATTCCCATATATCAGATGGTCTGAGCAGGTTTTTCTACTTGGACACTGAGGTCATTGAACAGAACATAAGTCGGGGTACCCCTTTAACACTCTTGGGGAAGATAGACTTCTGCAGTGTGTTTCAGGGTCTAATGTTTTGCTCTGGGCCATAGCTGAGTCCACCTAGAATCCCGCCACAGCACAAAGGTGTTTGTACACAGGCTCTCAACATTGTGTCAGTGGCAATTCACAGAAATTTTCTGGAAGATTTAAAAGCCCATAAGTGGGCCAGGTAGGTGGAAGTTGGGAAAAGCACAAACTAAATAATAGTATTTATGGAGATTGAGCCAAAGCAGCACTAGATCACTGAGGAGAGGTGACCACGTCCCTCCTGAAGATGCTATGAAAGAAAACTTCCCGTGAAGGAAAATAGACCACATGTGGCTGTAAGGGAGAAAAACATCTTGATCTTTTGGTTTTAATAAGCAATTTCCTAAACAGCTAAATTAAGTTAAATTTAAGAAGAAAACTAAAAATAAAATGAACAGAAATATGAACCCTAATGTCCTTTAAAAATGCCCTTATAATTTTCCAAGGAACAGTTTTTTGTTTTGTTAAGGAAAAGCAAATTTGTCATCTTTTCTGGCAGCCTCAAACTATTTGGTTTCTAATTCCTAAAGGAGTCATTTAGCTCATTGAAGGGTAAACCCAGCTCCCCCACCAAACACCCACTGCCTGCTTGGAGCTTGGGAATCCCTCTGGGGAGGCTCAAGGGCACCCCAAGGTCATGGCTCTGTGTCCAGTCCCTGCTGGACGCTGCTGCATAGCAAGTTCAAGACAAGCCAAGGGGCTCCAGGAGAGAGGGCAGCACCAATCTTGTCATTAGGGTGGTCAGCTTTCCTCTGCCTCTTCTCTTTCCCTAAAATATTAAGTCTTCCTGCCAAGATAATGTCCCGGATTGTGCAGATGCAAGAAACAGGACAGAAAGCTACTCCATTTTGTTTTGCCTGGAAGTTAACCTTGGACTCTCAAAGGAGCACTTAGAATTCTGTGGAAGCAACACCCTCCAAATACAGCAACCCCACCATTCTGGAGGGCAGATTGCTGTTGACCTCAGCTTTCCCAGCCACAAAATATTGGGAAAGGGCCTTTGAGGAAAAGGTGGTCACAAAGCCTATCCACTTTTCTCAGGCCGGTGGACCAGGCAGATTAAGGAGGAGGCCCCAGGAGCGGTAGGGACATTGCCTAGGATACTGGTTTTGAAGGAGTACTAAAACCCAAGTGGAATAAACTAGAAATGTGATGTCAGTTACCTCGGGCTTTCACTTACAGTTTTTCAGTGGAAGTGAGAGGTTCCTTGTTGCAAGGAAGGGTCTTCTCAATGAAGCATTCAGTTTTGTGATGCCTCCATGCAGGCAGCGGAGCACAACTGCAGGCCGGCCTCAGCCTCCCCCTGCTTGGGTCCACAGGTCAAGACTGGAGTCACATTTCCGTCAGCTGACCTGTGAAGCTAAATAATGCATGGCTCCTAAGATGCTGTTTCCTGGAAATGAGGGTTTTAAAAAATCTTTTATTGCCTAAACAATAAGCTCTTTAACATACCTCATAAACAGTCTAGCTTAGAAAATTGCCCACAATAAGTGTAAGTAGCCATTCTCTTGTTTTGAATGTGAAGAAAGAACTATATGATTTTTATTCATAGAATTTTCTAGCCTTCACTGTGTTGAACAAAATCTGCTTTCAAGGAGAGTGTCATTATTACTGTCTTGGGAGCCGCTGTGTCTGTCTGGCCCTAGTGGTTTGACTTGCTTGGTTAATGGTTCTTTCCCTGTCCCCAGTGGCTAGGGATGGACCACTGACAGCAGAACATCTGGTCTCCAAGAACCAAGTGTTATGGTGAGTGTTTTCTTGCTCTCAAGTGAGGGTGACCAACTATTGTGGTTTTTCCCGGATGGAGGGTTTTCAGTTCTAAAACCAGGATAGCCCCAGACAAGTCAGTCACGTTATTTCTGGCCAACTTGTGTCGAGGGAAGCAGCAGAGTAAGGGTTTGCCACATGCGGGCTCTGGAGCCGACCACCTGGATTAGGGCCTGTCTCCATCCTTTCACTCACCATGTAACCATGCGGAAGTGACTTCACCTCCCTGCTCTTCAGTTTTTCACACCTAAAAATAACATCTACCTCTTAGGGCTGTAGTGAATCCAAAGTAAGATAATGTACGTAGAGTGCCTCTCAGTGTGCTGTGCACGTAGGAAGTGCTCATAAATGGTAGCTGTTGCTGCTGTTGTATGTATTATTATCTGATGGTATAACGGCAGTAGTTGGTTGGGCAATCGTGTGGGAAAAATAGCAACTGATAGATCTGATGTCAACCCAGAGCTAGCCAGAAGTGATCAAATAACATTCATGAAAGCTTAAGAAGGGGGGAAAGTGGAATTATGCTCTTCCTTTTGGAAACTGTTTATCAAAATGAATTTTAATTTGAAAAGTTTGGGTGTCTATAGGGACAAATTTCCACGATCTGGAAAATCCAGGCAGATGGATTTTTTGGATAAGGGAGGCACAACTCTGTGTGCAGGCTCAAAGCTCTGCAGGGAGGGAGCCTGTTGTTAATCAGCCCCTCTGGGGCACAGTATCAGGCTGCAGACCCTTGGCATGTGTTATGGAAAACCTGAGCTGGGGCTCCAGACACATGTGTTTTAGATCAGTATTAATAGAGTCTGCTTCTGAAACTCTTTATTTCCTGTCAGTAAATTTTTGCTGAGTCATTTGAGCTCATGCTCAATGTCTCTTCTGAGACAGTGGTCACATGACCAAACGAAACTTGTGGGCCCACTGCTTGCCTGTAGGCACGTATTTTTGCAAACTTGATTGACTTATATTCCTTCACAGATCACACACACTGCATGCCCTGCATTGACTTAGGGGCCTGGAGCTTACTGGAAGCGGTAAGATCCAGCTTTGTCCACAAAGAGGTTGCTTTCTAGCCGGAGGACAGGTCCATATTCAAGAACTACAAGTTGAATCTTAAAGAGTTTTCTAAACCATAAACAGAAGTATAAACCGTGTGACCGCTAAGCACAGAGTAATACCTTCCGACTGGGGAGGATCGCAAAGGAAGGCACAATGAGTTAGGCTTTGGAAGAAAAATAGAATAAGTAGGACTTTGAAAAGCTGAGAAAGGGAAAGAAAGTTTGGGCAGAGGGCGTGAGGAAGCTGTAAAATGTATACAGGTTCAGGGCATCACGTCAAGCAATCGGCGTGCTTTATTGGACCATAGGAAGCCCAAAGGCAGTTTCATGGGAGATCAGTTGGGCCAGCTAGCGGAAGATGTGGACTGGATGTGAGACTACAGAGTCTGTGCTTTCTTTCATATGCAAGGAGGGAGGGAAGGCAGTTAAGAAAAAGAGTGGTATGATCATGGCTAGGTCATAGAAAAAGGAATTGGTCAAGGAGGGAGTCTGTCGGCAGTTCTATGCAGGATGCAGGAAGACAGGAGAGAGCAGAGGTATTAGCTACAAAATGCAGGTCAGAGTTGTTGAGGCCCTGAACTTTGGAAGCGCCAGAGAGAATGGAAGGGAGGGAAGAAAAGAGACTAAGGAAACACTTGGGAGGTGGAAAGAGAAGATTTATCTACACTTATCTACATCCAACTCCAGTGTGGGAATTGGGCAGGGTGGGAACAACTGGGAATGGAAGAGGGAATAGGATAACAACCTGTATGACAGGTGGTGAAGATGAGGGAAATGGGGTTGTTTAGCTCAGAAAGAAGGTTGACCAGCACCTTAATGAGAGTGTGAAAGAGACCAATGACAGCTGTTTCCTGATCTCTTCAGAAACTGGGTGAAGTTAAGGTTTGAAGAATGTGGAGGAGAGATAAGAAAGAATTTTCAAGTGGGGATCCAACAGCAGGAGACGTTTTACTGTGAGCTCCAATCTTGCATCACTGCCTGGAGATGGGGAGATATGCCTCCTTCCATCCCCCTTACTAAAAACCCAGCTCAGTCCCTCCTTGGTCAGTTGTTTCCTCCTAACCCAAAAAAGTCAGCATCACTGTTGCACGAAGCAATGGACATGGATTCACCACTGGAAATAGCTGTGCTAAATTCCTTTGTTAATTTAAAATAAGCATACTGAATGTAGCAGGAATAAGTGGGTTTGGGTTGTAAAACTATCAAGGACAAATCTCTAGAGGTGATTGGTAACAGAATGCCACTTAAAACAGCTTTGCCAGAAAAAAGGGTGTATTGGTAGGTTATGGGATCATCTCGGGTCACCCAAGACAGAAAGTGACTGAGACTTACTGAGTCCTGAGAGCCCTGCTTTGTTCCCTGCTTCTGCCTCCCTCTCAGTCAGCTGCCTTTTCTCTCTGCAGGCTGACCTTGACTGTTTCAGCCACCCCACAGCACCCGAATGGTCTGTGCTCAGTGCAGGGGGCCAGAGACAGCCAGATCTTGTCTTTCTATCCCAGTTCCAACTGCCTGTGGTCTCTGGCCCAGCCTGATGAGCAAGGTCCTACAGCACAAGCATAGCTGCTGAAAAGTGTGCATTGCTGTGGACAGGGTGGCAGTTCTCAGGGAAGGGGTCATGGGCCAGACAGTCACCTCCTAACATCTCTTTAAAAATCATGACAGGAACCTCAAATCTTCTCTGCGTATGTGGCAGAATATTTGAAATGTAGAGACCAGGAATATATTAACCAACATAAAGAACATCTAACAAAATTATTTAGAAAAGTCACCATTCAGAGTTACAGGATCATATTATGCAAATAAATTATCTATTAAGGTGACAAAGAAAACATTGACCAGCCAGCCTTTGGCATTCTTGAAACTCACAAGGGGTCAACCAGTCATCACTGTTCTGTGAACACGCAGGAGCCACCACTTCCAAACCTTCTTCAAGCTTCAAGTTTTGGCAGCTTTGTTTTGATTATGTCACTTCCTTTCTCAGAAATCATACGTATTTGTGTTGCAAGTCACCATCAAACTTTTTAGCAAGAATTTCAAGGCCCGTACCATCGCGTCTCATTACGCTCTAGTCCCTCCTATTTGCTTTGATTCTGTTTGCTTACCTCCTATTGTATCCAATCTCAGTGGTTTCAAATCCACGTTGTTTATTAGATTCCTGTGTCTCACCCCTGAAGATTCTGATTCTGGGTCTTGGGAGTGTGTATACTTTTTAAAAGCGTTTTAAAAATATATATAATTGGCATACAATAAACTATATATATTTACAGTGTACAATTTGACAAGTTTTAACGTATGTATATGCCTGTGAAACTACCACCAAAATCAAGACAATGAACGTATCCATCGTGCCCCAAACTTTCTTCATGCCCCTTTGTCACCTCTCCCTCCTGCCCTGCCCTTCCTTCTGCTCTGTCCCCAAGAAACAGCCAATCGGCTCTCAGTTACTATAGATCAGTTGTATTTCCAAGAATTTAACACAAATTCCAGCTCTTTCTCGTCTAGCTTCTTTTACTTTCTTTTTATAATGATTTTGAGATTCATCATGCTGTTGCATTTATCAATAGTTCATTCCTTTTTATTGCTGAGTAGTATTTAGTTGTGTGGATATACCACAATATGTTGATGCATTCACGTGCTGATGGACTCGGATTGTTCCCAGGTTTTGGCTATTACAAATAAAACTGCTGTGTATGTTTGTGCACAAGTCTCTTATGGGCATATACTTTCATTTATCTTGGGTAAACATCTAGGAAGAGAATGACTGGAGAATATGGTAGTTATACATTTAACTTTACCAGAAACTTCCAAACTATTTTCCGAA
This sequence comes from Lipotes vexillifer, assembly GCF_000442215.2. Classification (NCBI taxonomy): domain Eukaryota; kingdom Metazoa; phylum Chordata; class Mammalia; order Artiodactyla; family Lipotidae; genus Lipotes; species Lipotes vexillifer. The sequence continues at coordinate 1,409,332 of NW_006796034.1, read as the reverse complement.
ATGGTTGTACCATTTTACATTTCACCAGCAGTATATGAGAGTTCTAGCTCTTCTAATTCTTGCCAACATTTGATCAGTCCTTTTTTTTTTTTTTTTCCCCTGCGGTACGTGGGCCTCTCACTGCTGTGGCCTCTCCCGTTGCAGAGCACAGGCTCCGGACGCGCAGACGCAGCGGCCATGGCTCACGGGCCCAGCCGCTCCGCGGCATGTGGGATCTTCCCGGACCGGGGCGTGAACCCGCGGCCCCCCTGCATCGGCAGGCGGACTCTCAACCACTGTGCCACCAGGGAAGCCCCTGATCAGTCCTTTTAACTGTAAACATGCTAGTAGGTTTATAGTGATATCTCATTGTGGTTTTACTTTGCATTTCCCTAATGACTAATTATGTTGAATGTCTTTTCATATGTTTGTCATCTGTGTTGTTGTTGTTGTTGTTGTTGTGGTTTGGTGAAGTTCCTGTTAAAATCTTTTGCTGATTTTTAAAAATTGTGTTGTCTTCCTTTAATTGAGTTTTGAGAACTCCTTATATAGTGTAGATACAAGTCTTTTATCAGATATGTGATTGGCAAATATTTTCTTCCAGCCTGTGGCTTATCTTTTTATTTTCTTAACAGTATCTTTTGAAGAGCTCCTAATTTTGTCTTTTAAGAGTTCTAAGTTTTAAGTTTCGATTATTTGTTTTTTCTTCCATGGATCACACTTCTGATGTTATAAGAAACTTCTGTCCAACCAAAGGTCACATAGGTTTTCTCGCCTAATTTTTTTTCTAGAAGTTTTACAGTTTCAGGTTTTTCACTTAGGCTTATGATCCACTTTAAGTTAATTTTGGTTCGTTGTAAAAGTTATGTATTGAAGTTCAGTTTTTTGTGTGTGTATGTATAAGCAATTTGTTCTGGCACCATTTGTAGTAAAGACTACCTTTTCTCCATGAATTGTCTTTATGTTACATTTTTGTTGAAAATCAACTGACCATTACATGTGAGTCCATTTCTGAACTTTCTGTACTGCTCCGTTGATCGAGTTGTCTATCTTTACACCAATACCACACTGTCTTGGATACTGCAGCTTTGTAATGTCTTAAAGTTGGGTAGTGTAAGTTCTCCAACTTTGATTTTCTTCTTCAGAGTTGAGCTGTTTTACTTTATTTAGGTCTGTCATGGGCTGAGTGTTTAGAGGATTATGTCCCCAACAAAATTCATATGTTGAAATCCTAACCCCAAGTATCTCAGAATATGAGTGTATTTGGAAGTAGGGCCTTTAAAGAAGTGCTTAAGGTAAAATGAGGTCATGTGGGTTGGCCCTAATCCACTATGACTGATGTCCTTATAAGAAGAGAAGAACACAGGTATAAATAGAGGGAAGACCCTGTGAACACATAGGGAGAACATGACCATCTTCTACAAGCCAAGGAGAGAGACCCCAGAAGAAACAACCCTGCCTCCAGACCTGTGAAAAAATACATTTCTCTTATTTAAGCCACCTAGTCTGTGGTATTTATTATGGCAGCCCTAGCAAACTAATATAAGGACCATCACATTTCCACATGGATTTTTAAATCAGTCTGTGATTTTCTAAAAAGTGCTTCCTGAGATTTGGATTAGGATTGCATTGAATCTATAGATAAATTTGAGGAAGATTAATGAATTAACAACATTGAGTCTTGCAATCTATGAACACAGTTTATCTCTGTCTTTATTTAGATCTTCTTTAATTGTTATAAGCAGTGTTTTATAGTTTTCTTTGTGTGCCTTACCCAGCTTTTGTCAGATCTATCTCAAAGTGTTTAACATTTTTAATGTTATTATAAATAATATTGATTTTCATTTTAATACCTATTTCTTCACTGTGCATACACAGATTTTTAAATGTTTTGTTTCTTTTTTGTTTGTGGCACATGGGCCTCTCACTGTTGTGGCCTCTCCCGCTGCGGAGCACAGGCTCCGGATGAACAGGCCCAGCGGCCATGGCTCATGGGCCTAGCCGCTCCACGCGCGGCATGTGGGATCTTCCCAGACCGGGGCACGAACCCGTGTCCCCTGCATCGGCAGGCGGACTCTCAACAACTGCGCCACCAGGGAAGCCCAAATGTTTTGTTTCTTAATCAAACTTTTCATTTTGAGATAGTTGTAGGTTCACCTGCAGTTGTAAGAAATAATACAGAGAAACCCAGTGTGTCCTTTATCCAGTTTCTCCCAATGGTAACATCTGTAGTACAATATCACAGTCAGGATATTGACCTCAATACAGTCAAGATATACAATCATTCCATCACCATTCCATCACCGTAAGGATCTCTCTGTTGCCCTTTTATAGCCACACCTACCTCCTGCCTCACAACTCATCTCTGATCCCTGGCAACCACTAATTTGTTCTTCATTTCTATAGTTTTCTCATTTCAAGAATGTGAAATGTATGGAATCACACAGTATATAATCTTTGAGACTGGCTTTTTTTTCACACAGCATAATTTCTTGGAGATTCATACAAGCTGAGTATATCAATAGTTCATTCTGTTTTATTACTAAGTAGTATTCTACCCTATAGATACACCATAGTTTGTTTAACCATTCACTCTGTTGTTTCTTTTTATCCTTTTTGTTTCAGTTTTATTGAGGTAAAGTTGACAAAATTGTAAGCTATTTAAAGTGTACATTGTAATGATTTGCTATATGTATACATTGTGAAAGGATTCCTGCGTTAAGCTAATTAAAACATCCATCACCTCACATATTTATCTTTTTATAATTTATCTTTTTTTGGTGTTGGCGTTGGTGAGAACATTTAAGTTCTAAGCAAATTTCAATTATACAATACAGTGTTACCAACTATAGTCACCATGTTATACATTAGATCCTCAGACATTGTTTATCTTATTACCGAGAAGTTATTGAGTTGATCATAGTTTTTCTTTTGGAGTCTGTTATATGAAGAATTACACTAATTAGTATTCAAATAGTAAACCATCCTGCATTCCTTAGGTAAACTCCATTTTGTCATAGTAGATTTTTTCCCAATATATTCTGTGTTTTGACTTGTTAAATACTTGTTACTAATTTTTGCATCTATGACTATGAGGGTTATTGATCTGTAGTTTTCTTTTAAAATCTGTTTAGTTTTGGGCTTCCCTGGTGGCGCAGTGGTTGAGAGTCCGCCTGCTGATGCAGGGGACACGGGTTCGTGCCCTGGTCCGGGAAGATCCCCCATGCCGCCGGCTGGGCCTGTGAGCCGTGGCCGCTGAGCCTGCGCGTCCGGAGCCTGTGCTCCACAACGGGAGAGGCCGCAACGGGAGAGGCCACAACAGTGAGAGGCCCGCGTACTGCAAAAAAAAATAATAATAATAAAATAAAATCTGTTTAGTTTTTATATCAAAGTAGTGGTGGCCTAATAGAGATTTCCCTCTTCAGTCTTCTGGAAGAGTTTGTGTAGAGCTGGTATTATCTCTTCCTTAAATATTTGGTAGAATTTACAGTAAAACCATCTCTTCCTGAAGGGTTTTTTTTTTTTTTTTTTTGGTTTGGTTTTGTTTTTTATGGCAAGGTTTTTGAGTATAAATTTTATTTCTTTAATAGATATAGCAGTTATCTCTATTTTCTTGAGTGAGATTTAGTAGTGTGTGTCTTTCCAAGTATTTGTCTATTTCATATAGGTTGTTGAATTTATTGCCATAATGTTCATGTGCTCTTATTCTTTTAAATATCTATAGAATCTGTAGTTATACTGCTCTCTCATTTGTGACATGGACAATTTGTGTCTTCTTTTATCCTTATCAGTCTGGCTAGAGTTTTTTCAATTTTATTGATCTTCTCAATGAACCAGCTTTGGGTTTCAGTGGTTTTTTTCCCATTGTTTTTCTTTTTGTTCCATTAATTTAAAAATATTATTAACTAAAGTCTATACTTTATTGAAATTTCTTTAGTTTGTACCGGTCTGACCTGCATGATAGCAGACCCAGGTGTTCAGACAGTCAAACATCTGCCACTTGGAACAGGCAGGAACATATTCTGTGTGACTGCAGAGAATCACCTCACACCCATTAGCTAAAGTTAGGGAGGCGCTTAGACTCAGTGGTAGCAAAACTGCCACTCCAGCCTGAACTGTCCAAAGAAAAATTGGCCTTCCTATGAAATATACCCATGGTGATCTAGCTCCCAGCTTTCTCCCTGCTTCCTCTCCTGCTCACACTCCTGTCCCTTCCTCAATAATCTGCCAAGTTGCTTGAAATTCTTGCCTTTAATAATGCTACTTACATGTCTCCAGAAATTCTGGTTAAAAGGAGCGAGTACCATGGGATGGATATCTCACTAACCTATTAGTACCCGTCTTATCAGGAATGGCTTGATTACATAGGCTAGCTGAGAACCTAGATTCTAGGGTGGAGACAGAATGGGATCTAAGACAAGCAAATTTTGATGGAGAAGGAAGGAGAAGCAAAGGACCTGATGGGGCAGAGTCTAGGGAAGGAGACAGGGCAGAGAGGGGCCCTATAGGGCAGATGTAAGAATCAAATGAGAGTGTGAACATGATGACTAATGTATGCATTTTCTGCCTTACCGTATATAAGAGTATTAATGGGACGAGGATTTGGACTAGCTTCCCAGTCTCCTGAGAGCAGCATCGCGAAGACTTCTCCCACCTGGGGCTGCTGCTTAGGGCTGCTTCCTACTGATGAAGCAGGAAAACCACAGAAGTAAAACCTTCTGGCCCCAGGTGCAGCCTGTGCTCATTTCCAGGCCTCCCTCAGAGGCTTTGGAGTGGCAGGAAGCATGCTGGTCTTGGAGTCAAAAGACTTGGCTGCAGGCCCAGCAATACCATATACCTACTGAGAGATCTTGGGCCAACCTCAGTTTCCTCATTTGTCAGACTGTTACCAAATTAAATCTTATGGACCCTACTCAGGCCCTAGCCTGGCCGAGGCTCTCTGCCTTGGTGGGGGAGGCTTCTTTTTTCCTTTTGGGTTCGAGCAGCCGAATAACAACCTAAGCTGAGATCAAGACAGCACAAACTTCATTCAGTGGCCAAGTGGCCAAGTGGAGAAGCGGGACCTAAGTACACAGATCAACTTCTCACCCATGTGGTGAGAGGGATTTAATTTTACAGAGAGGAGGAGTGAGGCTAATGATGGGGAGGCATATGAATTGGTCTACCGGGGAAGGGGCAGAGCTTTTTCCCAGGAAGCACAGGGTGCCACTCCCTTTTATTCTTTTCTTAATGTCTGGTCTTGGCCACTGGCAGGTGTGTCATTTAATATGCTAATGTAGTAAATCAGTGTGCAATAAGACTCAAGGTCTGTTGCAGGTCAGATTTGTCGCCATCTTGGTCCCAGCTGGTGCCATCTGTTTTCTTTTTGTTTGTTTTGTAGCTTCCTTTTTTTTTAATCTCTGGACCCTTTAACTTAAAGACTTATGTTAACTCCTGCTAAAGGTGGGGCTTGGTGGGTTTTGAGCAAAACCTGGAGCAGCTCTGGCGAAAAATGACATCAGCCTTCTGCATCCACCCCCTGGGTGACCTCACATACTCCTGTTATAGCAGCTACTGCTAATATGCCAGTATCTCCCAAATCCAGATCTCTAAGCCAGACCCCTCCTCTGAATTCATGAGGCCTGAATCCAAACTTCCCTGAACGTTTCTATTTGGGATTCACAGGCCCCTGGAGTTTAGCATCAATCTATCTGCTCACCTTTCGTTCCACACCTGCTCTCCCCTCCTAGTCACACTTAGGTGAAGGACAGTGTCTCCCACCAACAGGCCCCCAGAGAAGGCTGGATGTTGGCCTTAGCTTCTCCCAGACTTCCCACATTCATCCAGTCACGAGTCCTGTATAGTCCTCTTAAATCTCTCTTTTTTTTTTAACATCTTTATTGGAGTATAATTGCTTTACAATGGTGTGTTAGTTTTTGCTGTATAACAAAGTGAATCGGTTATACATATACATATATCCCCATATCCCCTCCCTCTTGCGTCTCCCTCCCACCCTCCCTATCCCATACCCTTAAATATCTCTTGAATCCATCCCTCCTCCCCAGCCCCACTGCCACTGCTCTGAAATGAAATCTCAGTGTCTGTCTCTCCCAGACCACATCAGTATCCTCCTGCCTCACCCTCAGTCTGGCCACTGCCCAATTACGTTTTCTAAACTGCAAGACTGCAAAAATGTGCCTCTTTTACTTCACACCCTTAGTGATTACCTATTTATTCCCCTTAGGGTAAAAATCCAAACTCCTTAACATGTCCTGAAATATAGTCCCCTGTGATCTGGCCCCTGAGTTCCTCTCTTGATTCCTTCCCTGCCCACCTTCCCTACCCCATTTTACATTCTATCTCAAACTACATTCAACTACTCAGAGTACCACAAATGGGCCAGACTTGCTCTTTTATAACTTGAATGTCCTGCTCCCTTGCCTAGCATTCCTTTGGCCCCCTTCTTTTCCTGCCCAACCCCTATCTGCTCCCCCGCAATCAGGAGTGAGATCCATATTCTCCCTCAGGAAGCCTCCCTGGTCCACCTGAGTTAGAATGCACTGTCTTGAGGCACCTCCTCCCAGAGAGCTAGCATACTGAGTGGTGCTGCCTATTTCCCCCAGGGGTCTGTGAGCTCCTCTTGTGCTGGCAGTATGCCTCAGCCACCCCAGTCTCCCCAGTGCCTGGCATGGTGCTGAACCCTCCGTCAGTGCTTGTTGAATGAATGTGACTGAGTCTCCGTCACCTCACAGAGTATCTGTGAGAATTAAATGATGACATGTGAAAAGACTTTGCAAACTGTAAATGTGTTTGTTAGGGATTTTCTGGACAGTCAAAAGATTTAGGGAGGAAATGAACAAGCTAGATAGGTCCCCTGGACAGTAAACAAAGAAAGATGTTGAGCTGCGATGTCCTAGGGAGTCAGGAGAATGTGAGGACAGGCCTGAATACAGTACATGAGCTGGGACTACTCGAGAAGGGAAATGACGTCTTGAGGAATCACTCTAGGTCACGTATGCTTGGGGGGATCATTCTTGTACAGCCCTGGTCTGTTCATGTAGCACAGTCATTCTGTTACATGCTCGGGCGGGTGAGCAAATATATTTATAGCTTGAAACCAGAGCTTCCTTGTGTTTATATGATGGAACATGCAGACTTTTAGAACAACAAACACATGGTCCTCATTAAAGATGTAGATTAGATTTTGATGACATTTTGGCAGAGGTCCTGGGAATGTCCATATTCTCCTTGTCAGTGATGCCTTTCTTGGTGTGTGTGTGTGTGTGTGTGTGTGTGACAGAGGGGTGGGGGGGATGATAGCAAATGGGAAAGAAAGTACTGCTATTTTTTTGGGCGCTGCACAAGACTCACTCTACTCTCTCCCACCCGCATTCCCCTCCCCTCAGAGCAGAGGTCTAAAGCTAGACTGAAGTGGGGTCTCCTATTTCCCCCTAATAGTGAATACAGGTGTCAGGCTCTCACACTCCATGGGCTACAGAGAGAGTGCCAGAGGGACAGAAATAGAGAGAAGGGGCCAGGAGAACCCAGTGTGCAGGCAGGGTGGGGATGGAGGTGTCTGGTTGTGGACATATGGGTGTTTGTTGATTAATGGATTAACGAGGCCCTGTCACCTCATAGGGACATTGTAAAAACTACACCCTTGATGACCTGGGTAGTGCCAGCATATTGGCAATGGCATTTGCCTTGAGGAAGACTAAGAAGGATGTGGGTAAAAGGAGGGGCTCCACATATCTGAGAAGGCAGGCAGATAGATCATTAGTTAATTAATTAACCATTGGTGTTTATTCAATATGGTTGTGGATTAAATTGTGGTCCTTGCCCAAATTTGTATGTTAAATAACCCCCAATGTGACTGTATTTGGAGATAAGAGCTTATAAGGAAATAATTAAGGTTAAAAGAGGTCATAAAGGTGGGACCTTAATCAGATAGGACTGGTATTCTTTTTTTTAAAATAAATTTATTTGTTTATTTTTGGTTGTGTTGGGTCTTCGTTGCTGCATGCAGGCTTTCTCTGGTTGTGGCGAGTGGGGGGCTACTCTTCATTGCAGTGCATGGGCTTCTCATTGCGGTGGCTTCCCTTGTTGCGGAGCACGGGCTGTAGAGCACAGGCTCAGTAGTTGTGGTGCACGGGCTTTGTTGCTCTGCAGCATGTGGGATCTTCCCGGACCAGGGCTCGAACCTGTGTCTCCTGCATTGGCAGGCGGATTCTTAGCCACTGCACCACCAGGGAGGCCCAGGACTGGTATTCTTATAAGAAAAGGAAGAAACACAAGAGATTTCTTTTTCTCCACATATACATACAGAGAAAAGGTCGTATGAAGACACACAAAGAAGTTCTGCAAGCCAGGAAGAGAGCCCTCACCAAAAACAAACCGCGCCAGCACCTTCATTTTGGATTTCGAACCTCCAGAACTGGGACAAATAAATGTCTGCTGTTAAGCCTCCCAGCCTGTGTGTTCTGTTATGTCAGCCCCAGCAGACAAACAAATATCCATTGTGTGCAGAGTCCTTTGCCTTTGGGGCTTGCAAAAGAGGATCCCTTGCAGGGACCCATGGTTTCATAGGGATTCTCCTGTTTGAGTCCCATTCTCTGAGTCTCGTTAGATAGCATTTCTTTCTGTGACACTATGGTTTAAGATACAATGTGGCTCTCTAGAAGTTTTGAGAGAAGCCACCCTTCATCCTTCATGAAAAGCCACTCCCTCCTGTTGCCCTTTCTCCCTCCTAAATTCAGAAGTTCGTGTACCTCTGCAGTAAATGGGGGAAGAGTCATTCTCAAACCCTTGCTGCACAGGCTTTTCTGCCATAAACAGACTCACATCCGCAGTGGCCCCTGCCAGGCTGCGGGTGGGGGAACATGAGCTCTGAATTCCCCAGATCTTCCCAGTTTGCTGCATGAATGTACTAAAACTCCTTGTCTTACTTATAAAATTCCTAAGAGGCACATAGATGACTTCAAGTTTTCTCAGCATCATTGTGACTTTTCAAGGATTAATTTTCAGGAAGGGTTGGATGCATGCCCCCAAGTAAAATACTTTGTTCAAAGAGTGCTCAAGTTATTGAAATAAGCTGCCATGAGTATGGTTCTGAGCCGCAGGGGATGGAGAGAGTTCAGCTTATAGAAGCCAAGGTGAGAGCCCCTGGACTGCTGACAGAGTGGGCACTGGTACCTGCCAGTGTGTCCACCAGCTGCCACTCGCAGAACCTTCCATCTCACATTTATGTCCTGGTGGGAAGTGGAATATCGGGCAGGGCTGCCAGCCCGCCATGTTCCAGAGGATTGTTCTGGGCAAACAGAGGTGGCTCCAACCACAGGTCTCATGTGGGTCAACTCTGAGGGCAGAGAAATTGTGAGGGTCACAATTCAAGTAGGTGGCAGGATGGAGCCTGACTCAAGGAGAGAATACACAGTGTGGTGCAGCCTTTCCTCTTCGCCCTGAATTTCTCAATGAAGTGAGGAAGGAGGAGCAGGAGGGAAAGTTGGAGAAAGAAGACTATCAAGACTTTTAAACAGACAGTTCTATTATTGTGGATTAATAATTCATAAAGAGTTATGAGTGGGACTTTCCTGGCAGTCCAGTGGTTAAGACTTTGCCTTCCAATGCACGGGGCGTGGGTTCAATCCCTGGATGGGGAGCTAAGATCCCATATGCCTCGGGGCCAAAGAACCAAAACATAAAATAACAAGAAGCGGTCTTCCCTGGTGGCGCAGTGGTTGAGAGTCGGCCTGCTGATGCATGGGACGCGGGTTCGTGCCCGGGCCAGGAAAGATCCCACCTGCCGTGGAGCGGCTGGGCCCGTGAGCCATGGCCGCTGAGCCTGCGCGTCCGGAGCCTGTGCTCCGCAACGGGAGAGGCCACAACAGTGAGAGGCCCGCGCACCGCAAAATAAATAAATAAAATAAAAGTAAATAAAAAGAAGCAATATTGTAACAAATTCAACGGAGACTTTAAAAATGGTCCGCATGAAAAAAAAAATTTTTTTTTTAAGAATTATGAGTTAGTACTCACAGGATTGAGAGTTCACAAGTGGCATGTGTTTGCAACCTAAAATGTCTGCGCGAGGAGCTGAAGTAAAACTTCTGCTGGACTTGAATGATGTCTAGAGCCATTCATCGTAAAAACAGGCTGTCCATCCATAGGAGAAGTTTAAATGGCCAATCAAATACGAGAGATACTTAACCTCACTAAAAGTTACAGAAGGACAGGTTAAAGACGATATATGCTTTTTTGCCTCCAAGACAAAATTTTAAATGTTTAACGGTACCGCTTTGGGTTCCCAGTTCAGAGGGTGAAGTGGGCCCACGTGTTTCCTTCCCTCCTGCACAGAGGCCTATTGAAATGGCGGTAGAGATGTGTAAAAGGGAATACATCCATAGCGGTGCAGAGTACAGTAGGTGGGGACATCAGCAGAGTTTTCTGATAATTTTCTGGGAGATAGAAAGCAAATGAGATTGAATCGTCAAATAACCCAGAAACGGGGGAAGCAGTATCTGAGGTGCGGGAGAAATGCTGCAATGGAGAGAGAGCCGATTTCTGGGAAGGGGAGCCATCTTCCTGGGCGCTCTGGAAGATGTGCAAAGCTCTGAGTTGACAGAAAGGGAAAGTAGAGGTGGAAAGCAGGCTGGCAATCAGGTTGACTATCTGCATGAAGATCTGTGGAGCAGCTGAGCCAGTTGCCCACCCTCACTCTCACTACCTCCCCACCACAGATGCAGAGCAGCTGCAACATGTACTGGTTGCCTTCAGAGATGAGTCTGCTCTTCAGGGAACTTCAACGGTTTGTCTGGGGAGGTCTAGGGCTCTTTGAGTGAGGGTTGGCCCTCCAGAGTGAGGTTTTCCTTGTTTTGGCCCCAAGAAGGGGCCTACAGGGTGTGGGGAGCATCCCATCAACCTGATTTCTACCCCGTTACCTAAAGTGAGCAGTGAAAGTCCATGTGCTCCACTTATTGACATATACTCATGAATGTGAATGGATAAACAAGGACAGCCAGAGTTCTTGAAAATTAATCATTTCAACAGAAGGGCTGGAAGAAAAGTTGAGGAAATATTCCAGAATGTAGAACAGAAGGAGAGAGATGGAAAATATGAGGGAAAAATTAAAAGACATGGAGGATCGATTCAGGAAGTCCAACATCTTTCTGGCAGGAATCGCAGAAAGAACAGAGAACACAAGGGAGAAAAATTATCAAAGGAAAGGCAAGAGTTTTCAAATTGGAAGGAGCCGCTGGAGATTGAGCCAAAAAAATAAATAAAATTTTAAGGACCCACATACATTGTGTTAAAACTTAGGACATGCAATATAAAGAGAAGATTCTTAGTGATTCCAAGGAGTAAAGATGGGGTAACATAAAAGAATAAGAACTAACATGGCCTTGGCCTTCTTGTCAGTAATTTTGGGTGCCAGAAGAGTAATCTAGTAGAGCAATGCCTTCATAGTGTCAAGGGAATGTGATTTTCTGTCTAGAGTTATCAACCTAACCAAACTCTTCACCAAGCATTGGGACAAATAAAGAGCTTTTTAAGAACCACACTACTCAGATTTTCAGTTAATAATATTTATACAAGTATAATAATACAAAAACTGATAACTGATTTTCAATTTTCAGAATTAATTTTGTTTATAAAGACAAACGTTTATCTGCTGTCTTAGTCCATTCAGGATGCTATAACAAAATACCAGAGGTTGGGTACCTTATAAACAACAAAAATTTATTTTTCACAGTTCTGGAGGCTGGAAGTCCAAGATCATGGTGCCAGCACGGTTGGGTGCTCTTGAAGACCCTTTTCTGGGTTGCAGACTGCCGACTTCCTCATGTGGTAGAAGGGGCAAGCAAGCTCGCAGGAGCCTCTTTTATAAGGGCACTATTCTCTTCATGAGGGCTCCACCTCCTAAAGGCCCCACCTCCAAATAGCATCACATTGGGAATTAGGATTTCAGCATATGAATTTGAGCAGACACAAACATTCAGACTACAGCATTGAAAGATTACTTGTGTGTACATTCCAATAAGATGAAAGAGGAATACAACAAAGAGGAAGTCATGGGATTAAAACATATTAGAAATAAATGTGTAATTAAAATTAAAAAAACATGGCAGCAACTGTGGTGCATACCTGGAAGACAATGAGGCAACATTAAACCATTCAAAAATGATATGTTTTAAGAAATTGGATGATCATCATATGGTAATGAGCATATATATTTCTACTGTCAATTAGTTAAAAAAGAAAAGCAAATAGAAACTCCAGGAAAAACAAAAATCAGAGGGAAACTCTTAATCCAAATAAGAAGCAACCTAAATTAAGGCATAGTTGTGAGAAACTGATTAGGTTAAGGAAAGAAGATTCATTTGATTTTGACTTTTGAACATTCTCTTCAGTGGTTCAGGATTATTTTCTTCCTTACTTGATTCTTCAGCAAATAATTTTAATATATTTACAGAATTATAAAAGCTGCCTATTGATCTTCAATTTTTAGAATGAATTTTTAGACAAAGTATGAAAGGCTTAATTTTGGTTTCAGAATAGAATATAACTATTGCAAACCCAATAAATGTAAAAAGGAATGGGGCAGTGATGGCAGAAGACAGAAGGTGAAGGATGTGGGGAGAAAGGGTGGGGGAAAGAGTAGAGGGACTGTTTCTTCAGCCGCAATAGTGACAAATCAAGGGGAACACTGTCTAAAATTATGAAGGTGAGAAGAGACAGTGAGAGGATAAGTTAGCACAAATCTCTGACAGGAGTCAGTAGAGAGATGATAAATCAAGAAACTGAGGCATAAGCATATTATTTAGTATTTTGTGGCGACCACCAGAATAACTAAAATCAGAATTGGCTAAAGTCAGTTAGCACAGGGAGTGGAACAGTGTAAGGAGGGGGAGAAGGAAGTTTTTCACAGTGTTGTATGCTATTTAAATGTAATTTTCATCATGTGTCAGTATTACTTTAAAAGTAGAAATAATAATACTATTACCAAGTGTTGAAATTGGTGAAGAAAATAGACCCTCTTACACTCTGCAACAGTGAAAATGAATTGGTCCAAACTTTTGAAAGAGCAATTTTGTAATATTAAAAAGAACCAGACTGTCCCTCAAGTAATAATATTGTGTAAGTCTCCAATCCATAAGGATACTGCTGAGTGGCAGCTGGCAAACCAAGAGGAGGCAGAAGGATACACAGAGGCTCTCCTTCATTGAACACGAGTGTGAACAGGTACACACACATGCTCACGTCCTGCCACGTCTCACATATTGACTCACTAAGATGGAAACATCAGCCGCCCAGGTTCTTAGAGTTCTACCGTCTCCAGCTTTAATTCTTTATAGTGATCCTCACATGGAAAGCTGTCTCTAGAGGTTTCTCCATCCTCACATGACTCATCTTGGTTTACTGTTGTGGAAGCGACTAACTTGGGAGCTGGAACTTGTCCCTTCTGACAGAGTCTGAGGCTAACCACAGTGTTCTAAAGCCCGTGGACACTGGCCAGCCACTTGGAGGCAATGCCCTTTAGTCTGCTTGGCTTCTCCTTGTGGTTGCTCAGAAGAGACTCTGTTTGTGTTCCAGATGTGGTCAGCCTATTAGAGAGGCAGTCCCCGTGGCCTGACATGCTCACTCTCCCTGTGTCATCACTGATGTTATGGGAAAGAGAACACCGTCGCCTTTGGACAGCCTTGGCAATGGCCGTCCAACTTGAGAAGGGAAGCCAGGTTCTTCCCGTGATTTGGTGATGAGGCTCCTGAGAAATACCTATGGTCAAACTACATTTTTGTAGAGCATAAGAGTTAACACATAATTACCCACATAAACCCTTAATCTCTGTTTTTGATGAGGAAACTGATGCTCAGCAATGATAAGGCCATTGTCCATGATGATTCCACTAGAAAGTAGGAAAGTGTGGATTAAGATCCAGATCTGATTCCTAATCTTTATTTTTTCATACTACTCTGTGAGATGTTTTTAGGACTTCTTAGTGTGATACTCGTTGGGATTAGACGAGAAGCTCTTTACTCTGCTTCAGAGTTTTGTAGAAATCCCTATACTGAATAGTGATATCCAACATCTCACTTTGTTGGGCTTTGGATTGGATCCTAAGTTCGCTACTTAATGACTGTGTGCCTTTGGTCACGTTCACACGACATCTCTGAGTTTTAGTTTCCTAATCTGTGAGATGGGGATAGTTGTCTCCAAGAAAACCTCACCAGGTTGTTGTGAGGTTTAAATGACATAACGTACATCAGGCACTAAGTAGGAGCTCAAAGCAGCGGTGTTGATGGTGGTTTTCAATGTGTAGAGAATTATGTTGAGACATATTGGATACAATAAACAGCCTTTCAAAATTTCTGCTTCAGATGAGTTCCTAATTAGCTACACTTCTGTCTTCTAAGATGTCAACTCATCTTCACAAATTAACTTTAAAACTAGCTGGTTATACTACTTTGTAAAGATAATTTTGAGTTAGCAAACTCTCTTGCCAAAAACAACTGTAAAAGTGTTGTTATGTGCCAGATACTGAGCATCCAACGCAGGCATAATGCAATAGATGACAGAATCTCATTCTTTTTTGTCCACAAGAACGTGGTTTCTCAAGGAGGAATGAAAACTGTGTGCATGGTACGCAGGGTCATTTTCAATTCATGAGACAGCATCCTTTCTGTGTGGGAGAGAGGCATTTGTTAAGTGAGTGCCAGCATCACAGGTGACCAGAGCATTTGTACTTGGTAAATTCATGCTTATCAGGTTCATAGGCAAACAAGTGGAGACTATTAATAACAGCTTTTGCACTTTGGAGAAAATGAATGTCAGATAAAACCATAGGCTGTGCTCGTCAAAGGAGGGTAGACAGGAGATGGGGAGGAAAGCAAGCATCTTGTCTGCAATGCGAGGACTGTGACACTGGCCCCAGCCATCGGGGGGATGGAAAAGTTACGTCATTGCCTGTGAATTGGGGTAAGTCCACAAAGACACCAAATGCAGAGGAAGGGAGGGAGGTGAGGAGCAAAGGTACATGTGTAAAAAGGAAGATAGGTGTAGATCACTTAGGAGAGACTTGTGCTTGGTGGTAATATAAAGTGTCCACACCTAAATGTATACATGCTATAGACCTAGGGTCCCTCTAGTGCAGTGAGGCTCACAGAGGGGACTTGATTTTGTGTCTGCTTGGGGGAACTCTGAGAAGTCAGGCCATCACAGGTCCTAGGGGTAAGAAGCTTACTTGCTTCTTAGAAGAAATGGTGATGGAATTGGAGGATTGGTCTTCAAAGTCTTGGTGTAAGGGATAGACATTAAGGCTGTACCAACCCCGAGTATGGAAAAAGAATAAGGGAGAAAGAGGGAATTTCTCTGGCAAGCTAGGAAATTCTCTCTGACTAAGCGAACGTGTTGAAGGACATGAGTACCTTCAAATCCAAGTCAGTGAAAAATGCTTTGAGTAGGACTCAGACTGGTCTTATTTTGCAGCACTTAAGAGACGTGAGTTCATACATTTCAAATATTGAGAAAGTTAATACTTAAAGATGCAAGAGAAAAAAAGCATGAGTCAAAACTTCAGAGCAATAGAAGGGATGGGGGCAACTTTGCCCCCTCTCTCCTTCCAGGGGACATTTGACTTTTTGGGGTGTTACCTTGGTCGGGGGGAGGGTGATACTGGCATCTGGTGGGTTGAGGGGAGCTGCAGTGCTGCTAAATAGCCTACGATGCACAGGACAGCTCCCAACCCCCAACAAAGAATTATTTGGCCCAAATGTCAATAGTGCAGAGGTTGAGAAACCCTGGGTTAGAGTTATCATCCTTTATACCAAATGTATCAACCATTAAACAACGTAACTCACTGAATAAAAACAAAACAGAACAAAACAAAAAACACCACATGTGAGAACAGAGGCTTATGCTAGAGACAGAATAAGTCATGTGATTAATGAAGTCACTATAAATGAGAAATCTTAGCTTTTCCTCATCAATCCTTTACCCTAAGCTTTTCAAATATGAAGTAAGACTAATTTAATAGAACCATATTTTTAAAAGCTGTACAAATTTTATAATGGCCTTGTTATAACTTTTAGACATATGTATTATTATTCTTTATAGTTTATAAATCACATGAATTGCCTTATTTAATGTTTATAACTTGGTATAATTATCCCAATTTTGTAGACTTCTAGAGGTTACATTTTAGTTTTTTTGGACATCTGCTATGTGTCAGGCACTGTACTAGTTATTGTGGTTGTTACCCAGACAGATAAAAGCTTAGTCTTGAGAAGTTCAGAATCTCCTAGGGAGCACAGAGAAGTGATACATATAATAATAGAAGTATAAACATAGCCATGGGAGAATGGGGGAGGGAACTGAAGCCATCTGCCAGAGGTTACAAAACTAGTAATTGGCAGATCTGGGGCTTGTCTTAAGGCCTGCTGAGTCTCAAGCAAGTCCTCTGTCTTGGCATAAAAATATAACCCCCTCAGCTTTTCCAGAGATGTAAAATGAAACGTGAAGAAAATCACTCAAACACATCCATAAATTACGGAGTTGGCAGAAGTACAGAAACACGGTTGAAAAGTCAAGAGTAGGATATTAAAAGCCAAGATAAGACCTTGCAGGACAGAAAAACAGAGGCTACTGGCTTCAAACCCACCCGTGCGTGGGCTGGTCTTGAGGTTTGTAATTATTCTAGGACCCACGCCCCCGGGGAGGCGTGCGACTTTGAGTTGGAGGAGCAGGAAACAGAAAGCTCTTGCGGTTGGGCTGAGAAATTCCCTCACACGCCACCACGTGCCCCTTCCTCCCGGGAAGGAGGAAGCGGGGGTGAGCAGTTCTCCATCCAGGGAGAAGGCTTAGTGGGGTGGGAGGAGCGGCCTGACGACGCAGGTAAATAGCGGGGAAGGCGCAGCCCGCGGCCGGCTGGAGAGACTTGCCTCCCACTGGTCAGCTCTTTCCCGACTCGGAGGGAAATGTGAAGCCACAGTCTACCCACAGGTATTCATCCTAATGACAAGCAAGAAGCTGATTGCAATGAAGCATCATTTCACAGCTGTTTGCTTCCGCTTCTCCTTCCGGGGAGACGTACTTTGTGCCACCGGCCCTTGCTCAGCCGGCCCTGAGCCCCGAGCAGCCAGGCCGCGCTGCTCCCGTGGAGGAGGGCGGCCCGGCAGCCCCAGCGGCGGAAGCCGAGGGACTAAGTCATTCCCTTTGTCCTTGCAGGCAGAGACGGCGTAATGGCACGCATGCCAGTGTCACAAAGTACTCTGTCCACTCAGGCAAAGGCTTTGTCCCCAGGGGAAGGAGCAAGAGGTGGAGCAAGAGGTAAACGTGAAATCTGATTTGCCTGTGTCGTGTGGAACCACAAAATCTGGAAGCCATGGGCTCTCCTGCCTCCCCCTCCACTTCCTTGTCCCTGATGCTGACTTCACCTGGTCATTCTGACTGGTGCTCCACCATGAACACAGTTGATTGGACCAGAGCAAACACCTGACCTGGCTGGGCCAATCACAACCTTTCCTGGGAATTTGGAAATGGGCCTCAGAGACATGGAACAGGTCCCACTACTATGGGTTATTCACCTTTGCTCTGTGTTGAAATTGCCCAGGGAATTCTGAAAGCACACACACACACACACACACACACACACACACACCCCTGATCTGTCTGTAGTACAGCGTGCTCTGCAGACCCTCCTAGTGCAGCTAGGCACAAGTGCACGGAGAAGCAGACACAAAGGATGATGAGGTGGACCTTCAGAGAGAAACTGGAATGAGAAACCCTCGCTCTAGAAAGAGTAGACAGTGATCTTGACCCATGATAGTTTTCTATTTCTGGATTCCAAGCCCCCTCAGGCCTGGTTGTAGCTCTTGCCCTTGAATCCTCCTTTTAAAATGTCTCTTCTGAAGCTAGTTCTAGTAGCTTCTATCATGTATAACAAAATGAAACTTCACCGAGACTTTCTCACAACCCAGCCAACACTGGTCACTGCAACCTGCATATTTTACCTCAGAAACCTCTCTTACATCTCATCCTTGTGGCCTTTTCAGTGGGGTTCTCATCCTTACCCTTCCTGAGTGGGCTTCCTGGCCTCTTCTCTCTCATCCAGCCTCCACATAAAACAGATCTGACCCACTCACCCCCAAACGTAGAGTCCTTCACTGGTTCCTCATTGCCTATTAAAAATAACAAAATAGTTCTGTATAAACTGATCTGTAAACATATCTCCTATGTTACTAACTGGGGAAAAAAATGCAGGTCAATACGTATAGGATCTTTTAAAATGTGATTTAAATTTGTATACATAAAAATACCTGCGTAAATTTAGGAAAAAGGGAGGACATCTATTAAACTATTAGCAGAGGTTTCCTTGGCATGGTGATTTTGGATGGGCAAAGAGGAAATTTCCATTGTGTCGTACTTTCTATAACATTAATAAAGGATGGGGAGTATAGGTAATTTTTAATCTTTTCTATTTTCCTCCAATATTTGTTTTAAAACTTTCCAAGGTCCTTCACATGCTGCCCCCACCTACTTCCCAGTATCCCTCCCACTACTCTGTGTCCAGCTATTCTAAGCTTTTCATTCTTGCCCAAACTTAGGATCCCCTTTCATGTAACTGTGGCATTACCTGTTCTGTGCCTCCTTCCTGAAATGCTTGTACTGCATTCTTCATCTGAAGTGCTTCTACTTTTTCTTTCGACCCAGCTCGAATATCACCTCCTCTGAGAAGGCTTCTTAGACTGATCCATCTCTATCCCACGTCAGAGTTAGTTGTTCTGTCCCAGTGACCCTTTGGTCCCTGCTTCTCTGTCTGCTATTACACCACCAAACTGTGTTATGATTGATGAGGTCGCATGATTGATTGTCTCCCCAGTTTGAGGTGTGCTCCTTGAAGGTGAGGCTTGAGACTTATTCGTCTTTCTCTTCTGTATGTAGCACAGAGCTGGACTAGTAAT
Source organism: Lipotes vexillifer (assembly GCF_000442215.2). Lineage (NCBI taxonomy): Eukaryota > Metazoa > Chordata > Mammalia > Artiodactyla > Lipotidae > Lipotes > Lipotes vexillifer. Next base: position 1,390,421 of record NW_006796034.1, on the reverse strand, counting down.
GGCTGCACAGAAAAGTCTTGGTTGGTTGAATAAATGAATGAATGAATGAATGAATGAACGGGTGAACAGGCTCTGCCACACAAGGTAGAGCCATGATGCAGTTGCAGCCTTCCCTACCTCTACCAGATAAAACTGACCAACTAGAACTCATCAGAGTCCTGTTCCTGAGCCAGTCTCAAGCACAGAGCTGTTGCTTTTCACCAGCCAGCTGCGTCAGTTACCAAGCTGGGATGGTAATCGTTAACATGACACTTTAAACATCGTAAGATCAGTAGGAACATGTTTCTAGTGGTTAGTGACTAAGAATAAAATCATGAGGCTCTGCCTATTCTGAAAACTAAGTGATGGACCAGAGCTGATTTCTGTGTAAGTACTACTCCCTCTCTCCCGGCACATGAAGAGAATTCTTTAATTGTGCACTCCTGACTCCTCCCCCACTTCCAAAGAGGAAGGATCCCTGTTGCTGGGAGAGAAGCTAAGTCAAGCTATATAACCCAGTCCTGGGGGAGCAGGAGAATGGAGGCGGAGGCAGAGAGTAGAGGAGTTTTCTTCAGGGATGGGACGAGAGCCTCTCAGAGCAAAGGAGATAGAGACGAAAATGTAGTAAATGTTTATGAGTTCCTGTCTTTGTCTAGCTTCCATAATGACTTGCATGAGGGATGAGCAAAGAAATTCCTTTTAATCTATTTTGGCTCCTGTCCTGTGCTTCTGAAATGTGACACTGTCCCAAGGCCCACACATAAGAGTTCAAGTTTTGTAAAAGGTATACCTGTAAGTGGAGAAGGGACTGCAAAAAGATCAAGCGTGTCTTTCGCTCAGGGCTTTGCTAGCTCCACAGCTGGCTCTGCCAGAGAGAACACAGCCAGGGCAAGCAGAGGCAACAGAAGTCCCAGAGCTGGTAGTTTTGGCTGTGGGCGAGGAGACATCCTGGACAATGAGGCACTGCATTGTGGGGGAGGCGCGGAGGGCGACCCAAACAAGACACTGTCCTCACCATTCCCTGGGGCCCTTAATCCAGGGATGTCCAGGAGTCCGTGGGGATGATTGGAGGGAAAAACTGAAGGGAAACTCAGTCTGGAGCCAGGTTACAGCTTGATGTGGGTACCCGGGGGCAGCCTGAAACTAGACAGGCTTCCACCCCGACCAGGGATGCCCCAGGAGCTGCCAGACCACCACTGGGTCGTGGAGCTCACTACTGGCAGGTGGTGGCTCTGGGGGCAGCCAGGGTTTCTAATACAGTAAGTACCCCACATACGAACGAGTTCCATGCCGAGAAGGTGTTCCTAAGCCCAATTTGTTTGTAAGTCCAGCAAAGTTAGCCTAAGTACCCAGCTAACACGATCGGCTACGCAGCACTGTACTACAACAGGTTTATAATACTTTTCACAAAAATAATACATAAAAAACAAACACACACAAAAAATAAAGAAAACATTTTTAATCTTACAGTACAGTACCTTGAAAAGTACAGTAGTACAGTACAACAACTGGCATACAGGGGCTGGCTTTAAGTGAACAGGCAAGAAGAGTTACTGACCGGAGGAGGGAGAGGAGGTGGGAGATGGTAGAGCTGAAGGATTGTCAGCAATAGGAGACCGAGGGCAAGCTGTATTTCACTCATGCCTGACATTGATGGCACAGGCTCTGGTTCCTTGCTGGATCAATTCTATCTACCCTCTTGAAAAAACAATCCATTGATGTCTGGGTAGTAGCTCTTTTCTTCTTGTCATAGATGACAGTAAAGTGCACAAAAGCACAACCCCTTGTGGAGGATGCACGCACGTGACAATGTACGTCAGACACGTGAACTAGCTTACCTGATTGGACATGCAAATGCACGTTTGCATCTTTGAAAGTTCACAACTTGAATGTTCGCATGTGGGGGACTTACTGTATCTCAACAATAGTTTACTCAAAGAGAAACCACTGGAGACTGCCCTCAGCCCACACGCCAGCCGGCTCCGTTACAGCGACCACAGCCCCAGAATCGTGATTAGTGGTGATGAACCAGGTTATGACCTAGATTTATTTTGTATACCTAATCATTATGCTGAGCATTTGGAAAAGGTATTTATTCCTCATGGACTAATTATAGACAGGACCGAACGGCTAGCTCGAGATGTGATAAAGGAGATGGGAGGCCGTCACATCCTGGCCCTTTGTGTGCTCAAGGAGAGCTATAAATTCTTTGCTGACCTGCTAGATTACATCAAAGCACTGAACAGAAATAGTGATAGATCTATACCTATGACTGTAGATTTTATCAGACTGTAATGACCAGTTAACAGGTGACATAAAAGTAATTGGTGGAGATGATCTCTCAACTTTAACTGGAAAGAATGTCTTGATTGTTGACGATATAATTGACACTGGCAAAACAATGCAAACCTTGCTTTCCTTGGCCAAGGAGCATAATCCAAAGATGGTCAAGGTTGCAAGCGTGCTGGTGAAAAGGACCCCTCAAAGTGTTGGATATAGACCAGACTTTGTTGGATTTGAAATTCCAGACAAGTTTGTTGTAGGATATGCCCTTGACTGTAATAAATACTTCAGGGATTTGAATCATGTTTGTGTCATTAGCAAAACTGGAAAAGCAAAATACAAAGCCTAAGATAAGAGTTCAAGTTGAATTTGGAAACATCTGGAGTCCCATTGAGATCACCAGGAAAATTATCAAATGTTCCAGTTCTGTGGGCAGCTGCTTAGCAGAGCTTATTGCAAGTATCTTCTAAGAATTTTATCTGTTTTGTATTTTAGAAATGTCAGCTGCCGCATTCCCGAACTCTTTATTTGTACCATGAGTCTACAGGCTCTCAGTTCCCTTTGGGTGGATTGTTGTTTGACTTGTGAATGAAGAATCTCTCAAACCACACCACCATTGAATGAAAATATTGAAATTGTATCTATAAGAAACATTTAAAGAAAAGAATATATTAGTTTTTTAATTGGTATTTTAATTTTTTTATACTCAGGAAAGAACAGAAGTGATTGAATATTGTTAATTATACCACTGTGTGTTTAGAAAAGTAAGAAGCAGTCAGTTTCATATCAGTGACAGTATTTAGAGGTAATGTTATGTCAGATAAACCATATATCCTGGAATTATTTTAGTAGGTTTCAGCAGTATTAACTATTTTCCCGCTTGTTCAGATTATTTCTGGCGAATCTTTGTCAACGGTTCCTTTTAAATACAGGTCAATAAGTTCCGAAAACCTACCACTTTTTGAAGTCTTCAGTGTAAAAATCCTTAAAATAAAGACTGTCTCTTTAAAAGAAAAAAGAGAGAAACCTCTGGGATATACTCAGAATCTCCCCCAAAGTGGCTGCAGATCCTAAGATCAGAAGGGGAAGATTCTGGGTCAAGGCAAACATTAAAGAGACAGTAACACATATGGGTTAATTAGCTGCGGGGAGAGGAGCTCTTGATCATGGCAGCCCCTGTGGTCCAGGCTTATTACTGAAAAGCTGAGCTTGGGCTAGGGAATAGCAAACGTAAAGCAAAGTGGCTTGTTTGAAGGGAGGCATCTTGGATGGGAAGCAGTGGGGCGCATTTGACTACAAAAGCCAGAAGGTCTGTGGTTGAGGCCTTGCCCACTGCTGACATAAATAACATTGGTCTCTCAGTTTTCACATGCGAAAAATAATATCTCCAATATTTTGTACATGAGAGTGTTTGGCACATAGTGTGCATTCATTCATTTATTCATTCTATAAAAACATTAGGCACTTGCTATATGCCAGGCAGCAGGTTACACACTGGGGACACCGGTAAGCAGGTAGACGTGGCCCCTGTCTTCATGGGGCTTACATTCTACTGGAGGAATCAGAATGTTGGTTGAGTCTGGATCCCTCACTGCTTGCCCCTTCCTGGGACCTCTTTCCTGTGGAATGGGCTTCAGCCAGTACTTTTTAATTTAATTTAATTTTATTATTTTTTAACATCTTTATTGGAGTATAATTGCTTTACAATGGTGTGTTCGTTGCTGCTGTATAACAAAGTGAATCAGCTATACATATACATATATCCCCATATCCCCTCCCTCTTGCATCTCCCTCCCACCCTCCCTATCCCACCCGTCTAGGTGGTCACAAAGCACCGAGCTGATCTCCCTGTGCTATGTGGCTGCTTCTCACTAGCTATCTATTTTACATTTGGTAGTGTACATATGTCCTTGCCACTCTCTCACTTTGTCCCAGCTTACCCTTCCCCCTCCCCGTGTCCTCAAGTCCATTCTCTATGTCTGCGTCTTTATTCCTGCCTTGCCCCTAGGTTTTTCAGAACCATTTTTTTCTTTTTTAGATTCCATATATATATGTTAGCATACGGTATTTGTTTTTCTCTTTCTGACTTACTTCACTCTGTATGACAGACTCTAGGTCCATCCACCTCACTACAAATAACTCAATGTCATTTCTTTTCATGTCAGCCAGTACTTTTAGAAAGTGTTAGCTGGGAAGGGAACACTCAGAACACCAAATTTTAGGACAGATAGGGAAATAGAATTGGTCTGGCCATAAGCATTTTCTCCAGAATAAGGGACTGGTGGAGGAGCTGAAGAGGCCCCACAATAAAGCCAGGAGATGGTTACAGCCTCCCTCCAGGCCTTTCCAGGAAAATCATCCAGGCCTGCAACAGCAGCAAAGATAATCACCACCAGCATTTTAACAGTTCTTCTGACACCAGCAGGATACTCAACAGGTCATTTCTACAGACCCACTAGAAAAGTCGGAAAAGAGGACCATAGGAGAAAAATGAAAGGAGCTATGATGATCAATTGTAAAGGTAAAAACACTATAGTGGTGATTTAATTAAGGCTATCTATTTATCCATCTACATACCAGTTCTTTCCCCTCTCTACAGAGAACTGTTTAAAATGCAATATGTTTCTGTCGTGGTGGGAATATTTTAAGTAAGACATAGGAATGGACTTCCTGACTCTAAGAATTGTTAGGTGCCAACCAAGTAGAGGATTACAGAATGAAGTCAGCTTTCTTACATTTGAGAGAAAAAACTTGTAGATAAAGTAACCAAAATTGGCCCATATGAATGCTTGTTATCTGATTCTATCCTTCAAGGCCCAGTCTCAATGATTATTATCTATGGTACGTAAGCGAGACTTGACACCTGCAGGCTGAAGGAGGCTCAGTCCCCCTTGAAGGCTCTGCTCTCGAGTTTCCCTTTGGGCCTCCAGCCCATCTTCCATCTTCCCCATCTGCTCACTGCCCAAGAGGCTGACCTTCAGGAGCAGTGTGAGTACCGCTTGCCCTGGGCTTGACTTGGATTCAGCCAGTGGGAAGCACCGGCAGGGCGTCCACCAAATAAGCTGGAGAAAATTGAGGTGGAGCATCTCTTCAACCCCCGTCCTGATGGTTTGACACCTGCTAGGTTCCTTCATTGAGGCTATAGCTCCCGTTGGGTGGCCTTTCCTCCAGCTACAGTTCTCACCGGGTTCAGGGACATGCTCCCCCATCACACCTTCATGCCTACAGGTGGTAACAGACTGTTGCCAACCCTGGACTTCCCTCAACCCTGCTCAGACCTTTGTAAAGAGTCCTTTAACAAACCCTCCCTTAGTCAGCCCTTTGAGTGTATGTGCCGTCTGTCTCCAGCTGGAATTCTGACTCATACACTCTCTGAATTGGACTTAAGGAATTTCTGAAATTTCATTCAACATTTATTTTAACAAAAGTGTTTTGAGCAACTACTTTATACAAATGATAAATACTGAAAGACTTAATAATATCTAAACATTTTTGAGTGTCTGGTGTGTGCCAGCTAATGGACTAAGCAATTTATATAATTTAATCATCACGATAATCTTGTGATGATGTGTTTTTAAACCTCTTTTCAGGTATGGAAACCAGTGTTTGTTATAAATAAGTACCTTGATTGAGGCTACATCACCAGTAAGTAGAGGAGGCAGGATTCATACCCAGATGGGTTTCATTTTTAAACTTATACTTTAAACTTCCTCTTTTTATGGTCTCTTCTATACACTGATAATTATGATAGGGTATTCAGGGAAAAAACAGGAGGAGGGAGCACCTCATGTACTAATTGCATACAGAAAACTAGGCTCTTTTTTCAAACTTGAAGACTTAGTAGGAGGGCAAACCTACACAGACAGGATGAATGAAATGATGAAGTGTTTGGATGAAATGTTTATCAGATGAACTAGGGGTGGGAGACGATTATGGAGGGGTGAGTATTATGTGCAGTGATAGGCAGTGATATGTTTAGCAGGTGGTCTCCATCCTCCCCAAAAGCCTGGTTTACAGTGTTTGCCAGTCTCTGTGGCATAAATACTCCCACGATGGCCAATGTCAAGCTACCAATATGGCATCACTGAATGGCACGTGGGGAAGAGATGTGCAAAATTGGCTCTTGAGAGTGGGTACAGGCCTGCTGCTGTGCACCACTGTATTTATGTGCAAGGGCAGGGAGTCAGGAAACAGCACGTGTGTTTGGGATACTCTAGGTTGTTCAGATCTGCTAGAACACAAGGAACAAGTGGCAGGGGAAGGTGGAATGGGAACAGGGATGAGACAGGAGAAGTGGTAGAAAAGACCACGAGAGAGGGCTTTGTCTGGAGCTGCGCTGTACAGTTTGGTACCCACACGTTGCTACTGAGTGCTTGAAATGTGTCTGGTCCAAATTGGGATGTGCTGTAAGAGTAAATTATACACTGGATTTCAAAGACTTAGTAAATATACATATGTTATATAATTAATAGATATATGAATATATATAATTAATATATTTGTGTTGATTACATATTAAAATGATAATATTTGGATATGTTGGGTTAATCACATATTTACAATTAATTTCATCTGTTTTCTTTTTACTTTTAAAAATGCAGCTACTAGAGAAAGGCAAACTGCATGTGTAGCTCGCAATATATTTCTTTTAAACAGCTTTGAGCCAGAGAATTTGGACTTTATCCAACAGGCAACAGAGAGTCTTAGAAGAGTTTTAAACAGATATGGTCTGCTTCTCATAATGATCCATCTGGTGCCGTGTAGAGTTTGCTGAGCCCAGGCTGGAGGAGGGAAACTTGAGAGAGTCCAGGCCAGAGGGATGCAGCACTGAATGAGGCAGAGGACGTGGGGATGAAGGAGGAGAGAGAAGACTGGATGGGCCAGGGTGGCCGATTGCATGTGAGAGGTGGGCAGAGGGAGGAATCGAGGGTGATGCCCAGGTTTCTGGCTGGACCACTGTCCAGCTGGAGTGGTATTACCAGAGATGGAAGTGTAAGAAGAATGAAGATACCTTGGGGGAAGATAATGTGTTCAATTTCAGACCTGAGGAGTCTGAGGTGCTAGGGAGCTTTCAGGTGTCCAGCAGGCAAGTGGGTACAGGGTTCCAGAGCCCTGTTGGCACCGTCTACAAAATGCATCCCGAATCAACCGTCTCCTGCCACCTCTGGTGCCTCCTCCTAATCTAACCACTATAATATCCTGTCTGGATGATTGCTGCAGCCTTCTAGCTAGTTTTTTTGCTGATGCATTTGCCTTGCCTTTTCTCAAGTCTCAATCAACAGGCAGAATAACCTCATTAAAAGCACATCAGAACATGGCACAGTCTTCCAGTGAATTCCACGGCACTCACTCCACTCTGTACAGTGGCCTAAGGTCCTATGCGACCTGACCCTGCTACTCTGAGCTCCACTGCCCTCTCCCTCAGTGACTCTGCTTTAACCACACTGAGCTCCTTGCTGTTCCTGGGACTCACCAGGAATCCTCCTTGCCTCAGGGCCTTTGCACCTGGTACTCTTCCCTTGGATTTCTGAGGAGCTATCTCCCTCACCTCCTTCAGGTCTTTACTCAACTACCCCTTCTCTGTGAAGACTTCCTGCTCACTCCATCTAAAATGA
>NW_006796034.1:1374544-1382534 GCF_000442215.2 Lipotes vexillifer | reverse complement strand
CATCTAAAATGACACTGCTCTCTTTCCTTCCCTTCTTTATTTTTTTCACCAGCTCTTACCACTACTAATCATACTATAAATGTTACTTATTTATCATATTTAATGTCTGTGTCCCTCATTTGAATGTAAACTCTGTAAGGCAGAAATTTTCTCTTTTATTTTCTGCTGCATCCCTGAACCTGGACTGGTTCCTGGTGCATAGTAAAAACTGAAATATTTGTTAAATGAAAGAATAAACTGCAGAAGATCAACGGGCTGAGTATATAAGGCCTAGGAATAAACAAGCCCTTGGAATCCCAGCTCTGACACTAGTCATTGTGACCTTGGACTGGTTATTTACCATCTCTAAGCCTTAATTTTCTCATCTGTGAAATGGAGAGATTAATGGTACCTCCCATGAAAGATTTTCGTGAGGATGCATCCAGTCAAGAAATATTTATGGACCCCCTCCCATGTGCCAGGAGCTGTGTTTTAATGGGGGTTAGATGAGAGAATTTATGGAAGAGTTTGGCATTGTGTCTGCCATGTTGCAAACCGGCCGTAAAGCCTTTACTGAGTATTATTAGCAGAGGAAAGAGGGTTAAGCAGTCGGGAGACAGGGCCGTGTGAGAGCTGCTGAGCTGGGAGTGCGCGTACTGACCCAGAGGGAGTGAGCAGAGTGCGGGGTGAGGGGAGGGGACTCTGCTGACCTTGCCGATTTCTCAGGGATGAACCCCGTGAGGGGGAGCCAGGAAGCAAGGTGGACTTTGAAGGATGATTAGGGAGTAGAAGGGGAATTCTGGTGTCATCATCAGCACACCAGTGCCAGAATGCAGAAGAATTGCAGACACAGACTCTCTCCAAAGCCACAAGTCATTACTCCCGGGAGGAATGACACCGTGGGCCCCCCCTCCCCGCGACGATCGAGGGGCCATGAGAAGAACACTGTAACTTGGCAGGGTCCCCCATACTTCAGACCGGATTAGGGTTGGACTCCCGAGTGCCGTGCCTCACTACTTGAAAATCCCGTGAAAGAGCTGGAGCCTCGTTCTGGGCAGCAGCGAGCAATGGCTCTCTGTCACCAGCCAGTGAAGAGTAAGTGAGGAGAGTGATGGAAGCAGAGGTGTGGGGGGTGCTGTGCCCCGGGGGTCTCAGCTGGTGTGGAGAAGAGGTTCAAGGCCTGGGAGGTCACAGTCAGGCAGGATGAGAGCGTGGGGGACTGAGGGCCCTGCCCTTTCCCTCCGGACCCACCATGGCTCTGGCCCTTTCTGCCTCGGGCTGTGCCTTGCTCTGGCCTTCCTGGTGGATTATTCTGGAAGACTTCCCAGGAAGTCTGGAGGTCCCTCAGGTCCAGGCCCCAGGGATGAGGGAGCCCAGGATAGCGGTTATTCCAATGATGTGAGCCCCTCAGGCACTCCGGTTTCTTCGGTGCCCAGGAGGCCCTGTGGTGCCACAGAGCCGACAACATGAAGCCGGGGACCCCACTGCACTGTGGGGAGGAACAGGCTGAGAAGTCGAACCCTGAGGTGTAGCCTCTCGCTTTCCACCCACATGAAGCAGAAACCACAACTTCAAGGCTTAGTGTGCTCCTCTCTCCAGCCCTCAGTAGTATATGTTGTGTAAGAGACACCTGCAGCTCAACAAGTAATTGCAAAGTGAATCCTGTGTAACCACCACCCAGGACATGAGGGGACCACCGCCATCTCCCCTTCATCCCTTTCTGATTTCTATCCCTTGCCTCAGTCGTATATGTATATGTTGTGTAGTATATGTTGTGTAAGAGACACCTGCAGCTCAACAAGTAATTGCAAAGTGAATCCTGTGTAACCACCACCCAGGACATGAGGGGACCACCGCCATCTCCCCTTCATCCCTTTCTGATTTCTATCCCTTGCCTCCCCGCTGAAGGTAATTACTGTGCTGACTTCTAGAACAAACATTCCCATGTTTTTTGTGTGTTTGTTCTGTTTTGTTTTTACAAGGCAGCATAGTACAGTGGTAAGAACATGGATTCTGGAGACAGAAGGTGTTCATTTACTTCTTGGTTCCGCTACTCACTTGCTGCATATCCTTGGGCCGAATACTTTATCTCTCTGTGCTCACTTTCTTCATCTGTGACGTAAGGATCATGAGAGAATGCAAGCTGATGAGGTTGTTTAAAAGATTAAATATGAGTTAATATATGTGTAGTGCTTAGAACAGTACCTTGGGTAGTATGGGTGCTCTTTGTACTACTGTCACCTAAATATACATGCCTTAGCAGATATGGTCTAGTTTGCTAGTTTTTGAACTCTATGCTAACAAATCATACTCTAAAACTAACCAACAAATAAACAACCAAACAGATAGGTACAAAGCCTATATGATGACGGCAGCAATGATGATTGAAGGGGAAAAGGATGTGCCAGTGGCTGAAGTTCTGGAAATAGGAGGAGACTGTCACGATGGGCTGGGACGTGAGGACAAGAACACACAGGGGTGGCACAAACAAATCATGGGGATTGACACTCAGCAGAGAGGTGTAACTGAGAGCGTTACTGAGTCTAAGCTCATACTGCTCGTTGCAAGAGAGGCCAGTAAATCAAGTTTTTGGGACAAGGAATAGTGACTTTATTTGGAAAGCCAGCAGACCAAGAAGATGGTGGACTAGCGTCCCAAAGGACCATCTTGCCCAAGTTAGAATTCAGGCTTCTTTTATACTGAAAGGGGAGCGGGTGTGGTTGGTTGCTGCAAACTTCTGGGTGTGGAGATCCTTTGTTCTTGCAGCTGCCCAGGTAGGTCATGTCACGATGTTCCTGTAAACCTCCAGCAAGACAAATGTTATTCTCTGTTCTGCAACTTTTTATCTCCATATGAATGGAAGAGTGTTACACCTTTAAAGGTCAGAGCCTTGAGAATGGGCCATCCTGTATATTTCAGGCTATAGGCAGCATGCTTTACTTGTAGCGAAAGCAATAGAATACAGAGGTTAAAGTAAAAGAAACAGATCAATATGGAGTCAGATCTGTCCTTCCCTATTACAAGAGAACACAGCATGGGTCCAAGGAGTAGGAGGGGCTCTGGGGAGTGAGGCAACCTGGCCCTCCTCTCCCGCCACCTGGCCCCCAGCGTGGTTCTTGTGGAACTCATGCTGCTTCCTCCACGGTGCAGTGCAGACTCCATCTCCATTCTGCCTCTGGTTGCGTGACGTCACAATTCCACTCCTGGCTGTGGGGCCTGGCTGTAGGTCACTGCCCTGATAATAGATGCTTCAGTTTCAGTGTAGCCTGGACAGCGCCCAGAGCCTCGTGGGCCTCTGTCTCCAGAGGGAACAGCCCTGTGCTTGGGGAACAAGAGACCCCAGCTCCCAACTGCACTGTGGGCAGAGTTAGATTGAAAATGTCATTATTCAGCAAACTTGTACTAAATACTTAGAAGTCCCAAATACTTCATGAACTGAGATGGTTTTCTTTGCTTTCCCTGGACCTGTCCACTCAGTCTTCACACCAGCCCTGAGCTCTCCGGCTGTCTCTGTTTTATAGAAGAGGAGACAGAGGCGGGTAACTGGCTCCCGCTCACACGGCTAATAAGTGCACGAGGCCTGGCCAGGGCCGTGCTCCTGAGCAGTCACTGCCCTGCTTCACCTCACTTCCTTGCTCAGCAGTCCTGGTTCTGCTCCGCTGGCTATGTGGGCACACTGCTGAACCTCTGTGGGTTTCAGTTTCCCTGCTTATGAGGAGCAGGCCTATGGGCCCCAGTGTTCACATCCCCTGATTCACTGCCCTTCATGGAGGCCTCCCACAGATGCCGGCCAGCCCTGGGCACCTGGGGACTCCACGAGAAGTAATATCATGGCCTCTGGCCTCCGCAGGGAGCTTATATTTGGGGACACAACTGATGATACAAGATGGTAAATTAATTAACTTTCCAAAGTGTGATTCAGACCAGGGTGTAAGTAAGGGCTCTGGGAGGGCAGCTGAACAAGTCTTGCCTAGTGGAAAAATGGATCATCTTAAAGGAAGAGCAAATCCTCCTTAACCACTGCTAAAAATTACTTCTCTGTTAGGCAAGGGTCAGAAACATTTTCCTGGCAGACAAGTCGTTACCATCTGGCTCCCAGTCGGCCGTACCTGCCCCACCCGGAGCCGGGAGCCCCGTGCAGCTGGTGGACGTGCCTCATTTCAGCAAAAGCATCAACGCTTAGAGGGAGGGTTTTTTCTTCCTCCACATAACATGCTTCCATATGTTGAAATATTTCTCCACAGGGCTATGCATGGGATGAAGAAGATGTATGGTGAGCAGGCAGAGCCCCAGAAATAGAGGGCTAGTTGGGATTGTGCAAAAGTCAGTGAATGAACCTGGTGACAGAGACACCACACACCCTGAGGCTGGTCGCTTCAACCAGAAAGAACTAGTTGTGAGAAACACAGTTTGACTGGGTTGGGGCCATGACACCGGGGAATGGAAACACTGGAGACAGTATTTTAAAATGTTGGGCTTGGGCTGAAGAACGAATCTTAGGTTTGTGCTGACTCATACTGTGGCATCTCAGAGCCTGTGGAGAGGCGGCATCTATCCCAGGATTCTTGGTCTCCCACTGTGTCTCTTCCTCTGTTGGTTTTCTTCCCTACGTTTCTGTGCCAGCACTGCTGTTCATTCTACTACTGCAAGGGATAATACCTTTCCAAGATTTCAGTGTTTAGCAGCAGGCTGATGGCTCACAACTTTACTTTTTTTTAATTTAAAAATTTTATATTTTTATTGAAGTGTAGTTGATTTATAATGTGTTTCAGGTGTATAGCACACTATGTGTATATGTATTATATATTCTTTTTCAGATTCTTTTCCCTTATAGGTTATTATAAAATATTGAGTAGAGTTCTCTGCGCTATACAGTAGGTCCTTGTTAGTTATCTATTTTATATACGGTAGTGTGTGTCTGTTAATCCCAGCCTTAGAGTTCCAGCTGGGAGCTGGCCGTAGGCTCTGGACCCACGAATGTGGCTGCCTCCTGGGTGTCGTCATTCCAAGTCCCACAGGTACCTCTTCTCAACTAAACTCCTCCCAAACTTGCTTCTCCCCGTCCGCCTTCTAACTCAGTGAATGGCACCATCACTCACCCTCACCATCCTCCATGTGCAAAGAGTCACCAGTTCCCTCCAAGTCTTTCCACTCCATGCGTGAACCTCAGTTCAGGCCCTGCATCTCCGGCCTATAGCAGCTCTCTCAGGGGTCCACCTGCCTTCCAGTTTGCTCCCCTTGAACCCACCCTACACACAGCAGCTAAAGTGCTTCCACAGCACAAATAGGAGGTGTAACTCCCCTCCTTAAAGCTCCTCGAAGCCTGCCAGTTGCTTTGGGGATTCGGCCTAAACTCGTTCGCTGTAAAGCGCCATTCCCGAGTTGGGCCTGGTGTATCACTCCAGTGACCTGAGGCTTGGCTCTCACGGGAACCTCCCTCCAGGCCTGTGCATTCTCTGACAGGAACAGGAGATGGGCCAGGTGAAGTTGTTAAATGGAAATTACCATCTCTCCCAACGCCCACACTCTACCATATTTCTGAATTCAGAACATCCCAGCAGAGTCCAAGATGCTGTTTCTAAAGGTAGTACATCAGAGTAACCTGCTTACAAATCAGTAAGAAAGTAACCTATAGGAGAAAAGAATCTGAAAAATAATATATACATATATATATATATATATATATATATATATATATAACTGAATCACTTTTGCTGTATACCTGAAACTAACACAACATTGTAAATCAGCTATACTTCCATTAAAAAGATGCTTTGCTGAAACCAAGAAAAAAAAGAAAAAGAAAAGAAAAATACAAGTACCCTAAGACAATGACAGACGATAACCAGGATAACCGGGGAAGAAAGCTGGAGCCTTTACTGCTCTTCCAGACCAGAGCCTGATGGGCCCTCAGTGAACCTTGCCTGTAACTCTCTTATGACATTTCATACTGTGTGGCATCTATGTATTTAGTTATCACTTGGTTTAGCTCTTGCTTTAAAAAATCAGCAACCCGAGTTCGGGGAAGATGCATCTGTCTGCATCTTCTATGGGTCTTCTGTGCAGTGCGTATCTTCTATGCATAGGGCAGAGGAGGATCTCGGTATATCCTCCTCTGCCCTATGCATAGAAGAACGGCCAATTATTAAATCACAATATTATGTCTTTCCCCATTAGCCAGGAATATTTATTTCATTAAAATAGCTTTCTAAAAATATCTCCCCATATTACAAAGGATTATGTTCCTAATGAGTATTTTGCACTTATGAATCAATAATAAAAAGACAAATTCCCTAAGAGAAAAGTTGACCAAAGATGATAGACAATTTACAAAAGAATTTACAAAAGAAACAATACCAATGGCCATGAAACATATGGCAGAGGCTTAATCTCCATGTATGCAATGAAAGCTACTGTTTGCAGGAGGTGGGGAAAACAGGGACTTGCACTGTTGGCAGGAGTGTAAATTTGTAGAACCCTTCCTGAGGGCAATTAAGCAATAATGATTCAAAATTTAGAATTTACATGATCTTTGACCCAACAATCCCAGGACTCTGTCCTCTAGGAATAATCAGATAAGGGTACCAAGTTTATGTGAAAGAATAGTAATTGCAACATTAATAATAGAATAGTTAAAAATGCAAATAAGTCAAGCTTTTATCATAGTGATATGGTTAAATAAATCATGATACAGCCATATAATGGAATATTATGCACTTGTTAGAAGAGAAGCAAATCTCTAGATATGTGTTTCTACAAGGAAAAATGCGCGCAATATATCAAGTGAAAGAGGCAGGTTATAAAGCATTTTATCCATCTACCCATCCACCCTTCCTTTCATTCTTTCATTCAGCAAGAAAATAGTAAAAGAGTATTATTAAGCCATTAACAGTAATTATCACTGGATCAAGTTAGACTTTTTAGTGACTTCCACACTCTATTTCATATTTTGAAGATTTTACAACGAGCAGTGTGGTATATTATTCTTGAAACAGCAAAAACCATAGGTAATGCCAGTTAGGGGGAAAGTTTTTCTTGACTGAAAGAGAAATATGAGAGATTTATCTCTGCTGGCATTTGGGGAACACGTTGCCATATGGGATAATTTTTCATCATGAGGCATCTTGGCTTTGGTGGATTAGCCCCTGGTGGCAGAGCCTTGCATCATGTGGAATTTGTCCTGCGTTTTTGACCCCAGCTTTCACTAACTCCTAAGAAACACAAGATAACATTTTCACAGTCCATTCCTGCGCCAGTAAAGGGGAACAAATTACATTTAATTTCCAACTATCAGTGGTTAAGAATTGTGTGGGTATATGAAATCAGCAAATAATAAACATTTTATCCATTTGTCTTCTCTCTTCTACCTATACTCTCAATCATTATTTTATTTTATTTACTCATTACCAAGACAAAGTGAACTGATTTCTGGTTTTTATTTTGCTCTTCCCCACATGCTCTTGGCCTGACTTGGTCTTAGAGAACACTGGCCGGTTCCTACTTGTCACTAATTTCTTTTCTACCTAATCACAAAAGGTTAACTAATACAAGTTTACACTTTTCCTTGGTGTGGATGACATGCTCATCTAACAGTGGCTCCTGGAACTTCATCCTTTTTCCTTCTTAGGAAACTGTGAGTGCTTTGCCCTTTGGTCCACCCTGTCGATGTCTTTATGTTGATTGGACTTGGTAAACTGAAAGTGGCATCTCTGGATGCCCTGGGAGGATATATGTGTTCTAGAATGTTGGAAATAAACCCTACAGAGATTCCAGGGCCCAGCCTTATTGGTAAAGTTTTTAGGCTCCAGTGTTCTGGACTATGCTGAACAATATTCTCTCCAAGGTAAAGGACCAGTGAATGCATCTGCACCTCATACAACCATGAAAGAAGCACAGCTCTTTGGAAGTCCTTCAGGTGCTGGAGGCAATATGTATTGCACTTGGGACAACTGCTCCATCCCATTTATCAGAGGACTCATGTTGCTGGCAATTTTTTTTTTTTTTTTTTTTT
>NW_006796034.1:1361173-1374204 GCF_000442215.2 Lipotes vexillifer | reverse complement strand
CGAACCCGTGTCCCCTGCATCGGCAGGCGGACTCTCAACTACTGTGCCACCAGGGAAGCCCTGGCAATTTTGATTGGGCCTCAGAGCAAGAGGGGGCTCTGCAGCAGGTCCAGGCTGTAGTATAAGCTGTCCTGCCACTTGGGCCACGTGAACTGGAAAATCCCATAGTGCTGGAGGAATCTTGTGATAAATGAGAGCACATTGTGGTGTCTCTGACAAGTTGCACTGGGGGAGTTGCAGTGCAGATCTCTAGGCTCTGGAGCAAGGATATGCTATCTGTTGCAAGAAATTATGCACTTTTTGAATGGAAGCTCTTGGCAGGCTACTGAACCTGGGAAGAGACTGAGCATCTTGCCAGAAGTCATCAAATACATGTGCATCCAGAGCTACCTATCATGGACTGAGGGCTGTCATTCCCACCAAGTCATAAGGCTGGAGAATCCCAGCATAATTCATCTTAAAGTGATCATGGTGCAGCTAGGAGTGGGCCTGGGCAGGTCCAGAGGTCCAGAGAACACTAACTGACCAAGTTGAACAGTCTCACATATCACCTGCTTATGTTGCATTGATGCCTCTCTCTAAGCTCATGCCGATGGCCAGGGGTTTCCTATGACCAGTTGGCAAAGGAAGAAAAGAAAATCCAGTCCTAACTCACGGAGGGGTTGACTGGGTCTGTTGGTGTGAGCTGAAAAGAGACTGTTCTGCATTACAGCTCCACTCAGGGGACTCTGAAAAGAATAGGAGGGCAGGAGAAAATCCTCCCCCATGGGCAGAGCTGCAGGCACTGTTTTAGTCTTCCAGTTTGTGAAGAGAGAGAAATGGCTTTAGCTAAGACTATGCTGTGAGTCCTGAGCTGTGGCAAGTGGTTCGGCTGGTGGGTCAGGGGTTTGGATGGAGCAATATTGGAAGATTGGAGATGAGGTGATATGGGAGGAGGGCACACGGCAGGGGGGCCAAAGTGTAGGGGTTGTTACATCACCTATGAATGCCCACCAGAGAGAATCTACTACAGAATCAGGGACTCGACAATCAGCTGGACAGGATGACGTGGCCTGCTCTCAGCCAGTGCCAGCACGGTGGGCCCGTGAAATGGAATCACCATGGTTACAGAAATGAGAACAACGCATATATACCCATCACGGCAGAGCAGATGACCCTGATCGTCATGAGGAGGTAGGCTTGCTGCTGCATCGTGGGGACAGGAAGGAATAGGTTTGGAAATTAGAGGATTTATTGGGACCATATCTTGGTGCCCAGTTTTAGCTGTAGGTGGGCAATTATTGCAACTACAGACTGATAAGAGCATGGTAACCAAGGGTTCAGACTTTTCAGGGATAAAAGTCTGTCCATTTCAGCAAACAAGCCACCTAGACCAGTAGAAGTGCTGGTGGAGAGTGGGGGCAATCTAGAAAGAATGGTGGAGGAAGGAGATGATGAATATCAGTTCCAGCCTAGGGGCCAGCTGCAGTGGTGAGTGGGGGGCTGCTTTTCTTCTAATGGTCCCACACCAGCCACTCTCTTTGGAAGACTGCCACCTGGTAACTACACTGCTTTGCCCACAGGTGCAGAGCCCAGAGGTGCCAGGGAGTTTCCATTTCCTCAGGGGCCCCCTTAGCCAAGGGCTGACAGAGTTTGTGAGCATGAGGTCCAGCTCCTTGCCTCGATGGGGACAAACTCACAAGTCTCTCCCTCGTGAGACTCCGCCTGAAATCTCACAACCTTGGGTCCTTCCCTTTCCATGGCCTGCTTCCCTCACTCTCCTATCAGTTTCTTCCAGGGCCGGTCTTACTAAACCACCTGTCCTTAGAATCTTCCTCTCAGAGTCTGCTCTGGGTAATCTCCCACTACTTAACGGGGAGATTAACAGGGGGGTAATAATAGGTCACATTCACTGGGCATCTACCATGCGCAGGGCACTGTGGTGAGAGCTCTTACATTACCAGGTCCACCGAATCCTCCAGAACTCCCCGCTCCCCGACCCCAGGTGCTGAATAAACTCTCAGCAGCAGAGCTTAGGGCTGTAGGGCACAGGCCCAGGAGCCCAACTATCTGGGGTCAAATTCTGGTTCTGCCAATGACTGGCTGTGTGACCTTGGGCAGGTTCCTTTCCTCATCTGTAAAATGGGGATAATAATAGGGCCCACTTCACGGGCTGTTTATGAAAATTCGAGGAGTTAATGTAAAGCATTGGATGCTTTGTAGATGTTTGTTAAATGAACAGATATTTCACAAGGGGCAAGTAAGACTGAGAAGGATTAATGAACTTGCTCAAGTTCACCCAGCTAAAGGGGCAAAGTCAAGATCTGTATGATTTCAAAATCCAGTCTCTTAACTACGACTGTATGCCACCTCTGGTCAGGCCTACTGCTCCTTCGTTCCCCTTAGCATATTTCAAAAGCCCCGCTTTTCTCCAAGACCACCCATCGCCGGCTGGTCTTTGCTGGGAGAGCACAGGAGGAGCCTGGGTCTCCCTGTGGCCGCCCTTGTGGTGAGGCTCTCTATCACTGTGGATATTGTCTTGTCTTGGAGGTGCTGCTATGTGTTAATTCTCAAGGGGATCTCTCCACAGACCTTCATTTTCTTTATTTCATTGTCACCCCCCTTGTCATACCTCCCAAAAAAGTAGAGAGAGACTTTCCTTCACAACTGAAGTGATAGCTTATGAGAACTCTTTTTCTTTTTTAACTCGGAAATCCTTTTCTCAATTGCCAAGGTAAATGAGATAATAATTTAAAACATATGGAAACATGTAAGGGGGGAGGGAAGTGAGAAAACTCTCACTTGCCACCCGTGTGGCTTTCTGAGGCTGCTTCACTCACCCAGCCTTGGCTCACTGGGGCTGTCACCGGCCTCCCCTTGGACTTTGGGATGACACACCTGGCAGGCTTGGTGAATGTCCTTATAAGGCAACTGCGGTGCCGCCCCCGTGGCTTCCCTGGCCTGCTTTTCACTAGGGCAATGAAGCAATGTCCCTGAACTGGGAAGGGAGGAGACAGCTTGCTCTTAATTCTCTAATAGCCCCGCTCAGGCGGCTCTATTTCCTCTTCTGATGGTTTGAATGTGAGAAATCCAACTACAGGAGAACCTTAAGAAGGAGGCCATTTATTTCCATGCTATTCACTGAGCAAAATGTATTAGGCAGCTGCTATATGCCATGCTCTTTAATCTCATGGGGTCACATGAGGATTATTTACAGGAAAGGGAAGAGATCCAGATGTGGTGCTGAGCTTCAAGGCTGCCTGGGATCCAACATTAGTTTCATTGTTTTTTATTTTTGTGAGGCCCTCAAGGTCCACGCAGGTCCCAGGACTTGGGAAGGGAGGTAACTCCTTTTGTTAGATAGGAGAAGGGACATCGAATATTTAATGTCATAGGTACCAAGCCCAGTGCTTTACATCCATCACCTCATTTAATTCTCAAGGTTATCTGTAAAGTAGGTATTTGCGTTTACAGTGGAATTTCCCTGAAATGTCTACTCTGATCTATCTGGCTGCTCTCTACATCCCAGAGTCAGCCAGGATGAGGCCCCTTGGGTTATTTACATTTTAACCTCAAAGGGTGTTTTCTGTTTTTCAGCCTTAATACTTACAGCTCAGATCAGTCCCCAAGGTTTCCTCCCAGCTCAGATACCCAAATCAGCTGCTCCCACCCATGGCAAGTGCTCAACTCCCGGCTGCCCACAGCCACCAGGGGCCCAGGAGGCCTGGCTGACCTGCAATTCCACCTCCCCACCCATCATGAGGGGGAGGCGGGGAGGCCCCAGACCTTCTATGACTTCAACTCTGGGCTCCCGGCTCACACCCCATGCCGTCCCCTTCAGTTAGTCTGCTCGGGATCCAGCTTCTGTGCTGGGTGAAAGACCAAGATCACGTTGATGCTGGGGGTTTCCTAGGGTTTCACCTTCTTTGGAGAACAGGCGCTTCAGACATAAACGTCTTTATGACCCAGAGGCTAGATTAATTCCCCCTGCGACGCGCTCTCTCCCATCTCCTCTTTCACAGCTCTTAGCACACA
Organism: Lipotes vexillifer; assembly: GCF_000442215.2. Classification (NCBI taxonomy): domain Eukaryota; kingdom Metazoa; phylum Chordata; class Mammalia; order Artiodactyla; family Lipotidae; genus Lipotes; species Lipotes vexillifer. The sequence continues at coordinate 1,370,190 of NW_006796034.1, read as the reverse complement.
TTTTTCTCTTGAACTGCCGGGAGAAAATTGCACTGGAAAATCTGGAAGCGTATCTAGATGGCTTCTCTGGGTACGAAATTTCAACCACCCTCCCCTCTGCCAGTTTCCCCCTCCGTCACCTTCCTCCATCCTCGCCTTGCTGTCTCCACTCTGGCCACACTGGTCTCTTGCTGCTCCTTAAACATCCAAGGCTAGGGTTGCCAGACAAAATACAGGTTTCCCAGTTACATTTCAGTCTCAGATAAACAACAAATGATTTTTTAGTATAAGTATGTCCCCAGTTAAATTACTTCTTGTTTATCTGAAATTTAAATTTAACAGAGTGTCCAACCTTTGCTTTCTTTCTCTTTTCTTTTTTTGCTAAATCTGGTGACAATGCCAAACTCATTCCCGTCACTGGGGATGTTTGTCAGTCACATGACTCTCCCCCTCACTGGACTCTGGCCTTGGTCCAGATGCCTTGTCTTCAGGGAGGCCTCCCCTCGTCCCCGCATCTCCAAGCATGGCTCCATCCCGACCTTCCACCTCCCCTTGCCTTATTTCCCCCTCAGCAGCACCTGCCTGACTTGCCCTCGCATGTGTGTTTTCTGTCCATCTCTCCACAAGCACGATCACGTCATTAAGTCAGGGATTCACATCAGTTTTGTTCACTGCCATGTGCCCAGTGTCTAGAACAGGGCCTGGCACAAAACAGTCACCCCAAGCCACCTGTTGAATGAATGGATTATTCTGCATGATCAGGAGAGAGAATTTTGATTTTTCCCAGTCAGCCCAAGAAAGAGAAGGTAAGAGAAGAAGGCCCTGAGATAAGAGGGGGAAGAGTCGGGGGGGGGGGGGGGGAGAAAGACAGAGGCGACAGACAGACAGAATGAATTGAGAGAAGAGGCAGGATGCAGTCTGAGACCGCTCTCATCTGCGGGTGACTTCAGAAGTGTGGGAGCCCACGCAGCTGCTAGAAGACATTTGCACGGAGGGGCCATACAGTGCATACGATGTAGACTTTGAGAAAACAGGCTTTGCCACAGACTCAAAATTTGAGTCTGGGCTCCACCACTTAACACTTGTAAGGCTTTAAGCACGGGATGCACCTCTGGGCCTCAGTTTCCCTATCTGTTAAATGGTAATAACAATATTACCCAGTCGTGGAGCAGTTGGGAGGCGTAAATGAGATACATGTGTCAAGCACGTAGCACCAGGTCTGACCCCTGGCAAGTGCGGAAGAGAAAACAGCTGCCAGTGCTCCTGCCATCACAGCCATGCTCCTCCTGATCATGAAATTACGCCCCCCACCCCATGATTGCCTCTTCAATTTTTACTGACTCTCAGTTGATGACCATTTTAAAAAAAGAAGCAGTGGTTTTGTTTTTGTTCTTTTTCGGTAATCACTGTGGCCCATTAGAGATTAGAGAATAGCTGGCGGGTGTGCTCTGGGTGCTGAGAGGCCAGTGTCGCTCTTCTGCCTGTGGAGTGACTCACCCCTCATGCAGCCCCAGGGATAAGTCTCTGCACTCAGGTGGCTTGGAGGTTTTGGGAAATAGTTGCCACCAGTGTTAAACCCAGAGTGTCAGAGGCCCCTGTCGCTGAGCACACAGGACAGGACAGGGTGCAGCCTGTCCGATCTTGACATGTGCTGGCTCTGTGACCCCTGCACCCCTTAACTACTCAGCCACACGTTCTTCCTGTGGAAAACAGGATGGTGTTTCCTGGTCTGTCTTTCTTCCAGGTTTGGATGACCACGAAATGAAAGAGGCTATGACAAAAGCTTTGGCAACCCTAAACTGCTATATAAAGCCCAGATCATGTCATCAGCATTGTCTTCATGACAATGACAGCAGTGTCTGCATGACAAGGGGGAGGGGGTCCTGACTAGCTGACTGGGGATCATGGGCTCTGTGGACATCTTGGTGTCACCCACTCCCTGTACCTCATAGACACACGCCCTTTTCCTGGTGCCAGGATCAAATACGACTCAGTGATGTGTCCTCGGGGCGGGGGTTAAAATGACACAAGGCCCTCATTCCTGGGAGCTCCACCACTGCACCCCCCGCAGTCAGGCCAGCAGGTGTCTGCCAGATGTGCGAAGGCAGGAAATTAGCGCCAGCTCTGAATAAACATCTTTGCACTTTGCTATATTGGTAACTGGCTGTACTTTTGTAGGAGTGGACACACTCCTGGAAGTCCCCCGGTTCCCAGCCCCGATGAGACACACACGCTCCAGCCCCTCCCCATCCTAGCCTCACCGTTTCTGGGGAACACTCATTCTTAGGTGGCAGCACTGTCCAGGGCCAGACAATGCCTCCTGCAGCAGACAGGCCGGCTCAGGATGTACTGGTGCCCATGACCTCAGCTTGTGGGCCCGGGCCTTGGCCCAGCCCATAAAGCCAAGTCACCTCTGAGAAACAACCTTCTCTCATTTGGCCAGAGCCAGCCCCCAACTACAGCAGGCAGGGTCCTTGCCTCAGGCTCTTCAACTTAATGCATTTATAAGACAAATATTAACCAAGTGACTACTATGCACTATGTACTAGGTGCTAGGAACTCACCAATGAACAAAACCAATACTGAATTTCCCTTCCTTCATGGAACTTCCATTCTAGTGTGGGGAGGGGAGGGGGGACAGAAAAAGTAAATAACTAGATTCTGAAGTGTGTAAACAGATGACAAATGACGTGGAACATTAGCAGGGTGAAGAGTGTAAGGGTGAGTGCAGGGGGAAGGGAGCAGCAGGTTCCACGGGGAGGTCCACAGAGAATGTACCACCTGAGTCAACACCAAGGAGGTGAGCACCTGGGAGGGGAGCTGGGAAACATTCCACGAAGGGGGAACAGCCAGTGCAAAGGCCCTGATGCCTTGGCCACCGCCTGGTGTGTTCAAGGAATCAGGAGACCAGTGCCTAGAACCCAGTGAGCGGGGGAAGTTGTGATTTGGGAAACTAGCAGTGGCCAGGTGTGGAGAGCAATCCTGGCAGGTGGCAGCAGGAGAAAAGTGGTTCAGAATCAGCTGGTGGCAAGGGCTGGCTCTGGTTTGGGAATCCTTGAAGCCTTCATAATGTGGGAATGCCTTCGTTAAGGAAAAATATGAAATTACAAATATGAAATTAAGCACAGGGTTTTGGAAATGCAAGCGAGGGCCCCTGAAGCTTAGGTTCCTTAACTTCCTGCTGGTGGAGCTGTGGACCCAAGGCCTGTGCTTGGGATGGCTCCGGAGGGCCCCACTCACCCCAAGGCAGCACCCTCCTCCCTCTCTCCCTCCCCTACAGCATTGCCCTTCTGTGACTTCTCTCCTGGTCCAAGCTTCCTGTGACATCCATCTCAACCAGTGTTTGCACAGATAGCAATGGGGACAGAGAGAGGACCTGAGGGACCTCCGTGTCCCCAGCCTGGCCACATGGGTCAGAGTCCAGCCAGCAGGGATGACAGTGACAGAGAGGGTGGCAGGAAAGCCCCCCTAGGAGGGGAAGGACAGGAATCACGTCTCCGCAGAGGACATTTCTCTGATTTTGTGGTTCTGTCCCCATCCAGGAAAATAAACCAGGAGGGCAAGCGCACACTCAACATGAAAGGAGGCTGGGGTCCTCCTCCAGGCCCCCCACTGTGACCCTTCAGGGAGTAGCTGCACGGGGCTGGGTCCCAGAAGATGAGCTGGGGGACTCTCTTAAGCTGGCTGGTGAGCGCCACCCAGGGAGGCCTAGGCTCTGCTTTGGAAACCAAGAAGGTGTTGGGGACAGGAGTGGAGCAGGCAGGGAGAGAGAAGAAAGGAATTATTCAGAGTCCAGTTATGAACTATTAGCAGTGGGGTAAGAAACCAAGATGTTTGGGGGAGTAGTCACTACGTTCCTCTATGTGATGTGGCTTCTGCGGGGCCTGGTTAAATATGAACTATGCCCTCCCTCCCTTCCTCTCTCCCTTCCTTCCCTCCTTCCTTCCTTCCTTCCTCCCTCCCTCCCTCCCTCCCTTCCTCTCTCCCTCCTTCCCTTTCTCTCTCCCTCCCTCCCTCCCTCTCTCCCTCCCTCTCTTCTTTCTCTCTCTTTCATTCATTGATGAGAAAAGATCCCATTTAAAAGTAGCTGGTGTATGTAGACCCTTCCCAATTAAAAAAAAAAATCATAATAATTTTTCTTTAAAGTGCCAATTGCTATCTTTGTCTAGATAGAGACATTTAAGCAAGTTTGGATATGGTATGGAAATTTTGATTAATTTGTTTGAATGGGACTCTTTTTTTTTTTTTTTTTTTTGCGGTACGCGGGCTTCTCACCATTGTGGCCTCTCCCGTTGCGGAGCACAGGCTCCAGACGCACAGGCTCAGCGGCCATGGCTCACTGGCCCAGCCGCTCCCCGGCATGTGGGATCTTCCCGGACCGGGGCACGAACCCGTGTCCCCTGCATCGGCAGCCGGACTCTCAACCACTGCACCACAAGGGAAGCCCTTAAATGGTACTCTTGTTGTAATACAATCCTTTGTCTTTTGGAATACATCAACCAAGAAGCATTTATAGCACAGCTGCTATATATGCAGTTTTATTTTAGGGCCTCCTTATTCAAGGAGGTTGAATCCAAAATCATACTCCTGGAGGTGATTTTGGTCTGGCTGTGAAGTCAGTGCTTATGCCTGTGGGAAGACGGGTCGATGGCGCCATGGCATTGCTTCTCAGGCCTTACATTTGGCTATTTCTCTTCTTATTCAATGCGTTTTCCCTGGACTGTCGCACCCACACCCGAGACATCACCACCCTCTGTCAAGCTTTCAGTGCCAAATCAGTCTCCAGCCTGACTTCCCGCTACCTCCCAGGTGCTTTTCCAGGATGCAGAGGACTGCAGGCTCACTCCCTGAAACCCCCTCTCCCTCTGGCCTTTGGGGTGGCCTGCCTGAAACACACACATCTGACCACAGCCCTGGTCTAGCCAGGAGCTTCCACTGGTCACACATCAGAGGTCCAAAACATCCAGAAATGTAACTTGTTTTTCAAGTAAAATATTGCATTGAACACCAGTAGAAGAAAGATGGGAAGTTATTTTATTGGTAGACATGTACTTTACAGGCAAATGTTTATATTTTTTTGCTCTAAAGCCAGCCACTCTGAATAATGAGGCTATTTTCAAAAGCATAAACATTTGACATTTATGGTCATGGATGCCCTTGCAGTTTTTATTTTTTAATTCATTAATTATTTTAGTATAGGTGATTTACAATGTTAATTTAGTTTCAGGTGTACAGCAAAGTGATTCATATATATATAGATATAGAGATAGATAGATAGGTAGATAGATAGATAGATATAGATATAGTCTTTTTCAGATTCTTTTCCATTATAGGTTATTGCAAGGTATTGAATATAGTTCCCTATGCTATACAGTAGGTCCTTGTTTTATCTATAGTAGTGTGTATCTGTTAATCCCAAACTCCTAATTTATCCCTCCCCCACCCTTTTCCCCTTTGGTAACCATAAGTTTGTTTTCGGTGTCTGTGAGTCTATTTCTGTTTTGTAAATAAGTTCATTTGTATCCTTTTTTTAGATTCCATCTATAAGTGATATCATATACTTTGTCTTTCTCTGTCTGACTTACTTCATTTAGTATGATAATCTCCAGGTCCATCCATGTTGCTGCAAGTGGAATTATTTCATTCTTTTTTATGGCCGAGTAATATTCCATTGTATACATGTACCACATCTTCTTTACCCATTCATCTGTCAATGGAAATTTAGGTTGCTTCCATGTCTTGGCTATTATAAATAGTGCTGCAATGAACAATGAGGTGCATGTATCTTTTCAAGTTAGAGTTTTCATCTTTTCTGGATATATGCCCAGGAGTAGGATTGCTGGATCATATGGCAACTCTATTTCTAGTTTTCTAAGGAACCTCCATACTGGTCTCCATAGTGGCTGCACCACTTTACATTCCCACCAACAGTGTAGGAGCGTTCCCTTCTCTCCACACCCTCTCCAACATTTATTATTTGTAGACTTTTTGATTATGGTGCACTTGCAGTTTTAGATCAGCCTCAGCATCCAACTTATTCCTGTATTTGTTTCTGTTGTCCAGTGTTGAGAAAGTTTGGCTCAAGATATAAGTAATAAAACTAGCAACATCTTTATGTTTTATTTTAACACATCTTGCCTTGCCATCTCGGGATGCTCTTAATTAAACAAATCCAAGATCTTGAATGCAGAGTAGGAGAAAATGTTGAGTCTAATATTGAATCATTAACAATATCTAACTGCTTTCATTGCTTATGTTAAATGTAAAATTCACATCAGAAATAGCTCAAATTTAAGATAGGTGCTCATGCAGTATTATCCTGACTGCACAGCTAACCATTATGCAGTAGGGAGTGAATGTGATTACCTAGGTTTTGTCAGCCTGCATTTGGTTATTCAGTTTATCACGGTCATGTATCTGTACAAATTGATGCAAGAGGGCATACACAGACCTGGATTTTAAGAAGTCACCCGTAAAGAGCTACAGTCTTTCTAATCAGTGACACCTTTATTAAATATTCAAAATCATGAACCAAATCAGAAGAAAAAATCAATTCTTACTGTATCAAAGAGCATTTGCCCAGCGACATGAATTAGTGCATTTGTGGTCTCTGATATGTTAGCATTTGATATAAAGCACATGTGACTATGTTGATATAAAATCACAGTTGATTTTTTAGTGATTTAAAGTACATATTTTGGGTACCTTTTTTTAAAAAAAAAAGAAAAATCCATGGACAGGGTCCAAAAGCCAAAAGATAAAAGAAGGATATTTAGTGACAAATAAATCTCCCTCCACCTCATCCTCAACCAGTATTGTTCTCCCCAGTATTTTTCTTCACTGTTACCAGTTCCTTTGAATCCTACCAGAGACATTCTGTGTGTGTGTGGGAGTGTGTCTTAATTTGGGCTACCCTAGAAACAGACCTTGACACAAGGATTTAAATGAAGCTATTTATTTGGGAAGAGCTCCCAGGAGACTCCTGCAGGGGCTGGGGGTATGAGAATGGGGACGGAAGGCAGCCAATAAAGGGAAGATCATCGAGTAAATTCCACCATGAACAAACAGAGAGTAATGCCACCAGGGAACTCTGGGAGCCAGCATAGGACACGTGGCCCAGTATTATTTCTCTTGTGGGGAAATGAAGCTGGTAATTTATAACCAACTGCATTGTTTGAGGGCTGTGTGGTGTGGGCAACCAGCCATGCGGCCAGGCACAGTGGACCCTGGTGGTCAGAGAAAACTCTCAGTCAAAGAAATGCAAGAGCTGGCCCTTTAGAGTGTGCAGGCGTGCCCTGAAATGGTAAGGAGCACGAGGTATGGGCAGGGCACCAACAGCATCTGCTACAACATTCTCCTAAAAACATTTGAATGAAATTTGAACCAAACATTTGCAGCAACCGTGGCCGAGCCCCGCGATTGCCAGGCTTCCACAGAGCCCAGTCTGAAGGCCATTGGCATTCGTGGCAGCAGCGAACGAAGCTTTCCAGGGTCTGGCTCCTGTCAATTACTTCTGGTTCCTTTCCCTCCTTAATCACAGTCAAGTTGTCACCCAGTGATACAAGTGATTTGTGCTGGTGGGCCCCACCGGATGGTGGAGCACACCTCCCTGCCTTTTCTCATGATGCTGTCTTGGCCTGGGAGCACCCTTTCCCTTCCTCTTAGCTGCCTAGTGCTACTTGTTCTCCAGATTCAGGTGAGTAGAAAGAATAAACTTTCCTTTTGGTGTAGTAGAGGGCTCACTGAGGCATTTAGCCCAGAGCCTGACAGAGACTATGCTCTTAGGGGTGATTATCTGCCCATATCCCCATCTGTCTTATGCCTTGGGGAACCTTCCCTGTCACCCCTGGGCTAGATTGGGATTCCACTCTGCTCACTGTCCTAGCACCCTGGGCTCACCTATTGGAATGACCTGTTTGCCTGTCTGTCTCCCCCAACTGTACCAGGAACTCCTTCAGGGCAGCAAGCAGGCTTTGCTCACCTCTGAATCCCCGTTGCAGACAGTATGGCTCAGTAAATGCTTTTGAACAGAATTCAACAGAGGGCACTGCACAGTGCCCCTTCTTTGCAGTATTTGTAGGAATCCTGAGGGAGCAATTGCTGCAGACAAGGTGGCCCTGGAATGTATGTTAGGTGGCCTTGAATAAGACACATGCCTGTAAAGGAGGTTGCTGCCTCCTTCCTGGGGAGAGACCTGTAGACCTGCTCCTTAATTTGGCATGCAAGATTGTTTCTGCTCTTTTCATTTTTGTATTTGTTTAATGGATAGTCAGTCCCTCAGTCCATAAATATTTTCTGAGTCCCTACGATTCTGGGCACCATTCTAGGGGATGGAGATATAGGGGTGCACATGACAGAAGGAGGTCCCACCCCAAAGAACTTCCCTCCCTTGGAAGGTGTAGAATAGTACAGAATGGAATATTCATTCGGACTAGCCCGCTGTCACTGGCGGGATCTGAAGAATCTGGAACAAGTGGGGCTCATCAGGGCCTGGCTGATGGAAACCTCAGGCAGTTGTAAGTAAAGGCACGGGGGCAGACATCCCAGTAGCAGGAGGGAACCAAAGGAGGTCAAGGACAGCCTTCATTTAGAAACGTAGTGAACGCATCTGTGGTCAGCATATTGGAACTCACAAAGAGATAGAAGCCTCAGTCCGTCCCTGTGAAGATCTGCTGTCTACAGTGGGAGAGGAAAGTCACAGTTATCCTGAGGATTATCAACCAGTAAGGACCATCCAGGCAACCATTTTTAAAGACTTTTTATGTGAAAATAACTATAGACTCGAAGAAAGTTGCAAAAAATAGTACAGAGAGGTTGTGTGTACCGTCACCCAATTTCCCCCAGTGGTAATACTTACATAACTACAGGACAATACCACAGCCAGGAAACTGACATTAGTAAAAGGCACAGATCTCGTTCAGATTTCCTTTGTTTTACATATGAGTCTACAAAATCGTTTCACATGTGTAAATTCACATAACAACCATCACAGTCAAGATACAGAACAGTTCTGTCACCACAAAGATATCCCTGGTGCT
>NW_006796034.1:1348684-1361163 GCF_000442215.2 Lipotes vexillifer | reverse complement strand
CCCCCCCAGCCCCTGGCTAGTGTTGAGTTTTGAAAGTTCTTGGTGTTCTAGACATGAGCCCTTTGCCACATGTGCGGTTTGCAAATATTTTCTACTTGTCTATAGCATGTCTTTTCATCCTCTTTACAGGGTCTTTCACAGAAAAAAGGATTTTAATTTTGATGAAGTACAACTTAATTTTTTCTCTTATGGACTTTCTGTGCTTGTAGTGTCACGTTTACGAACTCTCCATTTTTCTCTAGGTTTGAAGGTTTTCTATGTTTTCTTCTAAAAGTTTTATAATTTTACATTTAAATCTATGGTCATTTTTCAGTTAATTTTGTATAAGGTGTGAGGTTTGGTTCGAAGTTCTTTTTTTTTTTTTGCCTATAAATATTGAATTGTTCCAGCGTTTTCTGTTTAAAAAAAAAAAAACTATCCTTTCTCCATTGAGTATCTTTTGTTCCTTTGTCAAAAATCAGTTGGCTGACCTGAGCCTGCCTGATGGTGTCCCCATGCCTGACAAGTACTCCTGGCAGCCAGTTGCTGTAGAACTCAAATCTCTGCTGGGCAAGGATGTTTTGTTCTTGAAGGACTGCGTGGGCCCAGAAGTGGAGAAAGCTTGTGCTGACACAGCTGCTGGGTCTGTCATCCTGCTGGAGAACCTTTGCTTTCATGTGGAGGAAGAAGGGAAGGGAAAAGATGCTTCTGGGAACAAGGTTAAAGCTGAGCCAGCCAAAATAGAAGCCTTCCAAGCTTCACTTTCCAAGCTAGGGGATGTCTACGTCGATGATGCTTTTGGCACTGCTCACCAAGCCCACGGCTCCATGGTGGGAGTAAATCTGCCAGAGAAGCCTGGAGGTATTTTGATGAAGAAGGAGCTGGACTGCTTCGCCCAGGCCCTGGAGAGCCCAGAGCGACCCTTCCTGGCCATAAAGTTGGGCGGAGCTAAAGTTGCAGACAAGATGCAGCTGATCAATAATATGCTGGACAAAGTCAGAGAGATGATAATTTGTGGTGGAATGGCCTTTACCTTCCTTAATGTGCTCAACAACATGGAGATTTTGGCACTTCTCTGTTTGACGAAGAGGGATCCAAGATCATCAAACCTGATGTCCAAAGCTGAGAAGAATGGCGTGAAGATTACCTTGCCTGTTGACTTTGTCACTGCGATAAGTTTGATGAGAATGCCAAGACTGGCCAAGCCGCTGTGGCCTCTGGCATACCGGCTGGCTGGATGGGCTTGGACTGCGGTCCTGAGAGCAGCAAAAAAGTATGCTGAGGCTGATGCTCGGGCTAAGCAGGTCATGTGGAATGGACGTGTGGGCGTATTTGAATGGGAAGCTTTTGCCCGAGGAACCAAAGCCCTCATGGATGAGGTGGTGAAAGCCACTTCCAGGGGCTGCATCACCATCATAGGTGGTGGAGACACTGCTACTTGCTGTGCCAAATGGAACACGGAGGATAAAGTCAGCCATGTGAGCACCGGAGGTGGTGCCAGCTTAGAGCTCCTGGAGGGTAAAGTCCTTCCTGGGGCGGTGGATGCTCTCGGCAATGTTTAGTACTTTCCTGCCTTTTGGTTCCTGTGCATAGCCCCTAAGTCAACTTAGTGCTTCCTGCATCTCCACTTGGCATTAGCTAATATCTTCCCCCATGTCAAGATTTGGCTAGTGGCCAAGAGATAGAGCGCCAGGAACCCTTAAACAGTTGTATGGCATCTCAGCTCACCTTTACTGCACCCTGGATTTGCCTACATTCTTCAAGTTCCCATTTGAATTTCTTAGAGACTAAACCATTGTGCATTCTAGAGTGCGTATATTTATATTATGCCTGTTAAAAGAAAGTGAGCTGTGTTAGCTTAGTTCTCTTTATGGATTAGCTTTGTCATTGTTTCTCCAGTCAGCATGGAAACAAAATGAAATGCCAGTTGTTGGTAGGGAGGGAGATGAAGTTGGTGATCTGTTAAATAAATAATAAAAATATCCATTGGAAAAAAAAATCAGTTGGCTGTACTGGTGTGGATTTATCTCTGGCTTATCTATTTTGCTTTCTTGGTCTGGGTATTTATTCCTCCATAATACACATTGTCTTGATTACTGTAGTTACATAGTAAATCTTAAAATTGGATAGAGTGATTCCTTCCTCTTTATTCTTCTTTTCTAAAATCGTTTCAGCTATTCTAATGCCTTTGCCTTTCCACATATATTTATAATAATCTTGTCAAAACCTACACAAATTTTGCTGGGGTTTTGATAGAAATTGTGTTAAACCTGTAGATCAATTTGGGGAGAATTGACATCTTTACTGGGTCAGGTCTTCGAAGCTGTGAACATGGTATGTTTTTCCATTTATTTACATGTTCCTTAATTTCTTTCATCAGCATCTTGTAGTCTTCAGCAAACAAGTCCTGTACATCTTTTGTTATAATCGTGCCTATATATTTTATTTACAGGGATGGTATAAACGGTATTATGTTTTTAATTTTGGCTTCCACATGGTCATTGACAGTATATAGAAATACTATTGATTTTTGAACATTGACCTTGTATCCTGTGACCTAGCTAAGCACTTAGTGCTAGATGGGTTTTGTTGGTTTGCTTCCTTCATTTTTGTTTTGGGCTTTTTAAAACAGATTCTTTGGAATTTTCTGCTTAGGCCATATGTCATCTGAAGATAAGGATAGTTCTATTTGTTCCTCTCCAATATGTATGCCATCATGGTGGATTATCAACTGTGACAATCATCCAGGCAAAAAATGTATTTAATTCCAACTGTTCTGTTTTCTTACTCTTTTCTAGATTATTTCCCCTTGTCTACTGTGTGTTCAGGGAACACAGACTCACTCTTACATTAGATCAAACAACTATTATTAGGAAAAATATCTGGAAATAATAAGATTAACACATCGTAGAGCCAGAGAGGAAGGATTGGGGGACTTTTCATATCCCGCCTGCTCCCTGAGCAAAGGTCATCGAAAGATGACTCTGGATACTGTGTGTTCCCTTGGGTCAGGGCCATCTGGGCCTCAGCTAGCCTTCTCGATGCTCCCCCAGTGAAAAGCAATCCATCTTCCAGGACTGGCCCAGGTTGGGACCCCCTGAAGGCAGACTGGGATGAGGCACTGACCACGGGGTTGCAGGGGAGGTGGAGGGAGTCCTTGGGAAGGTTGAGGAGGGCCTCCCCTCACGTTGATCCAGATGGGTTTTCAGCAGGTGTGTGGGAGACATCACTGTCCTTTGCTTTGAGCTGAGACACAGCTTCCACAGGTCCCGTGGGATGTGGGTCTAGGTGTTATTGAAGAGAAGAAAAACAAGACAGTGTTCTTCTTCCCACTGGTGATGAACCTGGGCCATGCAAGGGGGACTGTGTCCTTGACACCAGGAAACAGAAGCCAGGGCTTAATGTATGGACCCCAGAATCGTACATGATGTGTAAGCAATGCTGTGTGAGCGAAACAATCCCATACAATGAAAGTTCTGCTTATCCAGATGGCTTAAAGTTTTTTAATCCCAGTGCTATTTACTTTCCTGATAAAGTGTCGGGCAATTCGTAGCTAAAATATACTGAAACATTATACCATGTGCAATGCTTAATCCACACATCTGTTAAAGGTGGGTATGTTTAAAGAGGTTGAAACAAAGGGAATGCAGTTCCCTGATAACATGCTTAGCTGTGGAGAGATTTATTTAATCTAGAATAGTAAGATATTTTTATCCACTTTCTGAAAACAAAGAGATTTTTTTTAAATAAGTTTACTTTATTTATTTATTTTTGGCTGTGTTGGGTCTTTGCTGCTGCGCACGAGCCTTCTCTAGTTGCAGCGAGCAGAGGCTACTCTTCGTTGCGGTGCGCGGGCTTCTCATTGCCGTGGCTTCTCGTTGTGGGAGCATGGGCTCTAGGTGCGTGGGCTTCAGTAGTTGTGGCTCGTGGGCTCTAGAGTGCAGGCTCAGTAGTTGTGGTGCACGGGCTTAGTTGCTCCGTGGCATGTGGGATCTTCCCGGACCAGGGCTTGAACACGTGTCCCCTGCATTGGCAGGTGGATTCTCAACCACTGCGCCACCAGGGAAGCCCAAGAGATGAGTCTTTTAAAAGCTAAGGCTATCTTGAAAATGGTAAACTGGAAAAAAATTTAAAGGCAAATTTAGTTAATGGGGCTAGTAACTTCTTATTGTTTCTGTGTTCTATACCACACCATACATGAATTAATAAGCTCTTACAGCCTTGCAACTATGAGGCTGGCAAGTCCCTCGATCTGCTGGATGAGTCTGCAAGCTGGAAGCCCGGGAGAGCTGGGGGTTTAGTTTCAGTCCAAGTCCAAAAGCCTGAGAACCAGGAGAGCTGATGGTGTAGTTTGTGTCCAGAGGCTGGCAGGCTCAAGACCCCGCAAGAGCCGATGTTTCAGTTCAAGTCTGAAGGCAGGAAAAAAAACTGGTGTCCTATTCTGAAAGCATTCAGGCAGGAGAGGTTTCTCTCCTACTCAGAGGAGGATCGGCCTTCGTGTTCTATTCAGAGATTCAACTGATAGGATGGGCCCACAGGCATGAAAGAGGGCAATCTGCTTTACTTGGTTTATATCCTCATGGAAACACCGAAAATAATGTCTGACCAAATATCTGGGCACTGCGTGGCCCAATCAAGCTGACATACAATTAATCATCATGGAAACATAGGCACGGACCAGTGAAAGACTATTTCAAAAGAGCGTGAAGTTCTGGAGCGGACTTCTGATTACCTTCTCAAAGAGGACCAGGTTTTCTTATCTGCCAGTTGAGAAAATGTTCCTTACCCCCTTGTAAAATCTGAATGCTTTCTTAAAGTTACAATAATGAATATCATTCACTGTGTACCTACTCTGTGCTGTTTGCTTAGCAAACATCTCACTTAATCCTCTCACTAACCCTGCTCTCTACTAAGCTTATTCTCAAAGGAGGGGATGTAGTGGCATCTACATATGAGAAAACCAAGGCTCAAAGAACTGTATACTCATCAGTGTTTACAGTACCTGGAACACAGTAGGTGTTCAATAAATATGTGTTGAATGATGTTAATTATGTCTCTTGTTAAAGGCCATACAGCTAGAAATGGTAAAGTTAAAATTCAAAACCAGATCGTTTGACCCCAAAGTCAATGCACTTTAGGGAAAACTAGTGAACACAGGCAGGGTAGAAAATATGTTACTTGGAGTTTAGGCTGTCGGACCACTGGCATCTCATATGACTCCTACATGAAGTAGGCCGACATGACAGAGCCTGAAAAAATTCCAGTAATTCCAACAAAGCTGGTCAGCCTCCGGTACAGGTCCTTGAAAGTGACCTTGAGCAATTAAACCACACACATCGGCAGACATTAGCTCTAGTTCTGGTTGACTCAGAAACTCAACAACCCTATTCCTGGCATGATTGAGCATAATTTTCTCCCTGTTATTAATTCATCCTTAGAGTGCTTGGGTCATAGCTAGAAAGACAGGGTCAATATATGTTTCAAAACTGTCTGGTCTCTCTTTGATGAACAGTGTTCAGTTGGTGGAGGATGAAGTTGAGGGAGGAGGGCTGGTTATTAATTTCACAGCATTTATGTTGTTCAGCCTCAGTGAGATGTTTATCAAGGGGCTAAGATTCTTCCCAGTAACTTATTAGCTATATTTGGAAGCATGTTAAGTCTTGGAGGCCACAGGGCGCTGTTTGATGTTTTTCAGCAGTGATTCATGACACACAAGGTACCTTAATCACTCCCCCGAGGTTCTTCTCAACTTTCAACCCAAGGGCAACTTTACTTCAGGAACATTGGCCCTGAGCATTCCTGACTGTCTCCCTGTCCTCCCTTCCAAGGCTACGGGAAGTCTGTTTTTAATCTTCAAAGAAAATGTGTAGATTAATTTTAAAGGAGAATTTTTGCTATTTCATCTGAACTTGCCAAAGACTTGAGAAGATCTCAGAAAGGGCAATGTGGTTCTTTCAATTATTTAGGACAATTGGTGGTGAACACTCAGAAGGGAGGAAAGTTGGGAGTCGTTTAAGAAAGAAGATTCATCCAAGCAGAGACCCGTGAAAACGCCCTATCGTCTAAAACCGAAATGAATCATGCTGTGCAAGAACAGTTAGTGGTTGTTCCTGGGAGGGACGTGTTGACCTCCAACCTAAACCTGGAACTGGAGCCAGCGCCTTCAGTTTGGGCCATCTTTCTCTAGGATATCATGTCTGCTGCAGTGTTCCAACTTCAAATCACATCTGGAATGTGGTCTTGCCTCTTCTCACCATGGCTGTTACTACCACCCTCATCTGCACTCCCATCATCTCTCCCCTGGTGTTGCCACAAAAGCCCACTTCCTGGCCTTCCTGCAGGCCATTTTCCACGCAGCAGCCTGGATCATCTGTTACAACCCAAGTCACATATGCCTCTACTCTGCTCAAAAGCTTCCTGTGTCTCCCCACGTTACTAAGAGTAGAAGCCACAGTCCTTCCATGCCCTCCGTGATCTGGCCATGCAATCCGGCCCCTCCCTTCCCTCGCTGACCTCCTCTTCTACCTAAAGATAGGACCCAAAGCAAGGGCTCAGACTTCACTTTCTGGTCTTAGGTTGGAGGTCAAGGCTTCACCTCAACACGTCCCTTCCAGAAACAACCTCTGCATTTCTTGCGCCTCCCTTGTTCTCCGATCTCATCATGTTTTAGGCATGGGCCCGTTTCCCATGGACAGCCTTGCTGTCCCCATTTCTCTCTCTGCTCCAGCCACATTGGTGTCATTGCTCTTTCTCAAACGCACCAGGCTCTCTCTGCCTCAGGGCATTTACACTTGCTGTTCTCTCTGCCTGGAATGCTTTTCCCCCAAATAATTACATGGCATGTCTCCTCGTTTCCTTTAGGACTCTGTTCCTATGTTTCTTTCTTCTCTGACAGTGTTATTTACAGTTGCAACTCCTTCTGCCTACCATCCCTCCACCCTGGTCCTCCCTCTCTTCTTCTATCTTTCTCATTAGCACTTGTCAAGACCTAACATACTATATATTTTATTTATTATATTTTGCCAATCCATGGGGCAGGGATTTTTTGGTCTATTTTGTTTATTGTTGTATCCTCAGTGCTCAGAAGCATACCTAGCACATCATAAATACACATTACATATTTGTTGACTGTAGAAACGAATAAATGAAGCATTAAATGAAAAACTAAACTCTGCCCAGTCTTGAGCTACATGAGCACGGTGTGGAGAACACTCTGCTTACTCTAAAGAAACGCATGATCCATTTGGGAAGACGGTGCTGGGAGCACTGGCCGTTCAATGTAGTTTTGCCGTGAGACACAGAGACTCGCTCAAAAAAACTCTCAGGGGACTTCCCTGGTGGCGCAGCGGTTAAGAATCCGCCTGCCAATGCAGGGGACACGGGTTCGAGCCCTGTTCCGGGAAGATCCCACATGCCATGGAGCAACTAAGCCCGTGCACCGCAACTACCGAGCCTGCGCACCTAGAGCCCGCGAGCCACAACAAGAGAAGCCACCACTATGAGAAGCCTGAGCACTGCAACTAGGAGTAGCCCCCACTCGCCGCTACTAGAGAAAGCCTATGCGCAGCAACGAAGACCCAACGCAGCCAAAAAAATAAATAAAATTAATAATTAAAAAAACATACTCTCAGAGATTGGGGTTGATTTTAAGGACACCTGTGGACTAAAATAGGTCCAAGAACCAGAAAGCCATCAGGAGCCGAGGACAGCATTGGAAACCCCCTCCTTTCCTTTTCTCACATGGTTTCCCCCTCCTACAGTGCCTCTGGCCCATCTCGGAGGCCCTGGTTTGTTCTTCTCACCTGCCAGGCTGCCCACCCCATTCCCCACTCTCTTGTCCAGATCCCACGAGGGCAGCTCTGCCTGATGTTCACCGTTCCCCTGTTGGGCAGAGGCCCTCACACCTCGTGGGTCACTGGACCCACCCACGGGTGAGCTGCCCTTGACCAGGGACCTACTCTTACAGCCTCACTCTACTTTGCTGAGCAGGGACCCAGGTTCAGGTCAGTCAGCCAGTGTCAGGACAGGAATAATACAAGACGGTTTGGAATTCTTTGAGTTTTCTATGCATTACTTGTAATTATAGAAAAACTGAAAATATAGATAAGAAAAAATAGATTAAAATCCTAACTACTGGGCTCCCCTGGTGGTGCAGTGGTTGCAAGTCCGACTGCCGATGCAGGGGACACGGGTTCGTGCCCCGGTCCGGGAAGATCCCACACGCCGCGGAGTGGCTGGGCCCGTGAGCCGTGGCCGCTGAGCCTGCACGTCTGGAGCCTGTGCTCCACAACAGGAGAGGCGACAACAGTGAGAGGCCCGTGTAATGGAAAAAAAAAAAAAATCCTAACTACTATTAACATCTTGGTATACCCTTTTCCTGGCATACATAATATGCTCATTGTTTTTATAAACACTTTAATACACTGTATCTACTATGTATCTACTATGCATATTATCTTATATTTTTGTTTTTATCACATATTAATCATATTTCATGAACATCATTCCATGTCATATCCAGAGATACACTGGTATTTAATTATTGAATAATGTTTCATTTTATAGGCATATTATAATTTAGTCAACCAATTCCCTGTCCTGGGATACTTAGGCCGTACCTAGATTTTGCTATTATAAGAAAATGCTGAAGGGTAGTTTTTTTGTATAAGTCCATGATTACTTTCTTAGAATGAATTCCTAGCAGCAGGATTTCTGGATTAAAGGGCATAAACATTTAAAAAATAATAATAGCTGACATTTATTGAACACTTGCTGTATACCAATTACTTTACATGTCACAGTCACAACACGCATATGAAGCAGACACCCTTATTATACCATCCTGCAGATGAGGACACGTTCACAGAGACATGAAATAACTTCCCTAAGATCCCACAGCAGGTAAGTGGCAGAACCAGGATTTGAATGCAGGAACTCTAGCATAGAGCCCTTAACTTCTAAATGGTACTGCCTCCCTGGAAGAATAGGACCTTTTGGTAGAAGGAGAGGCCCTATTAGTGCCTTGAAGGAGGGGTAGCCGGCTATAGGCAGACCTTTAACCCAGCAGGCCACATGCTACCAGTAGACACACAGGCCACCTGCTACTGGTGGACCCATTCATTTATTTAACAAATGACATCAGGAGGGCTCCAATGAACAATAATGTCCCCCCTTAGCGACATGCAGCTAAGATGTTTCATTTTTGACCCTTTCAAGGTAGAGTTGGCTTGCTGCCCTCTTAAGTCCAGCCGATAGCCCCTTGGTTGAGAAAATGTTGCCTTTACTCATGAAAGGACTGGCAATTGGGCTGGCGAGATCACTCATATGTCTTAATAACTTGCGTTTCTGGAAAATTACTTGCGTTTCTTAATATTATAGAAATCCACTCTAAAAATTGTAACATAAAAGTTGATAAGTCCAACTTCAGGGTGATAGAAGGGACAAGAATGGGCAAAAGGGGGCTGTAAGTGACTCTCAAAGAGCGGGCTGGAGTGGGAGGCCAAGAGGCTGTCGGGCGGCTGTTTGGTGGTTGAGTCACAGGTGAGCAGGTGTGTGCCTGGGCTGGGATGACAAGTCTAGACTTCACGAAATAACAGTCCTCCAGCCATCGGCGGCAGCAGGACTAGGTGGGACCCAGAAAGGCAAACATATCTTTTCACCTGGAGATAGTTTTTGATGATGTGGAAACTTCACCTGAAAGCTCTTGGCTTCCTCATAGGTACAGGGACCATATGTTCTCAACTAAGAATTGGTACAGTCATCTGAAACATAGTCATCTAATGAGTCAGAGTTTGCAGAAGGCCATTCCCAGGGAACACAGGAAAGTATACAGCACAGCTAGAGAATACCCGATTGCTTGACTTGAGAATTCTACCCCCTCCATCTTTTTAACTCCATACTTTCAAGATAACTTACACAGGTAAAATACATACATCTTTTAGGTCCATACTTTAAGATATTTATACAGATAAAAATATAACATTATGTTGCAAAATACATACATCTTTTAGGTCCACACTTTAAGATATTTATACAGATAAAAATATAACATTATGTTACATATGCAAGCATGTACTGAAAGGGCATCCACTAGGTTTGCCTTTGTCTGTTTTCCCTCCAGTCTCCTAGAACAGAGCTCCCCATATCTGTGTGGAGAATGAGGACCAGGCTGCAGCATCCCTGAAAAAACATCCTGCCCTGAGTTTATTGACTTGCCCATCACCTTCCATCCTACCAGGGTCTTTAAACCTGCTGCACTTTCTCAGGCATGTGGCTAGATGTCTGCAGTGGGCACTGTTAGGTCCCCCCATGGGCATAGTACCCACCCTCCCTCCTAACTGAACCCCAGTTCCATTCGGTATCCCCTCCTTAGTGAGGCACTTGTGCTTCCAGGGAGGCTGGGACGATCCCCCGCTTCCAGAGGCTGGGTCTTGATGAAGTTAAGCCACTTTGAATGACCCTGTTCCTCTTACTAGGGATAGTTTAAGCCTGAACATGTGATACAATTCCGACCAAA
Organism: Lipotes vexillifer; assembly: GCF_000442215.2. Lineage (NCBI taxonomy): Eukaryota > Metazoa > Chordata > Mammalia > Artiodactyla > Lipotidae > Lipotes > Lipotes vexillifer. The sequence continues at coordinate 1,350,668 of NW_006796034.1, read as the reverse complement.
AAGAAATGAGAGGAGTCTGCTGAAGGGATTTGAGAAGATTAGCTCCTTAAAAGAGAGACAGGGATATTTCTTTTATGTGACATTTTTGTGTTTTTAAGTGATACTTATAGCAGTGGCTGCCATTTTATAACCATAAGTTGATAACCTAAGGATAAGCCAGTGGATTTGCACTAAGGATGGTAAAGCAGAAACGTGCAGACAAGCTGGGTTCTTGATGATGCCACTAACTTGGGGGCCATCCTGTTGCAGGGCTTTTTGTTATGTAAAATAAGAAATTTTCCTTGTTGTGTGAGAGCCAAAAACATTCTAATACAATCCCCCAATGTTTTCATACCCAAAGAGTTTCTGACCATCATTAGGTGATGTTAGAAGCATCCAGCATCTCCTCTCCACCTCCCTCTCTCCCAGCAAAAATATTCTAAAAGGCATCTTGGCTATGAATACAAATTAAGCAGAATTTCACCACATCCTGTTGGAGGTAGAAAGAGGTGGAGCTGATTGACACCAAATTTAGTTCTGAGAATTGTTGCCAGAACTCTATAACCGGAATTCTTAAAATCAGGATTCTGAGCCCTAGATTTGAAACGTTGGTGGTAAGCCTTCAAGAATTATAATTTTTGGCACACCAAATGTTTCCAGATGCCTATTTATCTTTTATCTTCTTTTTTAAATTAAAATTCTTTTCATTCATTTACTTATTTTGGCAAAATATGAGGTCTCATTTCACGAAGATTTTGGCTATCAACTAGTGTCATTTCTTAATCCCAATTGCCCCACCTGTCCCTAATTCCTTCCAGGAACTTGCTGAGTTCTTACAAGTTCATGATTTCCTGACAGCTTGCTGTCCTCTCTTCCCCCTGGTGAAGAGTTAGAAATCTCTGAGTCCTTAATATAGAAGTCTGGTAAAGAAGAAAAATCCTTGGCTTAGCTTTCTGGGTATGAAACCATGAAGATAATGAATCACACAAATGAAATCTGTTTCCTAAGAGGTTATCAACAGTTCAGTTAACTTGCACCATTTATTGAAAGCCTATAATATATAGGCTCTGGGGATTCAAAGACGTTTAAATCATATCATCTGACTTTAAAGAGTTGAAGGCCTAGTGGAAGTGTTCTCACCCTTCCCAAAGAGGAGGAGGGAAGAGTGAGTTGTTTGTTTGGAAATCATGAATTTGTAGGTACTCAGCAAGTGCTACTTAGGAATTAGGGATAATTTAGATTAAGAACACCAGTTTTTAGCCAAAATGTTCATGAAATGGAACCTCGGCTTTTTCACACACACACACCCTCAATTTTAAAGTAGAGTGAGTAGGGTTAGGGTCTGGGAAGGCATGGACTTAAAAACACATCATTTTAGCACATACACGCTAAATGCTAAGATGGGATCTTGCGCAGCATTATAGGAGCACTGGGCCCAACCTGGTATGTGAGAAAACATCTAGAAGACAATACCTGGGCTACACTTTGAAGAAAGAGTTCTCGAAGTAAAGAAAGGTGGCCATTAAGTAAGAAAGTAGAGGGAACAGTGATGGCAGTCACAGAGAAGTGAAACAATTTAGCATGTGAGACAGCTAAATGCAACTTTGTGCCCAGGACAGAAAGAGGCTTTGGGGGCTGGGCAGGACCCAGAGGGCCAGGCCAGGCCTTAGACCCACCGCTGTGTACAACACCTTGGATGTGCACCCAGCCCCTTAATTTATTATTCTCCTTAATCCTGCTGCCTTCCTGGGGCTTAAAGCAGGTAGAGCCTTCTCACATTGCTTTAGGGGGAAAATAGGGGTGATTCCAGGAAGGATTAGTCCTCACGCTGCCCTCACCAAAGTAGGGAGTCAGGCCGAAGAGAGGGGGTTGTGGCTAACTGGCAGTGGCTCCCCTTCCCTGGACACATCTAAGTGAATGGGATGACTGCCAAATGGAGCAGCTCCTGCCCCCCCCCCCCACCTTGGCCCAACCCACCGCCAGGCCCCGGAAGAGGCCAGGGGGG
>NW_006796034.1:1333838-1348201 GCF_000442215.2 Lipotes vexillifer | reverse complement strand
CCCCCCCCCCCCCACCTTGGCCCAATCCACAGGCAGGACCCGGAAGAGTCCAGGGAGTGTTTAGGAATGAGGACTTCCAGGTCCCCCTCCAGTCAGAGAATGGGAACTAGCATTTTCAAAGCTCCCCATGTGATGTGGATGTCCAGCCAGGTCTCAAAACCATTCCTGAAGCAGCATTTCTTAAACTGTGTCCCAGGGACTTCCCTGGTGGTCCAGTGGTTAAGACTTCACCTTCCAATGAAGGGGGTGAGAGTTTGACCCCTGGTCAGGGAGCCAAGATCCCACATGCCTCAGGGCCAAAAAACTAAAACATAAAGTAGAAGCAGTATTGTAACAACTCAATAAAGACTTTAAAAATTGTCCACATCAAAAAATCTTAAAAAACAACAACAACAAAAAACCTGTGTTCCATTGTTCTGGGAGCTACTGGGTCAAACACATTTAAACAGTTGTCTTAATTACAGGACCTCTCAGTTTTCTTTATCTGCTACTACACTGTAAGACTCCGCAAGAGGAAGTGGGGCAAGGGTAGGAAGAAATATATTGTATTATATTTTCTAAACGTATTTGACCATATGGTGTTTCTCTCTCTCTTTCTCTCCCTCTCCCTCTCTCTCTCTTTTGGTGGAGTATTTCTTAAGACTGGACTCCACGCAGCACATATTTTGAGGAAAGCTGCTCTAGAAGCTCAGGAAAATGGTGTTAATTTTCCTGGTGCTGGTTAATTTTATGTGTCACCTTGACTGGGCCACAGGGTACCTAGATACTGGCCAAACATTCTTCTTGGTGTTTCTGTGAAGGCATTTTGGGTGAGCTTAACATTTAAATCAGTAAATGAGTAAAGCAGATTGCCCTCCCTAATGTGGGTGGACCCTATCCAATCAGTTGAAGGCCTGAATAGCTGACACTCCTCCAGGTAAGAGAAAATTCTTTCCTGTCTGACTGCCTTCAGACTGGGATATTGATTTATTTTTCCTGCCTTTAGACTTGAACTGAAACACTGGCTCTTCCTGGGTCTTGAGGCTGTCAGCCTTTGGACTGGAATTATACCATCACCTCTCCTGAGTCTCCAGACTGCTGACTCATCCTGCAGATCTTGGGACTTGTCAGCCTCCATAATCTCATGAGCTAATTCCTTATAATTCCTTATAAATAAATGTCTTTCTATCTACCTTTTGTAGGAGACCATACTAGGCCACCCCAAAACATGCTCTTGGCATAGAGATTATTTCGAGGAATAGTAAACACAGGAGAAGCTATAAAAAACTGACTAGAAGTTACTCTTCGGTAAGGGAAATTTGCATTTATTTTGAAAACATCTCAGTTTACAAGGGTGTTTCCTTCCCTGTACCTGAAAGAGAAGGATGACTGAATTATCAGAGACATCAATGGAGAAGACATGGATTCAAGTCTGCATAACAAACTTTGCTTTTCTTTATCATACTTTTCCTGATCTCCCCCATAATTGGCCTCGCCACACCCCTGTCTCCTTGATTTAGCTGAAGATGGTATTTAAGCCTGAATTCTAAGATACTTCTTTGAGAGTTTCTGGGTGTCTCCCATGTATACATGAGATATACATGTTAATAAACTTCTGTCTTTCTCTCATTAATCTGTTTTGTCACAGGGACCCCAGCTGAGAATTTTGAAGGGTAGAAGGAAAAGAATTCTTTTTCCGCCCCTACTCTATCATCTATCTGTCTCTCTTTCCATCCATCCATCCATCCATCCATCCATCCATCCATCCATCCATCCATCCTATTGGTTCTGGTACTCTGGAGAACCCTAACTAATACTGGTGACCTCCATCACTCACTGCAGGAGTGGGGTGAAAGCAGGGCGTGCTGCCTCCCACCAGCTGGCCAGAGAGTGCCATGTAGTCAGGAGCCATCATGGTGACAGGCAGCAACCTTGATGCATAAAACCTACCTGGTGAGTGCTTCCTTCCAGAGCCAAGGCTTTCTCTAGGCACCTGGGAAGGGATGACCACCCTCTCCCCAGGACGCTGCTTCTTACTCAGGAGGTAACAGTTACAAGGCCTGGCTGGTACACTGTGATGTGTGGGCTCCAAAGTGAGGGAATGGATTCTTTATGGAGTTCTAGAATTGACCAAAGGACCCTCCCTTCCCCCAACCCCTTCCTGCTTACTCAGGTGCTTCACAGGGACAAAAATGGGTCCATAGAGCAGTCACAGGACACCTCACAGGTGCACAGTGCTGTTGCCCAAATAAGCTGAAGGTCCAAATGAGTCGAGAAGGAAGCAAACTAGGGCTGCATCCCTCGCAGGAACCTGCCTGCTCTGGAAGATGGCGCTTAAGCTCTGGAAAGGCAGCAGCTAAGGGAGACCCTTGTTTCGTTACCTGACACGGTGAGTGTCATCTAATGCAGAAGTTACTGCAGGTCACACTGTGGGTGTGCCAGTGATGATGGGGAAATCCTGCCAGGACCCCTTTCCTGTGTGGCGGCTGGCCTGAGAGAGCAGTGCAGTGTGCTCCAGAGATGGGCAGAGCTGGGAACTGAGTGAGAATCAGACCCCTCACTGGGGTTCAGAAATGTGTTGCAAAGCAGCCTGAAAACCATCTGGGAATGGGACACACCCAGCTTACCACTGAAGCTGAGATGGAGGTTTGAGCCTGGAAGACTTAACTTCAGGAGAAGGAAGGAAAGGCTGTGGAAAGAAAGAAAAGAGGGAAGGAGAACAGAAGAAAGAGAATTTTTAAAAACTCTCCTGCACTTGCTCTGGGCTGGGTGCACACATTCTCTCCTCAACGCTCACCACAGCTACAGGAGGAGGGTGCTATTATTACTCCCAGGACATGCAGACATAAACGGGAAGTGCAGTGGTCAAGAGACTTTCCCATGGTTGCCCAGCAAGGACTCTAACTCCCACCTGCCTGGCTGCAGGGTCTGGGTGCTGCGTGGGCAGGAGGAAGGTGAGATGCAGGGGACAGAGGACAGATGATGGCGGCAAGATGTACAGCTCCTGGCTGCTCTGCACGGAGGATGGTTCCTGGGTTCACAGGGCTGGAAACGAGAGCAGAGAGGGGATGGAGTGTCAGGTCCCCCAGGGTGAAAGAGGGCACTTCTTTAGCATCTAGGGTGAAGACTCCAAACAACCATCTAATGTTTTCTCTGGATTTTTCTCCCTGGAAACATGTGCTTTGTAAGTTGCACTCTTCCTTTTGATGTCTGTCTTCTCTCTGTTTATTGACCTGTTTTCTTGGAGCTGCTAAGAAGGGCTGTGGCCTGTGGCCTCTTTTCCTCTGAGTGGAACCAGGAATTGGGAGCAATGGGAGAAAGAAGGGAGGGGCCTCTAAGGCCTGTGGGTGGCCAGGAGAGTGAGTGCTCAGGGCCTCGTGGGAATCTGCCCACGGCGCCCTTCCATCAGTGGAGCTTTCCCTATTAACAGCAGACCCAGAGGCGTGTCAGCAGACCCAGGTTCTCTGCAATTTCCGTGGGCCCAAATGTTTCTCCTGAGGCCCGTGTCTTTGCCAAAATGGGCAAAGGATCCTGTGGCCGGAGGGATAATTGGAGATGTGTGGGCCGGGCAGATGTCCACATCTGATAAGAGCAGCAGTTTAAACAGCCTGGAGAAAATTTCAGAGTCAGGCAAGGAGACTTCTGTACCAATCTCCCGCTGTTCCTTGGCCATAACTCCATGTTGGATATTGCTCAACAGTCCCACCAGACACACAGAGCCCCATCCCCGGACCATGTGGCAACGAAATCTTATCTTCACCCCGCTGCCTGGGAAGCCTACTTTCGGCCTCCGGGCTGGGTTCTTCCTGCCTTCTCGTGGGGCAAGGAGGCTGCCATGGTGGTGAGGCTGACCTGCAGCCTCTCCCCAGTCTCTCCTCTGCTGAGCGTTTAGCACCTGGACCTGCATCTGGTCTTGCTGTTTTCCAGGGACGTGCACAGGTCTGAGAGGAAACGGTCAGCCTGGAGGGAAATCAGGTGGGCGAAAGTGAAAATGAATCTCCTATAAGTTCCTCTTGGGTTTCTGTTCATGGTATTACTGAAGCCAGGGTCAAGATGTTGTATAGTTCATAACCCGGGACCGATCCACTCCAGAAGACTGCAGGGGCCGGCAGGGAGGCGGTGTGAGCACTGCTTTGATGGCCCCGTGGGTGGAGTCACACTTTCCAGCAGCAGTAAAGCAGGTGGCCGCCTGCCTTCTGTGGAGGTGGGTCCTTCCCAGGCTGGGTCCTTGTACTCGCTCAAAGCCAGCTGATAACCAACCCCTGAACCTTGTGTGTGTGTGTGTGTGTGTGTGTGTGTGTGTGTGTGTGTGTGTGTTTTAACAGCGTTATTGAGATATAATTCATCTACCATACAATTCAGTCTTTAAAGTGTACAATTCAGTGGCTTTTAGTATATTCACAGGGCTGTGCAGCTATCACCACTCTCTAATTCTCAACATTTTCATCATCCCCAAAAGTAATCCCGCATGCCTTAGCCATCACCCCCTCTAATCTTCCCAACCCCCTAGACCTAGGCAACCACTAATCTGCTTCCTATCTCTATAGACTTGTTGATTCTGAACATTTCATTTAAATGGAAATCGTATAGTATGCGTTTTTTCAGGCTGGCTTCTTTCACTTAGCATACTAGTTTTCAGGTTCATCCATGTTGTAATGTGTAAAAGTTCTTCACTCGTTTTTATGGTGAAAAACATTCCATTGTGTGGATGTACCACGTTAATTTAGCCATTCATCATGGACATTTGGGCTACATCATCTACCTTTGAGCTATTGTGAATAATCTGCTATGAACATTCATGGACAAGTTTTTGTGTCGACATGTGTTTTCTGTTCTCTTGGGTATATACTTTAGGAGTGGAATTGCTAGGTCACATGGCAAACTCTGTTTAGTCTTTTGAGGAACTTCCAGACTGCTTCCCAAGGCACAATTTCAATGTACCATTTTGCATTCTTTCCAGCAATTTGGGAAGGTTTTAATTTCTCTACAACCTCAACAGCCATTGTTTATTGTCTTTTTCTGGGTGTGAAGTGCTATTTCATTGTGGCTTTGATTTGCATTTCTTTGATAGCTTGACCTTTTGGTTTTGAGAGATTAAATCTGTTTTAGAACCTTAAACATTTCATCTTTCAACCCAGTCTCCTGATCTTGGCTCCCAGAGGAGTAGAAACTTTTCTCTGAGCCATGACAGCATCAACTCCTTGACCACCCTGAAAAACTGGGGGTTCATTCTGTCATTTTTTGAGATTCCTCACCACTAACCCCTTGTCAATTGCTCTTCTTTGAACTTTCCACATCTCTCTTTAAAAAAGCCTGGATTCTTCAACAAGTTAATAGCAGAAAGAAAAAAAAAATGTGAGGGAATATTGTTCTAAGTTTAAAAACACATAACAACCAAATGTAATGTGGGTGTTGTTTTTGTATCATGATTTAAACAAACTGACAGTAAAAAGACATTTGGGGGGGCATTCTGAGAAAACTGGGTACGTACAAAGGGTCAGATGACGGCAAAGAATTGTTGCTAATTATGTTAGGTATGATGATTGTGTTGTGGTTAAACAAGAAAATGTTCACATTTTTAAGAGATAACTACTAAAGTAGGGATAAAATGGCACAATAGCTAAAATTTTCTTTAAAATGTATCAGAAAGGAAAAAAAAAGAAATAGATGAAGCATGGATAGCAAAATTTGGATGATGGAATATGGAAATTTACTTTTCTCTCTACTTTTATACATGCTTGAAATTTTTTATGGTAATAGTGATAAAAACAATGGAGACACCCTAAGAACTGAATGTTAACTGTAAAATGAAAAACTTGATCAAATATTTGGGTCCCAGACTGAACACTGTTCACCTATGTTTGGTTGAAATCTTATTAGGTCTGATATGTGAAAAGTAACTGATTTGAGCGTATCTTATGTATTGTATTTTAACTTACAACCTACAATATTAGCCAATGTTTTGATATTGGGTAAAGGCTTTTTTTTTCTTTTTGAGTGTGGGGTCTGTTGAGTGGCGTTTGTGTTGTTTCTCTTACATAGAATCCAGCCATAGTGTCTCATCTACAATTTTTTATTCTGGTTTCTTCAAAGTGGAACAAGAAGATATAGACACTACAGAGCAATCTGAGTGCTGAATCTTTCTATATATTTATTATTTTCACCAAACACCAAAATTTCTTCCACAAGCCAAAACTGACTGCAAATATCTTTAGGAATTTAACTTAGTTTACTCCTTATAAGCTAAACGCTTTGGCTTTTATATAACCAACAGCTCTCTGTTTTGCACCTGTATTTAATTGTATTTAACATGTGAGTAAATCGCCTCACCGCAATTACAAGGACTGCTACCATAAACAGACTGGGAGACAAGCACAGCTGAGATTCTTGGTAAGCCCAGAGCTCAGCTGGTGGGAGCAAAGCGCATGCTGCAGCCTCCGAGTGTGGGGCATCCACCAGCATGTTTTGTAGGAAGATGGAAAGTATGGTTAATATAGTGGGCTAGGAGGAGGTCAGTCTCCTCTATTTGGGAAAATTTGAATTAGCTGACTGAATTTTTCCTCTTACATCAAATTCTTTGAGTGATGGGTACCTGGCCAACAAGCGTGCTGAGTCTGGGGAAGGTCGATGTGGTGCCAAGCAGAGTGTAGTTCATTCCACACACGGGCACGTGGCTGGGGCCAGAAGCAGCACGCAGGGGAAGGGAGCTGGCACATGAGGTGAAGAGGATGAGCTTTTCCATCAAGTAGCGTTGGAGGTCGCCCTTTCCTCTCCAGAGATTAAATTTGTTCACCTGGTTCCCACAACAACTTATGCTAAGAATGGGGGTCAGTGACTAAAATTCAAGCCTCTGGGCTCAGTCGCAGCCTCCTCGAAATTCAGCTACCCTGGGGTGAGGCTGGGAGTAATTGAGTATTTGTTTCTCACTGCCAGGTGGCTTGGCGGCCAGATCCTTGTAGAACATGATATGCTCTTTGCGGGAGCAAGAGAGAGAATGATTATGAATCATGGAACGTCAGATTTGGAAGGGGCTCACTCCAACCATCCCATTTTACAGATGAGATTACACTCTAGATAGAGGGTATGGCTCATTATCAACTTGACTGACGTGCTGACCATGTGCAGCTAATAAAAATATGCTAATGATATATTAATTCCAAACTTCTGCCCCCAGTTCTCTGAGCTCAGAGGGACACTGTATTGCTGGATGTTAATAAAGGAGCAAAGTGGCCATTGAAGTGATGACAAGGTGGCTCCAGCATGTAAAAGAGATTCATTGTTGAGTGAGAAAAGATCTTCAGTGACCTTGTAGCCCAAAGCTTTTACTTTGTAGTTGAGGACATCCAAGCTCTGAGCAGGTAGTGAACAGATTAGCTGAAGAATGAACTAGGAGAAGGCAATAAATTTTAAAATCCTGGAAACTCATCAGTTGAAATAGGTACTACCTGGGCTGCTAAGAGCCCCATGTTGGCTGAGTTAACTTTATCTCATGCATCTCTATCTCCAGTGTCTGGCACAGCACACAGTACGTTCTTGATAAACGTCTTTTAACTGAATTATGAAGCTTATCATTTAAGGCAACACAGCGTAAGGCACAATATATATTCCATACAGAGATTAAAATGTAGTCAAGACCACAGATGGTTGAAGGGGTAGGAAATTCTTCCTGGAGGAGATAGCATTGAGGTGGACCTTGAAAAGTGGGTGGAATTTTGAGGGGTGGGTTATACGGGTAGGAAGTGGGAAGAGCATGTTCTCCGCAGTGGGAACAGCATGTTAAGGATGCAGAGGGCAGGGTGCCTGGGGTTCGGGAAGCTATCTGGACATCCAGTTACACCCAGTTGGCTGCAGTGCAGCGCTGGAACAGGAGAGTAGGGCTGGTGGGCTTGCCACCAAGGGCCCAGAACTTTGTCCTTAACCCATCACGAGGCTCTGGAGAAGCCTACGATTTTGAGGGTTGGGAAGGACATACAAGAGCCATCATTAGGAAAGAGACCCTGCAAGAAGCCAACAGGTCACAGACAGGAATTTCCCCACTTCATCCAAATGCTCTCTGGCTCTACAAAAAGGTCAGAAAGACACTGGTGACTGTCTTTTTTGGGAAATACTTTCAGACCATTTAAGCTGTCAGGGAGATAAGCATCCTTATGATGGTTCTGGTGATCCAGGCCCATTCTGGCTCAGGAAGTACAAGGACTCACAAAGATTAGCTATGCCGGAGGAAAATATTTGCTAAACAGTCTCAGTTCTTCATAAAAGTTCAGGATGAGTTCAAATTGGGGGCTGAGGCTGGAGCCAACGTGGATTTTATCAGCACCTGTTTGCTCCGAGACTTTAGAAGAAAGGTTATTTGTATTAGTACTGTTGATGCCGATGGAGGAACCAGTAATGACCATTTATTGAGTGTCTCCTCTTAGGCACTTATGTACATTTTCCCTAATCTTTTTGGCAATTTTGGAAGGTGCATAGCTTTAGGGGTGTGTGGTAGCTATCGATGTCTTTCTAGCAAGCTTTTCCATCACCCTCCTTTTGGTGGCCATGTGATGGAGGACAGGCCAATCTTGAACCAAGGAGTGGGCAGAGGACCCAACCTGCACCAATCACAGACCTTTCCTGAGACTGATACCTTGATGTTGGGGAGAGAAGCACTTCTTGCTGAGTTAAGCGGAGGCTGAGGCTGAGGTGACCACTGCACTGCAGTCTGGCCTCTACCTCTGCCTGGTCCTCTTTCCTTTACTCCCTTACAGGTGTGGGACCTGAGCACTCACCTCAAACACCTTCTTGCTTGTTTATCTATTTCTCAGATTGGTCTCCTAGGGAATAGACCAAGGAGGAAGAGGAGGCGGATGATAGTGGTGGTGACGAGGTGCTGATGTCCGACTTTACAGAGGATTTTTCTTCTATTCCATAGTATAATTAAAAATAAAAATACAAGCATTCAGGAAGACTTCAGAGTCCATCCGAAATCTTTATGCGAGGAAGGCTTAAACCTACAAACTTTCCATCAGCTGCCAAGAGAGCTAGGATAGTTTGGAGGTGGTTTTGCCTAAAGGCTGAGGAATGACCCAGGTGGCCTCTCAAAGATGCTTCTCACTTTGAGTTTCTGTTAGTTATGTTTTACGTACCTAAGAGCTGCTTCGAATGGATGATTTCAGAAAAGTTTGCAGTTTGCATGGGTTGAGATTCAATGCTCTTTTTGCTGAGTGGGCATGGGTGACGAGTGCCTCAATACACAGCGGGTGATGCAGCCATTGGCCAGCCCGTGAACTCCAGTCACCCTCACTGCTCCATCTCTGACATGATGGCTGTTCTCGGGTCTACAGTGGGCAAATCTGAAGCAAGCATTCCAAGATCTAAGCTACCAGTAACCCTCTCCAGAACAGGGCAGAGACCATCCCAGGAAAGCTCTGTGGTCAGGGGCTGGGGCTGCCTCACAACCTCCAAGGGGCCGAGTGAGGCCTGAAATCAACCTGCGCTCTGCTTGCTGAGCTGTGTGCCCAGGAGTCACTGCGCCCACCTGGAGGACAGGCTTCCTTTCTCCAGTCTTCACATAGGCACCACACTGACTAGTTTCTCCTGCCGGGAACACACCTTCCCTCCTTTCTAATCATTTTCCCATGTGAATTACAAAGGAGCCTGGGGCCCCAGCATGAATGATTGTCAGGAACTGGGACACACCTGTAATGGGTAAGTTTGTTCACAGTTCATGAGGCATAAAGAATTAATTTTTTTTCACATTAAATAGGCTGATTAGATATGACAACTAAATTTCTCATTGTCCTCTCAGTGACAGAAAAGGATTTGGAGCACTTTTGATTCATGCAGAAAGTTCATGGAGTTTACCTATAGACTTAGCTCACAATCAGACAAAAAGATTAGAGCTGGGCATTTAGAGTTTATTGAAAAGTTTAGAGTGAGACCAAAGAAAAGCAAATATAATTTTTCTTTGCTTCTTTTCTTATGCCCATGCCAAAATATACACAGTAGTCAACACCTTGAGAACTTTGCACGGAGGTAAGTCTTCCTGTACTGCAAGTACCTGAAGGTGAAGGTGGGGTTCTTCCAGAGGCACGCTGCAGCCCAGGCCTCATGGCTGGGGCCTCTTGGTCACTCTGAAGGGGCACATAGACTCCATGTAAGGGGTATGGCTGGCCACTTCTGGTAAGTTACATCCGCTTCAGTGACACATAGACTGAGGGGCCTGAGGCTGGTGAGAGCATTTAGCACATTTGTGCCCCAGACCCTCCCTCATCCTGAGTAGGACAGGACGAGCCTCTCTGGACATACTAGAGAAATGAGAAAAGAACTTGGCCTTGAGCTGTTTTCCAGATCCATGTGACTGAATAATATTAATAAACAAATACATAAAACTAATATCACAAATGAACAAGCTAGACTGAATGACGGGCCCGGGGGTATCACTTGCTTGGTGCAATTTGAGCAGCTCTGCCTTTGAGTTTGACATTGCTTTTCTCGAGGAACTTCTTTCTAATGGGAAAGGAATGCAGTAGGTCACTATACCTTAGCAAGAGTGAGTTTGTCATCTGGAACCAAGGGAACAAGAAGAGAGGTCTGGAAGTTGTATGAGGGTTGGAATGATTGTTACCAAACACAAGTTCATGTGCCTGACACACAGTGAGGCCAAACAAACCAAAACGTTGAAGTTTGGAGCAGAGGAGGGTTTATTGCAGGGCCATGCAAAGAGAATGGGTTACTTATGCTTAAAAAACTCCAAACTCCTCAAAGGGTTTTCACAAAGCATTTTTTTTTCTATTTTTTGGCGGCACAGCACGCGGGATCTTAGTTCCCCGAGCAGGGATCGAACCCGTGCCCCCTGCAGTGGAAGCACGGTGCGTTAACAACTGGACCACCAGGGAAGTACCCCACAAAGCATTTTTAAAGGTCAGGTGACGGAGAGATGTCCCAGGGTATGCGATCAGTTCGAGCACAATTTTCTGATTGGTTGACGGTGATCAATCCTTAGGCGCCAGAAAGTCTGGGGGCTATGTGCTCATGATCATCGAGTAGTTAATTTCTTCCATTTGGTGGTGGTTTCTAGCATCTGAAAAACTCAGGAAATATGCATGAAATTCTATCTGGGTACTTCAGAGAGGAGCTACAGCTGAGGATCTGGGGAGGGGTCTGTCCCGGGAAGGCCTCATATGGTTCCGCTGGGTTACATGATGGTGGGGGAACAGGAAGTGAAGGGGGGAGAGGGCTTGATGGGTAAGTTTGTCCCCCTCCTGCAAGCTCACCTTTTCCATGAACTTGCTGTGGGTTAAGAGGGCAGGCTATGTCCAGTCTTAGCCTCTGTTTTGCAGCAGTGAATTGGGAGAGGTGGATTTCCTTGTTTCTGTACAGCAGTGCCTCAGACTTCTCAACATAAACAACAACTCCCACAGCCTGAGTCAGGCTCGGGCCGCGGGACCCCACTAGGATCAGGGAACAGCAGACTTACTAGAAACCGAGCCTCCCTGAGCAAATCTATTTTGAATTCCAAAGTTAGCAGGAAGCATCTAAGAAAATAAATGTTAGCAGAAATAACTGTTAGCAGAGCACAGCGGCTCTATTTGTTCTGTGGGATTAGGTGCCCACAGAAAGCCCTCCTCTTGCAAACAGAACAGCAAACAGTAGGATTTGGAGAAAAGAAGGAACAAAACATCCAGAGAGTTATAGCTCTGGATTATCTGAGTTCCTTGTGTTCCAAAATGTTTTACTGCACAAAAGATCCTAAATCACATGGCAGTCCACCCATCATCCACCCATCATGTGCTTACCCACCCATCTCTCTACCCATCCATTCACCTGCCCCCCATCCATTCATCCATCCACCCATCCACCAAATGCTTCTTGATACCCATTACATGTGTCAGGCCAAGGACAGTCAGCCACATATACCCATCTACTCACTTCGTGGGCAGGAAGTAAGTAGTTCTTTTCTTTGGTAAAGGAAATAGCTGGCAGACATACTAAGGCCCAGTAAGATGCAGTATAGCATAGACATAAAGAGCATAGGCTCTGGAGTTAGCTGTGTTTTAATCATGATTCTGTCACTTTCTAGCCATGTAGGAAAGTTACCTAACCTCTCCTCAAGTGCCTCAGTTTCCACTTCTGTAAAGCGAGAGAATAATAATAGTTCCTACCCTAGGTGAGACAATGAACGTAAAGTGCTTAGCATGGTGCCTGGCACATACAATACGCCCAGTGCAACTTAGCTAGTGATATTCAAAGTAGGAATCTGAATAGAACCACAGTGAAATCTGCAGAGTCTAAAGAGGTAGTGAGAAAGGGGAGTTTCCCAAAAGGCAGAAAAATGTGTCAGAGGCCAACACCAGGCTCTGGGGACACTTTACAAACACTCCAGCCACTGGGCATGTAGAGATTAAGTTGATGGTGGAGGGTGGGGTGAGGCGGGGAGTTAAAACCTAGGGTTTTTTCACTATGTTTGTCTTCATGTTCCCAGAGGCTCAGCAACAACTCAAGCCAACAGTTCTGTCAAAAAGGGTTCCAGTGGGGAAAGCAAGGGTATGGGGTGTTGCGGTCCGGGAGCCACACGCCTGGAGTCAAGTTCCCCGGTAAATGCGACCCGTGTCCCAACCAAGGACACCCGAGAATCACCAACACCAAGCAGAAAGATTAGCAAAGGATTTATACAAGTACAAGTACAGAAGCTTACACAAACTGTCCGGACAGGGTCCCACTCGGAGAGAAGTGAGTGAGACCCCGACTAACAGCCGGGCGAGGCTTTTATACCCTTCACAGGGCGGGAAGTCCCCAAGGCGGGAGGGAGCTGTTTAATTTTGAATCAGCCAATCAGGAACCCGGTTCTTCCCGCCCCAAGCAAGCAAGCAAGTTTCTTACAGAAGCCAAAATGTGCTGTTAGCCCTGAAGCTGTTCTTCCGTTTCTTTCGTCACAGGGGTATGTCCCCAGAAGAACAGAGGGGGCAGATCAGGAGGCCTAGGAGGCAGAAATCTTGTAGGATCCTAAAAAGAGCAAATTGATAGGTAGGGGAGCCTGCAAAGGCTTTGAGAGTCAAGGCACATCAGAGCCTTTGAGCGTGCGGGGTCCTGGCTCTTTTCTATTAAACATTCCCCAGGGAAGCAGTGATAAAGAGGAGAAATTGGAGGAGAGACAAAGCCCAGGTCTAAGGCCGAGGGTTCTATGGCCGTGACCACAGTAACTTCTATTTTATAATCCCACCTGAATGTCTGGAGAAAGAAGAGACCCTGTTTAAGAATCACACATCGGGGTGATATAGAGAAGCCAGGTACTGTCTCTGGTGGAGGAGAGAGGTAAACACCCTAAAGCCCCACAGTCTTCTTTTGACCAGCTGGTCTCTGGAAAACGGGAGTTAGGATTGGGATGGGGGAGGATGCCGTGATTAGTAGGAAAAGGCTCCCTCCGATTCTGGGACCTGCAATTAAACTTCTCGGGGGCTCTTTCTGTGTGTCTTGAAGGTAGACGGTAGGTGTCTGGACACCCTGCAGATGGCAGGGAGGCCCACCATCTGACTGCCTCCATCTCAGGGGGACAGGATTGATGCAAAGCCTGAGGAAGACTGGAGACCCAGGGCAAAGGAGAAAGGATTACCGTACTGAAGAATTCTGCCTGCTGGTGGTGGAACTGCTCTGGGAGAGAGCCAGGCTACAGGGGAAGGTGCTGGTTATCTCCAGGTTTACACAGTACAGAGTGCACTCCTTTAGGGGCAGACACTCCTCAGATTCCAGCAGGGCTGCCCTGAAGATGCTGGGACAAACTGGTTGAGTTTGTCCAGTATGTGCCACGTGCACAACACCCAAAGAATCCCACCTTATCCTTTAAGACTCATCAAGGTTGGCTCAAATACCCATTCCAAGACCGGTGGAAAGTACAAGTCACCCCCAAAGATATCTGCAAATTCTAAAGGAGGCTTGTTCTTGGACAGCCTTGGCTCTGAGCTCCTGCTTCCCCTGAATTAGTTCCATGTCTGACTCTGCTCCCTGTTCTGTAGCTGCTGTCCTGGTTTTACATCACAGTGACCCTGTGGAATGCAGCCCCTTCCCTTGGTTTCGCCTAAGAAAGCTGCTCCTACCAAGCTGTGTGAATGCTTGTGAAACAGACTCCCCTGAAGGCCCAAGGAAGCTGTGGAGGGGATTACATCCGAGCAGAACTTCAGATTCTGAAGTAGACTTCCTTGTTTGTAAGGGTTTGTTGGCCTCTCAATAATGTGGCTTGTCATCTTCCTTCTCCCTCCACGACTAGTGAAGACCAAGATGCTGAGGTCAAAGGTGCGTTGGAAGAGTTTGATCAAAAGTACTGCACTGTGGGTTTCCCTGGTGGCACAGTGGTTGAGAGTCCGCCTGCCGATGCAGGGCACACGGGTTCGTGCCCCGGCCTGGGAGGC
>NW_006796034.1:1297928-1333719 GCF_000442215.2 Lipotes vexillifer | reverse complement strand
AACAAAAAAAAAAAAAAAAAAAAAAGTACTGTATTGTGAGTCGGTAGAAGCAATATTTCTACATTATAACCCCGTTATGATTTTTTAATATATGATTTAAACTACTAACCTCTTAATCACTATTTATAAGTTAGCACATATTATGTGATTTTAAGTATGTATATGTAATTAAAACAACGCATGAACTGTTATACACAGATGTGTCTATTTCATTTATATTCTGACACATTTTTGTATTCTCATCAACCAAATCTTATCTTAAATGCTCACTGGGTAAATAGGGATACTCCAATGTTCAGAGTTACATCACCCTCAGCACTCAGCTAGTGTTTTGTGTCCACTGCTTCACTCTCCTTGAAGTGATAGCTATATCTCCTTTTTTTTTAACATCTCTATTGGAGTATCCGATAGAGATTTACTATGGAGTATCCAATAGAGATTTAGAGATTTACTAAACTGCTTTACTATGGTGTATTAGTTTCTGCTTTCTAACAAAGTGAATCAGCTATACATATACATATATCCCCATATACCCTCCCTCTTGCATCTCCCTCCCACCCTCCCTATCCCACCCCTCTAGGTGGACACAAAGCACTGAGCTGATCTCCCTGTGCTATGTGGCTGCTTCCCACTAGCTATCTGTTTTACATTTGGTAGTGTATATATGTCCATGCCACTCTCTCACTTCGTCCCAGCCTACCCTTCCCCCTCCCCATGTCATCAAGCCCATTCTCTACGTCTGCGTCTTTATTCCTGTCCTGCCCCTAGGTTCTTCAGAACCTTTTTTTTTTAGATTCCATATATATATGTTAGCATATGGTATTTGTTTTTCTCTTTCTGACTTACTTCACTCTGTATAACAGAATCTAGGTCCATCCACCTCACTACAAATAACTCAATTTCATTTCTTTTTATGGCTGAGTAATATTCCATTGTATATATGTGCCACATCTTCTTTATCCGTTCATCTGTTGATGGACACTTAGGTTTCTTCCATGTTCTGGCTATTGTAAATAGAGCTGCAATGAACATTGTAGTACATGACTGTTTTTGAATTATGGTTTCCTCAGGGTATATTCCCAGTAGTAGGATTGCTGGGTCATATGGGAGTTCTATTTTTAGTTTTTTAAGGAACCTCCATGCTGTTCTCCATAGTGGCTGTATCAATTAACATTCCCACCAACAGTGCAAGAGGGTTCCCTTTTCTCCACACCCTCTCGAGCATTTATTGTTTGTAGATTTTTTGATGATGGCCATTCCGACCGGTGTGAGGTGATACCTCATTGTAGTTTTGATTTGCATTTCTCCACTGATTAGTGATGTTGAGCATCTTTTCATGTGTTTGTTGACAATCTGTATATCTTTTTTGGGGAAATGTCTATTTAGGTCTTCTGCCCATTTTTGGATTGGGTTGTTTGTTTTTTTTTTTTCTTTTTTTTTTTTTTTCTTGCGTTATGCGGGCCTCTCACTGTTGTGGCCTCTCCCGTTGCAGAGCACAGGCTCCGGACGCGCAGGCTCAGTGGCCATGGCTCACGGGCCCAGCCGCTCCGCGGCATGTGGGATCTTCCCGAAACGGGGCACGAACCCACGTCTCCTGCATCGGCAGGCGGACTCTCAAGCACGGGTTGTTTGTTTTTTTAATATTGGATAGCTATATCTTAACACATACCGTCCAACCCAACATACAGTCTGTCCTCAGTCAAAGGTTGTTGAGTTGTTGCTGTCATTTTAGAGATAAGAAATAGCAACTCCAAAGGGTTAGGAGACTGGGCCAAAGCACACAGCTATTAATGAGCAGAGTTGGCTGGACTAGAACAGTTTCCTAATGTTCTAGCCAGGGCACAAGCCACTCTACCAGACAAGGAAACGTTTCCTCCTACTCCTTTGGCAACAGGGACCCATCATGAGACAGAGATTCTACAATGCTTTGGACTGGAAGCCACAGAGCTGGGGATATCTGGAGACGTGTTTTTCTTGGATGTGGCGATTGCCCAGGCCACACATAATTATGGCCTTTTGATAATTTGTTATCAATCATGATAGCTGGGAAGCAGAATTGGCAACATTTGATTACATGGTTCAGAAATTCCCACTTTTTTTTCATTTCAGACATTATCTCCTTTATTCTCACATTCTTTTCAATGCGTGATAGTAGCACTACACACTGCCAACAATACACTTGGATAAAGAACACTTCCCCGGAACTCCCCACTTTTCAGAGAGGACAAGGTTAGTGGAAAATTTGCAGGAGTATGGTAATGTACGAAATGCTAGGAAAAGGGCTTTGACACAACACGCATTGCAACCAGGCTGCTAATGCTGCAAGTTGCTGTGTTTTGATTGCTAACAGTAAATTTGGTTATGGTACAAAGAAGGCTTTTTTAAAAACAAATCACAATTTATTGAGATTTTGGAGATATATTCTCACAAGTTGAAAAAATGTGCTCTCCAAATATAATTTGAAGAAAAACACTTTAAAGGAATGTTAACATTCCCCTAAAGGGGAAATGTATGGAATGTGTGTGTGTGTGCGTGCACCTGTGCGCACATGTACATGTGTTTAAATCTTCATGACTTCTGAACAAGTGGACAAGTCAAGCTCTCAAAGGCAGAACTGTCTCTGGGTAGAATCGTATTGTTGCCATAGGTTGCATCCCGTCTTGCTGCCTTCCCACCAATCGATTGATCAAAAAGTCCTTGTTGATATCCCACCTCTTCCCCTTTTCCTTCCGTCCCTCTCTGGGTCCCAGCTAGCTCTCAGAGTTGTCCCCCATGAAACACTGTCCTAGGGAGGCAGCTGGGGAAGGCATGTCTCTACTAAGTGATTAGATCACAGACTATGAGGGTGAGAAGAAACCTCAGTGGATCCTCTGGGGCAAGGCTTCATTGTACACAGGGAGAAAGGCTTAAGGACCAAAGGCCTCAGTCTTCAGTGCGGACATCAGGGCAGACTTTGAGAATGGTGTTTGTGGGGGGGGGGGTGTCCCTCAGTGCTTTCCCAGAACCCAGGAGAGCAACCCCACATGGACAGCCCTGATGGAGGGGATCGTCCTTGAGATCCCAGAACCAATCTACTCTTTGCCTTGTCTCTCTCCCCCAACCCCCTGCCCCCAAATCCACCCCTCTGAATAGGCCTTGAGGGGCCTACCTCCGAATACAGCTATGCAGGATGACCTTTCCAGATTCAGACTGCTGGCAGAGGTGGAGGAATACATCCTCTTGAGAGGATTACTTGGGCTGAAATCATCATATTGTCAAGAAGAAACACTTGCCACAAGTCCTTTAATTGACAGTCTTCAACTTACGACAAATTTACTGTTTTAGAAAAACCAAGAGCCAAAAAGGCAGTTGTTAGTTCTCAACTTGATTTATAAAATTTGTTGGCATAGGTGTCATTCCCTTCTTCCCTGACTTATAGACACATATAATTCATCACCTACGCCCTACAAAGGAGTCTCATCGGTCCGAAGATAGTCCAGATCTAAAAAGGACCCTCAGGATGGGACCTTGTTTACCTCTCTGGCCTCATGCTATACCTCTGGCCCTTTCTCTGCATCCAGCCATCTTGTCTTTTTCCTGGGGGAGGCTTTTTCTGATTCCCTGTTTCCGGTCAGGACCCCCAACCCCGACCCAGGTACACCCTGTCTCAGCAACTTTGCAATCTTTGCAGAATTGGAGGTAAGCAAGTAATTGAGTAACTAGTTGGTTATTGACTCCACATTCCTGAATGCCAGCTCCCAGAGGGCAGGGACATCTCTGTCTTATCCCCCAAGACCTTAGGACTGTGCTTAGGATATATAACGGGTATGAAACATTTGTCTGAATGAATAATAGGGGTGGGGGGGTCAGAATGTCTGGGCAGCCTCACTAAATATGGGATGAATTTGGCCAGCTGATTAGCTCTGGGAGCCAGAGAGACAGAGCCTGGGTGCGTGGGGAGGGCAGCCAGAGGCTGGGCAGAAGGAGGCCCAGACTGGGAGCATCTCACACAAAGGCCTGCACCACTCTGCTGGCCTGGCTCTTCCAGTGTGAGGCAGAAACAGCACCCAGGGATTTGACTTAGGTTCCTTGTTTTTCTGAGTGAAACAGGATGGGAATGAAAAGCATCACAACATTCAAGTATTCCTTGAAGATCTGGGAAATCCTCACGAGGAACAGGACAAGTTGGAGTGACCAAACCCCTTCACACTTCAAAGCCCAGAGGGCCCTGGTCTTCCATGGGCATTAGACGGTTATGGCTCCCATTGAAAGAACTCCGTGGGCTCTGGAGTCAGCAAGATTCGGGTTCAAATCTCCCTGTTTCCACCTGCTAGCTGTGTGAACTCAGGCAAGTGACGTAACCTCTCCTCCAGCTTCAACATCCTTTTTTTGGTAAAATGGCATGATTCCTGGATTACTATAGGAACTAACAGATCATAAATGAAGCATCTGACATAGAGGAGACATTGTATGTAAAGAATAGCTAAAATTATGATGGTTTGGGTTTCCCTGGTGGCGCAGTGGTTGGGAGTCCGCCTGCCGATGCAGGGGACACGGGTTCGCGCCCCAGTCCTGGAAGATCCCACATGCCGCGGAGCGGCTGGGCCCGTGAGCCGAGCCATGGCCGCTGAGCCTGTGCGTCCAGAGCTTGTGCTCCGCAATGGGAGAGGCTGCAACAGTGAGAGGGGCCCGGCACCCCAAAAAAAAAAAAAAAAAAAAAAAAAAAATGATGATGGTTTGATTACTCTGTTAGCTCCTGGAGGAATTTGGACTTTGAGCTGTGCAGATTTTGACCCTTCTTTTACTAGGGGTTAAATAATAGCCCACTGTGAGGCAGGTGTTTATATAGCTGTTAGGAAGTTTGTTTCTCAATTAGTAAAAAAATATTTTTTTTCTTTAAACAACTCATCAGCCCCATTAAATCCAAGTGCAACGCTGACTCAGAAGCTTTATAGTTAGGATTATCTCTAGCAATTAGTACTGTCTTGACTTGGTGAGAAGAGAGACCCCCTGTTCTGCTGTCCCGGAAATGCTGCGCTCACGTGTGGAGGCCCATCGCCAGGTAACTTGAGGAAGAACACACGCGGAGGCCGCATTCCTGAGCGACGAGCTGGGCTCTGTGTTGGCTCCTTATAAGGAGCGAGTTATCATCAGTCCCGCAGAAAGGTCACCGCTATTTTTTTTCTCTCTCTCCTCAAGGGGCTGAAATCAGCTTTTTTCCTCGGAGGGTTGGGGCGGTGATTAAACAGGGTAAGTATGCCAGCGCCTCAGCTGTCCAACTATGAGATGTTGATAGACCCTGTAGCCTTGTTGGGTTTTTTTGTTGTTGTTTTTTGCCTGATCCTAGGGACTCTAAAAAGACATACTTGGAAGCCTCCCCTTCCCCTAAAAGCAAGTCAGCCTGCAGAGCCTGTTTTGCAGCCAGGGCCCAGACACCAGCCCCTGGCCGGTGGGAGGGGCTGGAGTGTGTTTTTACTCTCCCCCTGCTGTCAGTTCCTTTCTTCCCTTTCCCTTCACGGTAGCCCTTGAACCTTGATGCCGGAGCAGGCGGCCGCTGGGAGGAACAGGGGATCCAGAAAGTGCCAGATGATGCTTTTCCTCCTCTCAGAAGGATCACGGGAGCAAGGACGTAAGGTGGCCACCCTGGGATTGCCGAAGCTCGAGCCTCACCTCCTCTCTGAAACCCTCCGTCCTGCCGACCCCTCCTCTGTCCTCGGGACGCCCACTGCACCGCCTCGCTCCCAGTGCACAGTCTGACGCTCGCTTGCCACGGTCTTTGGAGTGGATTGTGGTGCTTTCCTGGTTACGTTGGTCTTGCCTCCCCACCAAGACCGTAAGTTCCTCACAGGCAGGTGTACTGCTTTCACTTCATCTGTGACCCTGCATTAGTGCTGGGCTGTGTTCAACGGCTGCTCAGTGAAAGCTGGTTGATGGCTTGATGGAAAGCGGATTAGGTGACACACTCCAGAAGGTCTGGATCATCACCTTTCTATGCTTCGTTGAGAATGGTCCCAAGGGTGCTGAGGGCTGGCTGGTTATCTGCAGGCATCTAGGATTCCTCCACCCGACACTTCTTCTAGCTGCCCCTGGAGCTGACCAGGCCCAACATTTCCACTCTCCTTTCCTCTTGCAGGTGTCCGTTTTTAAAATCCACTCTCCAGATGTTCCTCCAGTCCCGTGTGAGTGAGCCCCACTGTGTGCTAAGATATCAGTGCAAAGGAAGCAGAGCTACTGACCTGCCCGGGGAGCCTTCTGTTTAGTTCAGGAGTCAAAACACACACTGGGGGGTACCTCCATGGGTCCCCCCAACATTTGCCTTTCTTCCATTCCCTCAGGGTGTTTTTAAAGCTTTTATCGTCTATCCAATTTCCTGTTGTTCCTTTCCACAGCCTGGGAACATGGACCAACTTCTCAATGTCCTCTTTGTGGTTCCCTGACATCCTTCATGGACCTCCTTGTCTTTTTATGGGTTTTATTGTTAATCACCATAGGAGCAAATAAGAATAACAGGCATGGGAAAGTTACAAAAGTCCCCAAATCTTTACTTTTAACTCCTGCTTATGGAAGGTAAATTTGGTGCAACTTTTCTGGACAGAAAATTGGCAATATTGCCTTTAAAAGTTCGTGTACCACCAAACATAAAAATAAACTCCAAATGGATTAAAGACTTAAATGTGAGACCTGACACCATAAAACTCCTAGAAGAAAACATAGGCAGTAAGCTCTTTGACATTTGTCTTAGTCATATTTTTTTGGATATGTTTCCTCAGGCAAGGGAAACAGAAAGCAAAATTAAACAAGTGGGACTAGATCAAACTAAAAAGCATTTGCACAGCAAAGGAAACTATCAACAAAACGGAAAGGCAGCCTACTGAATGGGAGAAGATATTTGCAAATGATACATCTGATAAGGGGTTAATGTTCAAAATATGCAAAAAACTCATACAACTCAACATCAAAAACACAAACAACCCAATTAAAAAGTGGGCAGAGGACCTGAACAGACATTTTTCCAAAGAGTACAGATGGCCGACAGACACATGGAAAGATTGTCAACATTGCTGATCATCAGGGAAATGCAAAAACCACAAGGCGATATCACCTCACACCTGTTCGAATGGCCATCATCAAAAAGACAAGAGATAGCAAGTGTTGGTAAGGATGTGCAGAAAGGGGAACCCTCGTGCACTTTTGGTGGGAATGTAAATTGGTGCAGCCACTATGGAAAACAGTAAGGAGGCCCCTAAAATAAGGTGTGCCTCTCAAGTCCCACTTCCTGCCTCCTTCAGGCTAAGCCCACCCTGGGTCTAGAGGGACACTGCCTCCCTGAAAGCTCACCGCTCACAGGAGGCCAAGTGCTGCTTTTTTGGGCAAATAAATATGAATTGTGGACGTGCACATGCCCTAGCCTAATACTGCAAAGCCCCCATCTCCATCTCCTGTGGCCCCTCCTCCCAGTCCACCCCTCTCCCGTCTTTCCCCACGTGATGTACAGGTCACAAGGGCATGAACTCCTGTATCCTTTCTCCATCTATGGTCAGGTCCTTTGGCTTTGCAAGCTGTGAACTGACAAATTGCTGGGGGGACTCTCTTCCCCACCACTCGTACTGTGCGGGGGAGGGGGTGGAGTAGCTTGGAGGCTCCTTGGTGCCCCTCTAGCAGCTGTGACCCTTGTCTAGTTGCTTAAGAAGAAAGTGCAGAAGACCTGCAAGGGCACTGCTGCACTACTGTCAGAAGAGCTGGATCAGAATCCCAGCTTTGCATGTGCCTGCAGGTAACACACCTAGCCTCTCTGACGATGGCTGTGAAGGTCTTAGGAGCCGGTACAGGAAAGCGCATTGTAAACTGTTAAGCAATAAGTAAATGCCAGGTGTTATTACCCAGAAAGGGACAAGAGTCAAAGAGCAAGACTAGAATAGCCGTGGGATTCTTATCTGCTTTATTCACTGCTGCATCCCCATAACTGAGAACGGTGCCTGACGCACAGCTGGCACTGAGTAAAAGTTTTTAAATGAATGAACAAATGAATGCACTATCTATGGGTCCTTGATGGTTTCTCCATTCTCTCTTTTAACCTGTGACACTTCAGACATCTCCCAAGAAAGCACATCCTGTATGAAAGTGGGGGAAGGCAATGGAAGGGGATGGTTTGTTTCTTGCTGTGTGAATTTGGACCAGTTCTTCATCATTCTGGGCCTCAGTTTCCACATCTAGCAAGTGAGAATAATAACATGATCCACAATCTTCATCCCTGGGGTAGTGCAAACAGCTAATGGGAAGACCTAGGTTTAAAGGCTTTCCTGTGTATGTGGTGCCTTTTTTTTTTTTTTTTTGGGGCTTTTTTTTTTTTTTTTTTTTTTTTGTGGTACGCGGGCCTCTCACTGTTGTGGCCTCTCCAGTTGCGGAGCACAGGCTCCGGACGCGCAGGCTCCGTGGCATGTGGGATCTTCCCGGACCGGGGCACGAACCCGTGTCCCCTGCATCGGCAAGTGGACTCTCAACCACTGCGTCACCAGGGAAGCCCTAATGTGGTGCCTTTTAAAAGTACCTTGTTGGATTACAGTAGCCCAGACAGGGACACTTAAAGGACCCATGTAGACCCTCACCTATGTTCCAATGACAAATCAGTCTCGAAGATGAAGAAAATATTTTATGTGTTAGATGTTGCCTGTACTAAAATGAATTGAGTTGTCTGTGTAGGCAGAAATTTGTTTGGTTAGAAATTGAATTCATGATGTGTGTCCAGTCTTCCCTAATGATCCATATAAGGAAAGGGAAATACTCCCACACAGGATCAGTTTACAAAGTCTTGAGAAATCAATAACTCTCTGGGTTTATCTAACAAACATGCCCACTCCTGACTCAGCCTGCTTAAGTCAGGAGCTTTTCGGAAATGCAGCGAGCTCCCTAAACAGATATGAGAGCTCTTATTTCATCTCCGGAAGATGTTTTCTGAAAGGCGGTGCTGAGCCCCAGCTCAGCTGGACACAATCAGCTTGGACAGCTTGGACAACACCAGCTTGGACACAATCCTCAGGGTCCAAGGCTGCTTGCAGAGATGGCCTCCCTATTATGCATATCAGATTTTCCCAGCAACCCTCCTCCCTCCTCCTCTCGCAACACCTGTGCCTGCTTGCTGGCTGGGCCTGAAGTCTCTCTGATGAAGACAAAGTTTTTCACTGATGGTTGGAGAGAGAGCCTAAATGAACATACATACCCCAGGATACAGCTTACATTACTACCAAGCTGTCACCTGGCAGTAAGTACCTGGAGGGGAGCAAAGGGCCCAGAAAGGGAAACTTAGGGATAAGAACAAGGTTGACCTACTTTAGAATTCGGTCAAGCATCAGCTCTGGACCACAGTAACTGAGGCCCCTTTTTGCCCGTGTCCTCCCCCATCCATGCAGGGCACCTCCCATCATTGTCTGCTTCTTGAGCCCAGAGAGACTCGAAGAAGGTCTTCAAGAAAACACATGCCCTAATTTGCCTTTTGTCCCTGAAGCCATGGACATAAGGTTCACGGTATGCTGTGCTGAATAGGGCCATGAACTGTGTAGGCACATGGAATTTTGGACAAACCACTTAACCCCTCCAGGCCTCAGTTTCTTCATCTGTAAAATGAGTGGTTAAACTGGAAATTTTCCAAGTTCTTTTCTAGTGCTCAAAGACTGCTAAACTCTTTGGATTCAGTAGAATGTCGGGGATTCTGTATGTTGCCCTCTTGAGTGAATATATACTTGGGGCATACCCGATACAGTCCTTTGAGGCTCTTCCTGCCTACAGTTGATTATGCTTGAGTCCTAGAGAGCGTCAAAACTATCTGGGTTCTTGGTCTTTGTTGCTTCCTAGCTGTGTGTGACCTTGGAAAACCTTTGCACCTCTGCTTCTTTATTGCTAGAACAAAGTGAAAGCTCCTGCTTGGCCAGGTCAGTGGGAGGTTAGAATTGATGTAGCCAAGGAGCTGTTGGCTCCCTTCCTTCCTTCTTGCTGATGGAGTCATACTGGGCTGGAGGTGTTCAGAGGAGGTAAGCTCAAGATGTATCGGTTAGGCTGATTGGCTAAGCTGCTGTAACAAAGAGACCCCAAAATACAGTGGCCCAAATGTGTTCAAATTTAATTTCTCTCTTATTAACAGAGGTCATAAGCTAGAGGTAGGAGGCTAGTGAGCAGCTCTGCTCTGTGAAACCTTAATTTTCCACCTCTTGCTCTTCTTTAAGACCAGCTCAGAGCCCACCTTTCTTGGAGGCCCCAGATCCCTTTTGTCCACAGGGATCACACGCGGTCAGTTCTCCTCAGTGGACACTGCACGCACTGCCTTGCAGGGCTGGATAACTTTGCAGGTGAGAAAGCTGTGACTCCCCCACCAGGTTGGGAGCCCCTTGAGGTCAAGGGTCATGTCTTCTTGACATTTATTCCCATGGTGTTGGCGCATGGTAGGCTCTCCGGGAGGGTTTGCCCCGAGTGAATGCATTACTGGAAACTTCAGCCAGCCACAATCATGAAAGCTGAGGTGTTTGCTTAGTCATCACCGCTACATATTTTTCAGCTTAATTACCATGCAGTTTCTTCATATCTTCCAATAAATGAAAGAAAAAATGTGTATTGGGGGTTGTGTGAAAATTAACTCTCATAAAAATCCTTGACTCACCACAAAAATTCAAGAAATGTGCTTCTTACACATGGACACAGAAATGTGGATTCTCCTGTCATGTGCACGTTAAGAGCCTTGGGTACAAGAGCTGACTGGGGTGCCCAGTGGAGCAAATATTTCTATTCTGCGTTAAGTTTATAGAATCAGATCTTTCGTAGTGGAAAAACTTGCTGCAGTGGTTAGTTGTGGTAACTGCCCCTATTTAGCTAGTTTATGGCTAATCCCAATCTCAAATAGCAGTGTAATCCACTCATCTACCATGGTGTTGATTTTACAATTTGCGCATTGAAGGGAAAACCACACTGCTTAAGTGAGCTGGTCAATGGGAGCCCTGTTGAGATATTTCACAGTGGGTATGGGTTGGCAAGGGAGGATATATTTTGTTTCACCTGCTTTAAACATTTTCAGACTAACATTCTCTGTGGCTGTTCTCTGTGTCAGATCAAACTTCAAGTTCTTTCTTACTGAGCATCTTGGTCCTGCCCACTGCTGCTCCTTTAGTCTATTTCTGCAGTGAGTGAGATGTTATGTGTCCTTTTCTGGCACTGGAACCTTCATAAACATGGCAAACCTTCCTCTGCTTTGGTTGCTGGCTAAAACTTATGGCTCTACACATAAGCAGCCTCATAAACAGGGATGCCTCATACGGTTGTGCAGGCTGTACACTGCATGACTCCAAGGAGTGCCATTTACATGGACCACAGTGGAACCTCCAAAGCTGTATTGGTACAGCCTCTGCAATATTCCAGGAAAGCCCCATCTCATAGATTACCTGAAAATTTCTCTATATGCCAAAAGCACTCTTCTAGATACCACCCTGAATAAAACAGACAAAAGTTCCTACCCCCAGGAAGCTTACAATCCAGTGAGGGGAATACATGATAAACAAATTACATACATGCACATATGTAATGTTATATCTGCAGTACATATATGTAATATTATATTAGATGGTGATAAAGATGTAGAAAATAAATCAGGGAAGGGGAAGAGAGTGGGAGGAGGTGAATGTTAAATAGAGTAGAGATCTGGGAAGGATTTTCTGAGAAGATGCCACTTGAGCAAAGCCTGAGGAGACGAGGGAGTGTGCTGTGTGGATCCCTGGGGGAAGAACATTCCACACGGAAGGAATAGCAAGTGCAAAATCCCTGAGGCAGGAGTGTGCCTGGCATATTGAAGAAACAGCAAGAAGGCTGGTGTGGTTGGAGTGGGGCCAGTGAGTGGGGTAGTGACGTGGTCAGACAGATCCGGAAGCAGGACCATGTTGGGCTTTGGAAAGCTGTAATGTACTTGGACCTTACACTGCGTCAGATGAAAAGCCATTTGACGGTTTTGAGCAGAGGAGAGACAAAAGTTAAACAAAAGTCACTCTGACTAATGAGTTGAGATCAGACAAAGGAGACAAGAGTAGAAGCAGGAGACCAATTAGGAGACAATTACAAGGATTCAGAGGTGGTGGTGCCTTGAGCCAGCTTGGTAGTAGGAGCAGATGAGAAAGGGTCGTATTCTGGATATATTTTGTAGGTAGAGCTAATAGGACCTGTTGGCAGATGCAATGAGGGTATGAAAGAAAGGGAGGAGTTAAGGGTGACTCTGAAGTTGTTGGAAGGCTGGAGCTGTCTTGAGCTCCATGCCCTCCCAGGTAGTAGAATATGGGGCAGTAGATTTGGACATGCCAGGATTGAGGGGCTGGTTAGACACCAAGTGAGGATGAGTGAGCTTGAGTTCTGTCTGGATGTAAACAATCTGACGGTGTTTGGAGCCAGGACACTGGAGGAGATGCTCACTGGGGTGAATGCAGGTAGAGCAGGGGCAGCCAGGGACAGAGCCCTGGGGCACTGCAAAGCTAAGAATTCACCGAAGCATCCCACCCTCCTTTTTTAAACCTAATTTCCTAGGCCGTATTTAACAATTCTTGTTATTTTCAGTTCTATAAACCTCCTATATTCTTCTTAGAACAAGTCAAATACATTGAAACCAGTACTGTAGCAGGGACATCATGTCATCCATTTAAGAAATCCTTATTGAGAGCCCGTTATGTGTAGGCTTTAGGAGCTGGGGATAACCAGCCAGCCTCTGGCCCCGAGAAACTTCCGTTACCGTTGAGGAAAATGACACAACTTGACATGTAAGTAAACACACCAGATAAATTCAAATTGCAGCAGGGGCTGTGAAGAAACTAGACGGATAAAGGAGGAAAGGGTAATTCAGGACAGGAACAGTGGTTTCACCGAGGACATTTTCTTTGAACTGAAACCAAGGTGATGAGAAGGAGGCACTCCATGTTTGGAGGAGGAAGGAGAGTTCCAGGCCGAGGGAGCAGCCAGTCCCAAGGCCTGAGATGGGAACGAGCTCGGGATGACAGGAAGTAGAGAGCTGGTGTGGCGGGGATGCAGTGAAAGGGGGAGCCGTGTAGGGGACAAGGTTAGAGAGGTGGGCAAGGGGCTGGGCGGTCCAGGTTGAGTCTCGCTGGCCTGGCAAGAACATTGGGTTTTATTTCCCAGCAGGCGAGTGGTGGTGGGCTGTGGTTCATCCTGACTACTGAGTGCAGCACGGCCTGTAGAGAAGCAGGGAGACTGGCATGGCTGGGGGCGGGGCGATGGGGCGTGTCACAGGGAATGAGGACCGAAATGGGGGAGGGGCTCTGGTGTCCGTTTGAAGGCCTGGCTGATGGACGGCGTGAAGGAGGAGGAAAGTCAAGGATGACTCCTAGGTTTTGGCTTGAGCAACTGAATGGATGTCGGCACAGGTTATGAGATGGGGCAAAAACTGGAAGAGGGCCAGGCTGGGGGGAGGAACGAAGAGTTCCACTATGACTCTGACTGTGAGATGACGTTAAATCTGAGATGCCTGGTAGCCGCTTTGCAATTCTGCACGTTGTCTACAAAGGAAGTCACACATTCATTCAGTTAATATTTGTTGAATGAGTGAGTGGATGCCAACCCTTTTTGGATGAGGGAGGCCAGGCTGGGAGTTAAAGATCGGCGATTAGCATCAGTGATGATGCTAACGTAATACCTTAGGAAGCAGTGTCACCGATGTCATTGTGACCAGTCATCTGAGAACGATGATCTCTCTTTATAGGTGAAGGATCTATGTCAGAGAGAGTCTGCAGGACCAATGTGCCCGCCCCGGGGGCAGATCCAGACCCTGTACCTGTGCTTTTTCCACTATCCCTCACCACAGGCCCCCTAGAGAGCTGTCACAGAACGTCCCACATGATGTGGAAACAACCGTGGCCCTTGGGCACATGGTGGGTAACTCTGGCCAGCCAGAAGCTGCGGACCCAGTTCCAGCCTGAAGTGGTCAGGGCCATCAGTAGGCAGCCCAAAGCTGACCAGGGCTTCCAAACAGGCCTGACCCAGCTCTGTGACAAGAGCAATGTGTCACCCTCAGGCAAGGCTCCTGTCCTTGTCTCTGAGTCAGAAACACCGTGGGGGAAGGTTGGCTCAGGCTTCGGGAATGGAATCCAGGCCAGGTTTCTTTTGCAGGAACCAGGCCTCTTCTCTGGGCAGTTAGCTTCACTGGAGTTAATTAATGAGGGGGCAGGAGGGGTGGGCATGGCCCCTTGTCCAAGGCTATAGCCTCTCATGTCCCTGTTTCCAAATTTACAATCTCACAACCCAGTTTGGCATTCCCTTTAAGAAAATTTATTTTTGTAAATGTTCACGTCAAAGGTAGAAATATAGATATTTACTTTGCAGATGAAAGTGATGTATTAAATAATAACTGTAACAATGAGTCTCAAATTTAAGTGTAACAATCAGTGGGGAGAACAGGTGGTATCTCAGTTCACTTGGGCTGAAATAACAAAATATCACATATCTGATAGCTTATAAACACCATAAATTTATTTTTCATGGTTCTGGAGGCTGGGAAGGGAAGTCCAAGATCAAGGTGTCAGCATGGTCATGTTCTGTTGAGAGCTCTCTTCCTGGTTCATAGCTGGTACCTTCTCTCTGTCTTCACATGGTAGAAGGGGCTAGGGATCCCTCTGGAACCTCTTTTATAAAGGCACTAATCCCAGTCATGAGGCTCCACCCTCATGATGTAAGCATCTCCCAAAGGCCCCACCTCCTAATACCATCACATTTGGGGGTTAGGATTTCAACATATGAATTTGGGGGGACACAAACATTCTAACCATAGCAGACAGTATTGTGAAGTGATTAAGAGCTTGAAATCTGAAGCCAGACTGCCTGCATTTGACTCCAGGCTCTATTACTTACTAGTTATGTGCCTTTGGGAAAGTTTCTTCATCTCTTTGTACCTCAGTTTATTCATCTGTAAGATGGGGATAATAAGAGTACCCAATCATAGATTGTACTGAGGAATAAATGAGTTAATTAATGTAAAGTACTTGGAATAGTGCCTGCACATAGTATTCTATAGGTAAAAGCTATTATTAATACTAGTATTGTTTTTATAGCTAGATGACTTGTTAAAAATGCCAAGTCCAGAGTCATACACATAGAGTTTCTGTTTCAGTGAACCCCACTGAATTTTTTGTGAATTTTTCACAAGCACTACAAGAGATTTTTTTTTTTTTTTTTTTGCGGTACGTGGGCCTCTCACTGTTGTGGCCTCTCCCATTGTGGAGCACAGGCTCCGGATGCGCAGGCTCAGCAGCCATGGCTCACGGGCCCAGCCGCTCCGTGGCATGTGGGATCTTCCCGGACTGGGACGCGAACCCGTGTCCCCTGCATCAGCAGGCGGACTCTCAACCACTGCACCACCAGGGAAGCCCTACAAGAGATTTTTGATGCAATGGGAACAAAGTGACACTTTGAGAAACCCTGGACTATAAGGCAAAAATGGGCATCCAGGAACAGGGCAAGGTGTGATGTACTACAGAGAGGAAAATGGGAGTAAAGAATAATGTACTCTTCCCCGATTCATAATTTCATACTCTTCAGTGTGCTGTGTTTAGAAAAGAATCCACTGAGCGCTTGCAATGGACACAAAGAGAGTAATTTAACAGCACTATTGATTTTTCCCTATTACTTTCTTTTGATATATCTCCCACCACCAGATTATTTAATTGAGATATAATTCACATACCATAAAATTCAACATTTTAAAGTGCGCAATTCAGTGTTGTTTAGTATATTGGCAAAGATGTGCAATCGTCTCCACTACCTAATTCCAGAATATTTTCATCACTATCCACCGAGAAAGAAAAATATACCCATTACAGTCACTCCCCAGTCTCTTCTCCTCCCAGCCCCTGGCAACAACTAATCTCCTTTTTGTTCCTATGGATTTGCCTCTTCTGGACATTTCATGTAGATGGAATCTCACAATATATGGCCTTTTGTGATAGGCTTCTTTCATTTAGCCTGCTTTCAAGGTTCATCCATTTTGCAGCATGTATCAGTAGTTTTGTTTTGTTTTCCCTAGCTAAATAACCTTCTATCGTATGGGTATATCACATTGAGTTTACCCGTTCATCAGTCGATAGGCATTTAGGTTGTTTCACTTTTTTGGCTATTATGGATCATGCTGCAATGAAATCTGTGTACACATATTTGTGTAGACTGATGCTTTCATTTCTCTCGAGTATATACCTAGGAGTACAGTTGCCTGGTCCATATGGTAACTCAATGTCAAATTTTTTTAAGAACTGTTTTCCAAAGCAGCTTCACCATTTTACACTCCCACTAGCAATGTGTGAGAGTTTCAATTTCTCCACATCTTCACCAACGCTTTTCTGTATAATGTCTCTTTTATTTTAGCCACCCTAGTGTGTGTGAAGTGCTATCTCATTGGGGTGTTGATTTGTATTTTCCTAATGATGTTGAGCACCTTTTCATCTGTCACTTTCTGGTCCTGCCTGGTTTGGGGTCCCCAGGCTGGGGCTATCAGGACATGATGGTATTTACAACAGTGCTGTTGACTCCTTCCTATCAAGCCTAAAGAGGTGCATATTTTATCAGAGTATGAGCAAAATCTAGGCTCTTTCTGCAACAGATGTGGTTTTTGCCTGAGAGCATAGCAAAGGAAATTAACAGCAAAAAAAGTTATAAAATGATTGATATTTCACAAACTAAGTGAGTAGCTAAAGAAAATAAACTAACATAAATAAGGTATAGGAGAGACTCTATTGGAAGAAATTTTATTATTTAAATACTTTCTAGAAAGATATTTACTTGCAGTGAAACCCACTGACCTGCCTTACCGTCCTGTACATGATGAGTGGCACCACTGTCCCTGTGGACAAAGAATGTCGCCTGCCATTTCAGTAAACAAAGGTTGTTGCGGCCATAAAGGCATCAGCCACCGCAGCTGACCCAATAGTGCATTCTGAGGGGAATTTCGGATGGAGAAAAACTGGATACTGGCCCTAGTTAAGATGCATATGGAAGGAATAATTTCAATGAGCCCAGACTTTTGTATCTTCTCATACACAGAAAAGCACTAAAATCATTAACTTGAGATGTCTGGTTTTTTTTGTGATTAGCAGTAATCTTTTTTCTTTTTTTGCGGTACACGGGCCTCTCACTGTCGTGGCCTCTCCCGTTGCGGAGCACAGGCTCCGGACGCGCAGGCTCAGCGGCCATGGCTCACGGGCCCAGCCGCTCCGCGGCATATGGGATCCTCCCGGACCGGGGCACGAACCCGTGTCCCCTGCATCGGCAGGCGGACTCTCAACCACTGCGCCACCAGGGAAGCCCGGCAGTAATCTTCTGATGTTCGACTACACAGGGATTTTGTTTGTTTGTTTGTTTTTGTTTTTGTTTCTAGCAAAAGCTCCTATATATCCTGGCTCCTCCCTTACCTCTTTGGAACAGCCCCTCAGGGCTATCTGAGAGGCTGCCATCCCGGGCTGTAGTTCTCAGTAATGCCCCAGATAAAACATAATTGTCAACTTTTAGGTTGGACATTTTTTTTCAGTTGACACCCAGACATCCAGTGATCCCGTAATATAAAAAGATAAACAGGCATTTTCTTGGAACTAGGAGTTAAACTTCCTTCAGAGAGATCTCATGACGACTAACCCACCCACAGGATGTTTCCTGACTGCTGAGGGGTTTATTTAGAGTCCTCAGTTTCTCAATCATAAGAATTTCTAAGTGTTCCCAGTCTGCAGTTTGGGGATTACAAGGCTAAATTCCTGGGGGCCTGGAAAGGGGAGTATATCACTAAGAATCTCTAAGCCTAAACTTGATGGGAAATGGATTCAATTTTCACTTATAGTGCAAACCAAAAATTCCCCCAAAAATGAGATTGCAAATCCAGTGGGAATCCTACCGAGGATATTCTGGGAGGTTCCAGAACCTTTGTCGTTGCTTGGGAAATTCGGTTCTAAACTTAAATGTCCCCTCTCCAGGCA
The DNA here is from genome assembly GCF_000442215.2 of Lipotes vexillifer. Taxonomy (NCBI): domain Eukaryota; kingdom Metazoa; phylum Chordata; class Mammalia; order Artiodactyla; family Lipotidae; genus Lipotes; species Lipotes vexillifer. The sequence continues at coordinate 1,315,756 of NW_006796034.1, read as the reverse complement.
CATTCTGTCATCCTGTGAGTGTCATGATGCATCACTCTGCTTTTTAGAGCTTATAGTAGTAGAAATCTCAAACCAAGGCAGATTTTTAAAAAAAGAAGTTTGCAGTTGTTTACACAAAATTCTGTTCTCTGAGGGAGTTGTGTCAAAACCTGAGTGTTAGAACATCTTTGCCACTCTGGAAAGCAGCTAACTGGAGAGACAATAAGGGAAGAAAGGAGGGCCAGTGACAGCTGCTGTAGGTGGCATTTGTATATTTTATAAAAGGTCCAGCCTTTACCACTTAGTGGCTATGTGGTTTGGGAAAATTACTTTCTATGAACCTCCATTTCTTCCTCTGAAAAACCAAGATAAGGCTACTTACCTCAAAAGGGTGATTTGAGACATACATAAACAATTAAGAGACCACTTGCATTGTTTTGTTTTTCTCCTCAAACTTTTCCCAGACCCCAACCCCAAACCAGGGAATAATTCCAGGCATTCAGAAGGTATTCTATAAAAATTTTCTTAGATGAAACAAATCCAGTTTTCTGGTTGAATAAAATATTGAATAGATGAGTGCATTTGGTCATTTAACAAATATTTACTGGGTGCCTCTTATGTTCCAGAGACTGTTCTAGGTACTGAAGAGATAGCTGTGAACAAAAACAGACAAAAATCCATGCCCTCATGGAGCTTCCATGCTAGAAAGGAGAGAGAGACTCTAAATAATAAATCATGAAAATGAAATGGATGTTAACTAGAGGTGAGTGTTATAGACAAAAATAAACCAGGAGAGGAGAATGCAGAGTGGCAGGAGTGAGGTGAGGCTAGAGATGGGTCAGGGTATCTCTCTCTCTCTCTCTCTCTCTCTTTTTTTTTAGATACTTAAAAGTTATTGAAGTGTAGCATACACAGAGAAAAGTCATGAGTGTACAATTCAGTGAGTTATTGCAAAGTGAAAATATGTGTGCCCAACATATACAATATAACCAGAACCTCAGAAGGCTTCCTTAAGATACTTCCCAATCACTCCTCCTTCCCTCTTCCCTAAAGGTCAGTACTATTCTGATCTCTAATAAAATAGATTAGCTTTGCCTGTCTTTAAACTCTATATAGTGGAATCATCAGAGGGTCGGGGTATTCTTGAGGGCTCCACTTTACAGTTCCAAAGGCTGGATTCTTTGGGGGTGAGTTAGCCTTCCAGGGCTCATTTCTAAAGAGGCGTCATCTTCCAGCTCAGTGGTCACTCTGGCCCCAGGCACCCAGCAGACAGGCTCAGGATCGAAAGCTAGGCAGCAGTTGTGAGGATGAGTACTGACCAGATGGGCAGATGGAAGGAGACTCTGGGGAAGTGCTCATTGCCCCAGGGAATTAGATCACATTGGGAAAGATTCTCCACCTTGGCTCTGTCTAAAATGTCCTGCGCTGTGTTTCCTTAAACAGCACTGGACAGAGACCAGTTTCTCACACTTCAAAGCCCTTCCCTGTTTGCATTGCACAAGTGACACATTCCTGTCCAAAATCATCCAGGCAAACAGCTGCTAATTTCCTAGCAACACTGCCCTAGCCATTCTTGTATGGAATGGAATTAATCCTGGCATAGAAATAGTTTATATTTCAGAAAAAAAATCTTTCAAAATTCCTTCTCCCTGTCTGCCCTAATCCATCCCCAGGGACCATCTTGGACCAAGCTCAGCAGGGAGTTCCCTCAGCAACTTGAAAGCCCTGACTGTGTGATAGCTTTGTCGGGAGCACTCACATAAATACTAGTATTCACAACACTTGCATTTGTGTAGAGCCACCATGGGCTGTTTCTTGACTTCATGGAATCATCAGTTTCTCCCTTATGACAAGTTTAGTAGGAAGTCTGAGCAAGCCTACAGAAAATGATTTAGAATCACATAATGTCAGGGTAAAAAGGCCTTACCCAACTGTCTGGTGGAGGACGGAAAGTAGGTTGTATCCTGCTCTTGTTCCAATGCTTGGTGTTGGCTCCCAGTAGCATGTCTGTGAAGGAGTCTCAGGCAGCTGGGTGGGAAAGGAAGTGATGGGTGATCGATTAGCAATGTCTGGCATGGATGAGATGCAGTAAAGGAGCATGCCTCTTGGGTATTTACCATGCCTGATCTAGGGCCAACTTCTCATTTTACAAATGAGGGAACTGAAATTCAGAGAGTTGAGGTGCCCCCATCAAGACTGTACCCCAATGAGAAGCAGAACTGGACTCCGAATCCAGCCCTTTAGCTTTAGTATTTTTTTCAACACCAGCTCTTTTGCTTTCTTTCATAATGTCTGAATAGGGCTGGTTTAGTGAGGCAAGGAGAGACCAGGGAGCTGGCTGGCTCTATCTAATGCCTGACACACAGGCTCACGGGAATCAGCTGCTCTGGTGGTCTCTGCCTGGTTCCTGCTCCCTCTCCCCACTCCCAGCAGGACGGCATGCCTCAAGCTATTGTGGACCCAGAAGGAAGAACGAGGGGTCCTCCCGATGCAGAAATCTACAGTGATGCCCACGGGCCTGAATTCCTGATCCAGAGCCTGAAGTTATTCCCTTCTCCCTGTAATTACAGTATATTGCCCTCATCGTTCTTACCATCCCAGTTTGGGTGGGCTCAAACTTGTAATGGTATGCACAGAAATGTTTTTATTTTTCACTCAGAGTAATATTGACATAAATTGCACTTACTTCTATTTTAAAACTTAGCCTTGCTGGCTAAGAATAACTGATTTATTTGGTGAGAAAAGACATTTGTATGTGGATGTCACTAGAAGGAAAAAGGGACCAGAGAGGTTTTTTTGTTGTTGTTTGTTTTCATTTTAACTTATCAAGAGAAAAGCTTTCTTTTAAAAATAAAATAAAATAATCCCTGGCTCAGCTGATAATATTTGCCTTTTCTTTTGGCCCAGGACCTGGTCTTACGCCAAGCTCCAGGCTGGTTGTCACCTCCTCCTGAAATGCTCTGCCTTCTCGCCTGGCAAACGTTGTTCTCCCCTTTTGTGCCTAAAGGTCTCCTTTTCCTAGGGCTAAGAAGAAAAAAAATTATTTAGTTCAATAAACACTTACTGAGCACCTTCAGTGTGTCACATACTGTACTCAGCACTCAGGACTCAAAGATGAAGGCACTAAGCCCCTGCCCTTGGGAAATTTAACTGGAACTTGGAATGAGACAGAGAAACACAATGCTGAGCCTTGTGCCCTGTTATCTCATTTCATCTTCACCCTAGATCTACTCTTCTGGTGGTCACGGGCTGTGTCTCTTGTTCTCCACTCTGTCCTCAGCACCAAGCACAGAGCCTGGCACATGGTGCTGGGAAAGACTATAACTCATTGAATAATTGTCCTTAAAACCACCCTTAATGCAGGCATTTTCCCCCCTTTTACAGAGAAAGAACTGAAGTTGACAGAGACTAAGTAACCCCTCCTAAGGTCTCCTAGGAGTGATGACTTCGGTCATTTGTTTCCAAACCCTTGGCTTTTTCCTCCCTTATACTACCCCACACTACCTCACTTTTCTAGACTCAGTTTTCTCATCTGTAAATTCAGAGGAGCAGACTGGATGATTCTACGATCCCTCCAAGCTCTAAATTTCAAAGCCAATGTCCAAAGCTGGTACTACAATGCATATACTCATTTTCTCTTTCTCATTTCATACACTCATTATGTGTTGTTGTTTTTAACATGCATTTCTTTTGCCCTTATTATACCACCAGCTCTTGGATCTTACTATTTCATTTTATAACCTATTTGTAGCACCCTCAGATCTATGTTTGATGCTCAAAAACTTCTCATTTTTTAAAGTTCATGACTCCCTATAAACCTGCCTTATCTATGCTAAGGAAACCATACACACTTCACTTCCCAACACCAGATGTTTTTTTCCCCCGGTTTTGTCTCAAAAACAGCAGCAAGCTTTGAGTGCTCTGTAGCAGGCCTCAAAGAATCTCAAGCCTTAGGATGCAGAAAATATTTATTAAAAATGATGATTCCTGATTTTGTCGGGAAAAACACAGACTTTAAAATTTTGTGGGATCATAAAAAATCCATTGCATTTTTATACACTAACAATGAAAAATCAAAAATGAAATTAAGAAAAAATTCTAGTTATAATAGCATCAAAAAGAATAAAATACTTAGGAACAAGTTAGCCTAAGAAGTGCAAGACTGAAAATTTTAAAACATTGTTGAAGAAAATTGAAGATCTAAATACGTGGAAAGACATCCCATGTTTGTGAACTGGATTAATACTGTTAAGATGGTCACACTTCCCAAATTGATTTACAGATCCAACACAATCCCTAGCGACAACCCACCTGGCTTTTTTTTTACAGAAATTGATGAACATACTAAAACTAATATGGAAATGCAAGGGACCCAGGGTACCCAAAACAATCTTGAAAAAGAAGGGCAAAGTTAGAAGACATACTTCGTGATTTCAAAACTGCAAAGCTACAGTAATAAAGACAGTGTAGTACTAGAATAAGGATAGACATATAGATTCATGAAATAGAATTGAAGGTATAGAAGTAAACTCTTACATTTACGGCCAATTGATTTTGACAAGGATGTCAAGACAATTCAATAGGGGAAGTGGTAGTCCTTTTTTTTTTAATTTTAGAATTTTATTTTATTTATTTTTTTATACAGCAGGTCCTTGTTCGTCATCAATTTTATACACATCAGTGTATACATGTCAATCCCAACCGCCCAATTCATCACACCACCATCCCCACCCCCCCACTGCTTTCCCCGCTTGGTGTCCATACATTTGTTCTCTACATCTGTGTCTCTATTTCTGCCCTGAAAACCAGTTCATCTGTACCATTTTTCTAGGCTCCACATATATGCCTTAATATACGATATTTGTTTTTCTCTTTCTGACTTACTTCACTCTGTATGACAGTCTCTAGATCCATCCACGTCTCTACAAATGACCCAATTTCGTTCCTTTTTATGGCTGAGTAATATTCCATTGTATAAATGTACCACTTCTTCTTTATCCATTCATCTGTCAATGGGCATTTAGGTTGCTTCCATGACCTGGCTATTGTAAATAGTGCTGCAATGAACATTGGGGTGCATGTGTCTTTTTGAATTATGGTTTTCTCTGGGTATATGCCCAGTAGTGGGATTGCTGGGTCATATGGTAATTCTATTTTTAGTTTTTTTAAGGAACCTCCATACTGTTCTCCATAGTGGCTGTATCAATTTACATTCCCACCAACAGTGCAAGAGGGTTCCCTTTTCTCCACACCCTCTCCAGCATTTGTTGTTTGTAGATTTTCTGATGATGCCCATTCTAACTGGTATGAGGTGATACCTCATTGTAGTTTTGATGTGCATTTCTCTAATAATTAGTGATGTTGAACAGCTTTTCACGTGCTTCTTGGCCATCTGTATGTCTTTGGAGAAATGTCTATTTAGGTCTTCTGCCCATTTTTGGATTGAGTTGTTTGTTTTTTTAATATTGAGCTGCATGTGCTGTTTATATATGTTGGAGATTAATCCTTTGTCTGTTGATTCATTTGCAAATATTTTCTCCCATTCTGAGGGTTGTCTTTTCATCTTGTTCGTAGTTTCCTTTGCTTTGCAAAAGCTTTGAAGGTTCATTAGGTCCCATTTCTTTATTTTTGTTTTTATTTCCATTACTCTAGGAGGTGGGTCAAAAAAGATCTTGCTGTGATTTATGTCAAAGAGTGTTCTTCCTATGTTTTCCTCTAAGAGTTTTATAGTGTCCGGTCTTACATTTAGGTCTCGAATCCATTTTGAGTTTATTTTTGTGTATGGTGTTAGGGAGTGTTCTAATTTCATTCTTTTACATGTAGCTGTCCTGTTTTCCCAGCACCACTTATTGAAGAGACTGTCTTTTCTCCCTTGTATATCCTTGCCTCCTTTTTCATAGATTAGTTGACCATAAGTGCGTGGGTTTATCTCTGGGCTTTCTATCTTCTTCCATTGATCTATGTTTCTGTTTTTGTGCCATTACCATATTGTCTTGATTACTGTAGCTTTGTAGTATAGTCTGAAGTCAGGGAGTCTGATTCCTCCAGCTCCATTTTTTCCCCTCAAGACTGCATTGGCTATTCGGGGTCTTTTGTGTCTCCATACAAATTTTAAGATTTTTTGTTCTCGTTCTGAAAAAATGCCATTGGTAATTTGATAGGGATTTCATTGAATCTGTAGACTGCTTTGGGTAGTATAGTCATTTTCACAATATTGATTCTTCCAATCCAAGAACATGGTATATCTCTCCATCTGTTTGTATCATCTTTAATTTCATTCATCAGTGTCTTATAGTTTTCTGCACACAGGTCTTTTGTCTCCCTAGGTAGGTTTATTCCTAGGTATTTTATTCTTCTTGTTGCAATGATAAATGGGAATGTTAGAGAATAGTCTTTTAACAAATGGTCCTAGGACAAGTGTATATCCACTTGCAAGAGAATGAAATTGGACTCCTAGCTCATACCATGTACAAAAATTAACTCAAAATGACCAAAAACCTAAATATAAGAACTAACATTATAAAACTCTTAGAAGGAAACATAGGTGTAAATTTTCATGACCCTGGACTGGGTAATGGTTTCTTATATGTGAAACCAATAACACAAGCAACCAAAGGCAAAAAATTGACAAGTCGGACTTCATCAAAATTGAAAACATTTATGCTTCAAAGACACTATGAATAAAGTAAAAAGACAAGCCAAAAATGGGAGAAAATATTTTCAAATCATATATCTGATAAGGGTCTAATATCCAGAACATATAAAACCACAATTTAAAAATAGGCCAAGGATTTGAATAGACATGTCTCATAAGACGATACATAAATGTTCAATACACACATGAAAAGATGTTCAACATCATTAGTCATTAGGGAAATATAATCAAAACTATAATAAGATGCCACTTCATGCACATTAGGATGACAATAATAAAAATGACAATAACAAGAATAACGAGGACGAGGGAGATTGGAGCCCTCCTTCACTGATGGTGGGAATGTAAAATAGTGCAGTTCCTTTGAAAAACAGTTAAGCAGTTCCTCAGAAAGATCAACACAGAGTTACCATATGACCCAGCAATTCCAATCCTAGGTATATATATATGAAAATATTTGATCACACAAACTCTTACACAGGAATGTTCAGAGCAGTATTATAGCCAGAAAGTGGAAATAGCCCAAATTTCAATCAACTGACGAATGGATAAGCAAAATATGGTATATCTATGCAATGGAATACTATTTGGCAATATAAAAGGTGAAATACTGATTCATGCTACAACATAGATGAACCTTGAAAACATTATGGCAAGTGAAAGAAGCCAGTCACAAAAGAGCACATATTATATGATTTCATTTATAATTACTGTACAGAATACAGTCACAAAAGAGCACATATTATATGATTTCATTTATAATTACTGTAAAGAATAGACAAATCTACAGAAACAGAAAAGAGAATAGTGTTTGCCAGGGACTGGGGAAGTGATGAATGGGGGTGACTGGTAACGGGTACACGTTTTTGCGGGGGGAGTGGTGAAGAAAAGATTCTGGAAATGAATCGTGGTAATAGTTGTACAACTTTGTGAATACACTAAAAACTACTGAATTTTACACTTTAAAGGGGTGAATATTATAAAATATAAATTATATCTCAATAAAGCTGGTTAAATTTTATGGGACCAAAGAAATTCAATAGGGAAATGAGAGGCTAATGGAGAAGCCCAGGCTAGCCCCCATTCTTAGCACCCAGAAGTCTCCCACTACCACTGTGGCAACAGCCACAGCCACAGAAATAAATCTGCATAGATCCTTAAAGGTTGTCTTGTCTACTTAGCTATTGATTCTTCAACCGCCTCTATAATATTCCCACCAGGTGATCATCTAGCCTATGCTTGACTAGGCTCCTTTTCTTCCTCTCCAAGCATTTGTTGAATATGTACTATGTGCCCAGCTCTGAGCTAAGCACTGCGAATATACTTTACAATGTTGTCTAACGTAATAAACATTTATCTGAATATTGTAATGTGTAAGACATTTTACTGGATTATATTCCTTTGTGTTTATTGATACATGTTTTAGTTTGGGTTCTCCCAGAAGAAGACCCTGAGGCAAAGATTCAAGTGGAAATAGTTTTTTTGGAAAATAGAGGTAGCACTCAAAGGGAAGTGGGAAAGAGATCCAGGGAAGGAAAGGAAGCCAAGTAGTCACCTACCACAGTGAGCCACTAAAGCTTAATCCTGAGGGGAAACTCTGAGACAAGGTGTAAAACACATGCCTGAAAACGTATTCCACCCAAGGGCCACGGAGCTGGGATATTTATGCGCTAAATTCAGAGACCCTGGTTGAGCGCTCATGCTGGAGATGTGTTACTTCTTAGCATCCCTGGCTGCTGAAGGAAGTACGGATTATGCAGCCTTCCCCAGATCTAAACTGGGAGCGGGGAGAACCCTCAGGCACAAATGGAGATTCTAGCAATTGGTGTTTGGCAGGACCTGTGGTCCCGGGGATCCAGGTGGGACACTGACAGCATCAGCTACAATACCTTCCTCCTTCCACACCCTGGGGATGGTGTACAGGAATACACAAAATGCCACGAATTAGGTAAATGTGAAGAGAAAAAAGATGTAAAGGAAAAGAAGCCTTTCTGGTAAGGGCACGAATATCCTAGGAGACTCAGAAAACAGGTGCTATTTCTCAGCGTATCCTTTGTTAAACTCTGGCTCTCCAAAAATACAGCCAAAACTACCTTTTGAAAAGGCAAAACTGAGTTGCCTGTTTATCACAAACTTGACAGAGTCTCAGTAGCATCTCAAAGGTGAGAATTTTGGTGGGTCTGAGGTCTAATTTAAAGCAAGTCTTTCCGTGCAGGAGCCTGATTAGAACTAAGGATCTCAATGTAATAAAGATTAGCGAACACGGAAAGGCGAGGGTTTTGAGGTGAGGGTTCCAGAGTCTTGTTATTGAAAAGTCATGTGTTTGTTTAATGGTTTTGAGGGGGAATTTCCTGAGGTGAGCAGAGTGATTTGCAACGTTAATCCTCCTGAGTGAGTGTTTTGTGGGATGGGAATTCCCTGCTAATGTTGCAGTAAAACTGTGTGGGCTTCCCTGGTGGCGCAGTGGTTGGGAGTCCGCCTGCCGATGCGGGGCACGCGGGTTCGTGCCCCGGTCCGGGAAGATCCCACATGTCGCGGGGTGGCTGGGCCCGTGAGCCATGGCCGCTGAGCCTGTGCGTCCGGAGCCTGTGCTCCGCAACGGGAGAGGCCACAACAGTGAGAGGCACGCGTACCGCAAGAAAAACAAAAAACAAAGAACAAAAAAACTGTGTGGGCTGAAATGGTTTCTGTTCACACCTTCAGTGTGAGCATATGATGTCACACAGTAAAACATGATGTAGTGAAAGTAGTTCTCTAGGAAGTCAGCCACATGCAGCCCAGGTGCCTGTAATTCTTACTGAATAGGGAAAAAATGTGCACAGGTTCCATCCTCGATGAGGAGCAGGATTAGAGGGGGAGTCTTGGCGAGCAGTGGTGTGACAGCTTCTGTGGCTGTCACCAGGCATGTGGCCCTGGAGCCCGCCCTTGGGCCCAACGGGCAGGCTGAGAGCCGGGAGTTCCTGTAGAGACGTTTCCTAAATGACTCCTCTGCTGGAAAAGTACCCCTGCAGCGGATCCTGCCTGCCTGGGTGCCAGGTTGGGCAGCTCTCTCACTGTTGCCAGAAAGGAAGTCACAGCGAGTCTGGCCTCCTGCTCGGCGCCGCCTCCCAGCCCCTGCTTCTCCCTGACTCACCCTGCCGTCGTGGCTGCTGTCCTATTCTCTGTGGATCTGCGCAGGATGCTCTCTGTTAACCTAGCCTGGTGGGATCGCCAAAACCTCAGGGCTGCTCCTCCACTTCTCTCCAGGGCCACTAATGCCAACGCGTGATGCAGGGCACTGTGTAGCCTCCAGCGTGCTTGTGCCACTGGCCTCATCGGGGGTTCGCTGCGCCCCTAGCAGGCAGGCGGGCGGGATCATGCTGTTCTCCCTCCTGACAGAAGAAGGAACTGAGGCTCAAGGTCAAGTCCGTGAAAGAACTAGGCTAGCAACCGGGTCCTCTGACCTAGTGCAGAGTCCTTTCTGGGGTGGGAAACGTCCTCGTATACTCATCTCTAAAACAATTGTGACAAAATCGTCACGTAGGGCTATGGTTCCACATCCAAATGAGAGAAACGGGTCTCTCTAATCGGAAACACAGTTGCATTTGACTGCTATCCACACAGCCTTGCTATTCAGACATTTACAAATACAGGTGATTATTTTTTCCAGGATGATAGTAATAATGCTCATTACAGAAAATGTGCTTAGAGAGTGGATTTCTGTGCTTCAGGAGGAAAACCTTTGGTCCATTTTTTGGAGAAGATGACCTCATCTTAAATGAACGAACGCTCCTGGGGGAGGGCTGGGTCATGGTCCCGATAGTTTTGTGTCTCTAACGGAGGACTGGGCCCTTCTTACTCTCCAGGAGAGTAAATAAGTCCTTATGTTCCTAAGGGCTTAACAGAACATCGTGTCCTTTCCAACAAGCTGTTAAGGCTTATTGCGCAAGAAAAGAAAAAGAACGAGAACTTTTGTGTAAAAGACCTGGGGATGGTGGGCAGTGCTCCAGGGGGAAGGGGATCACTAATGGATGGCTCAGCGGCCAGACTCCATGGATGAGGGTGGTCTGAAGCTGGGCTCGTGTCCTCAAAGTGCCTGATGACAGGACAGAGGAGAGAGCATTAGGGGGAATGTTCTGATGTCCAGGGGCTGCGCTGGACCTGAAGGGCCAACCTAAGCTGCTAGGCCCATTAGTAAGAGAAGGGCCCCCTGACCTTAGAGTGCCTGACTGATGGGCACGTGTGAGGGAGTGAAGCTTTAACAGAAGCCTGCTCTTCACACCTCCCCCAGCCCAGGACACCTGTAAGACCCTGGAACCTGGTCCTGGCTTGGCGTGGATTCCCATTTCTGTATTTGGAGGCCAGGCAAGAACGGCTAGTGGAGGCTGAGCAGGGAGGAGAGGGCAACAGACACCGGTGTTGAAACGTATGGGAAGTCGTAAGGATTTCGGACCCTTCCCCATCCCAGCAGGCGGAGTTAATAGTGCCGGGCTCTGGAGAGCCTTCCACCCTAAGCCCTCCCTAAACATCAGGAGGAGTTGGCTCCAACTCTTTCTCCAACACTGGCTGTAGCACCTGTGCAAATGCAGGTTTTAGCCAGAACATTCCGCCCTGAGAGAAAGGTGAGCCTCAGCACTCAGGAGTGCCGGTGACAGCGCCCTTCACCACCTTTCTTCTTCCCTAAGTCAGCAGCGTCTTGCAGCTCCTGAAACTGGTGAAGCATGCCTGGGATTTTGCAGTCCAGAACCTTGCAACAGAAGATGCTTATCAGTGGAAAGGGTAAGTCCAGGTGTCAGTAGAGCAGCGAGTGCAGCAAGGGGTGCCGAGCCCCTTACCTCCGGGGTGCGTGCAGGGCGCGTGTTCCTGCTGTTGCCCCTGCTTGGGGTCTCAGTGGGCTGGAACGGCTTTGGTGTGACCTTCCAGACATGACAAAAGTCTGGCCATCTCTTGGCTACCTCCTCTCTAGTTCACAGAACCGCTGTGAGGCAGGTGATGGAATGTGATTGAATCTTGGCTTGTGTCTTGTGAGGATCCCATGCATTTTTGTTTAATTAAATTGAATTCAATAATGTGTAAGCTACATTTGGGAGGGGAATAAAGGCCACCAAAGCTGTCCACGTCCTGATCCCCAGAACCTGTGACTGTGTTAGGTTGCATGGCAAAGGGGAATCAGGATTACAGATGAAATTACTATGGTTGCTAACCAAACGCTTTTAAGATCAGGAGATAATCCTGGATTATCCAGGTGAGCCCGATATGATAACAAGGTCCTCAAAAGTGGAGGAGGGAGGCAAGAGAGGAGCTTGAAGCCGTGCGTTGTGGGCCCTCAGCGTACCCCTGCCGAAACCTTGATTCCAGCCCAAGGAGACCCATGTTCGACCTCTTACCTACAGAACTGTAAGGTGATAAAGTTGTGTTGTATTAGCCTCTAAGTCTGTGGTAATTTGTTACAGCAGCCATAGGAAACTAATACACTGTGTAGTGACAAATCTTCAAGAAATAGCTCTCCAGGCATTGAGGAAGTTTCAGAGTTTTCAGACCTCTGCCTCAAACAAAGAAACCACTCTTGCTCCATTTTCCAGCTTTCTCGAGACCTTGTGTTTCAAGAGGAAAGTGTGTTCTTAAAGTTCCTAGAATTCATGGCTGCAAAAACAGCATGAGGCACATCTCAGCTAAGTGGGGAACAAGTGTAAGAAGGTATTCTTTTCCTCAGTCACCACCTCTGCCCATCCTGTACTGATGTCTTAAGGAGATTCCATAACTCACTGGTCACACTCAGTGTCCAGCCCAGTCAGAGTCAAAACTCCAATCTCAGATCCAATTTAAATCTCCCCTTTCCTGTCTCAATGGGATAGTCAGGCTTCAGCTCAGGACTTGAAGTAGGATGGTGTGTGTAGTCTGCCCTCTCTTTCTTCGCCTTCCCTTTCAGGGTCAATTTGCTCTAGGTTGAGGGTGGGGGTGGACAGGGAAGAAAAGGGGGGAGAATCAGGGCGGTGTAACATGACTGGTCATCTAACTGTGCTGGGAAGGTGGTGTTAGTCTTGTCTTGGCTCGGTCGGGGTGCATGTGATACTGGAAATTTGGGCTGGTGTGCTGCTCTCCACATAAACGGGGGCAAGGTTTTCTCTGGGCCCTGTCCAGTCACACCCCTGAACTGAGGCCCCCTTAGGGCAGCTGTATCTCCTTTTGGCCATCATTGGTCTGTGGCTTTACCCTCCTCTCCAGGTGGGTATTTCCTCACTTGGCCCGCTGGCTCATTGACTCATTGCCAAGCAGCTACCAGACAGCCCCCTCCCACCTCTACCCAAGCTGATCCTACAGGCCTCTGCCTTCAGAAACCTCCAGCTTTTGGTCTCCACACTCCAGGCACACATGCTGGGCCCCCCAAGATCTTTCCCAGTTTCACCACATTCTGTCCCACTCACATGGCCCCCTCGGTCTTCCAGCACATCCGACTCTCCACGTAGCTTTGGGGAGGAAGTAACCTCTCACTGTGAACACTGCACTGGTGAAAACTTGTCCTTTCTGTCTTATGTTGCAGGGGGGAGCCAGGTGAAGGTTGGGGAAGCCAGCAGGGCCAGTTCTGAAGCCTCTTATGAAGCCTGAGTGAGTGGTCTGGCCCCTCCTTAGAATGAGGTCCCTACGGCTCCTGTTGCCAAACGCAACATGGGCCTCCTTTTTCGTTCAACTTTCCACTCCAGCTGCTTTTCAAAACTCTCATCTTTTGGCGATGCCTTTTCTAGAAGTCTTCTTGGTCAGTTTTAACAACGACTCTAACTAGTAAGATAGACAACTTGAAATAAAGTTCTCTGGGAGCAAGGTCTATAAGAGTTAGGTTTCAGGTGTATAAAGATGGAAAAAGCCCAGCCCTACCCAAGTAGAAATAGGAAAGGACTGAAGAGTTTTTCTAAATACAATAAAATAACAGCTGGTGGAGAAAAGCCAAACCTTTGAGCTTTCGGCACTTCCCAGGACACAGCCATTACCTTCTCTGGGCTTCCAGCTGCTAAGAAACTGGCTTTGAGAGAGGAGCTACACTGGGGCTCCTACCTGTGCCTCACCAGTTAGCACTGTCAGTGTAGATGAAACCACATTAACAGGAATGTGTACCCACTCGTACCTGCTTCTTACCCGCCCGTTCAGGACTCTCTCCCAGCGCCCACCTCCCAGTCCCAGGTGTCTCTGTGTCCCCAGATGATCCCCTACCTGTGGAGACCCCTGGACAGAGCAGTTACTGTGCTGGGCGCCCAACCACAGAGTGAGCGCTCGGTCAGGAAGGAAAATGTACTTTCCCTTGCCTCTACTCTCTCCTGATTAAACAGTTCATCTGTGATGCAGTTGAAAACTGAGAGAGCTGACAGGATGCCTCGGGGGGCTTCAGTCTGCTCTAGTGTGAGGACGAAGGGGGTTTACACTGGACAGTTCTCTTTGCTGCACGCAGAACCTGGGGGAAGAGGGGAGGGAGTGGCTGCCAGCTCCTCCTAGGTCCCCCTGCCACCTGGCAGCCCCCAGCCGTGCTGCCAAGAGGCATCACAGACTCCACCACCTGGAGGGCTGTTGACCATGTGCACAGATGTTCAGACAAACACACACTCAGCCTCCTTCCCCAGCCCTCCCTTCCCGCCAGAGTTTGGGCTGACTTCCCCCAATTCTGATGAACAGCTCATAAGTACTAACAAACTCCTTGGCACTCTGAATCCAGGCAGCAACACTTCCAATGTGAATGTGGGCCAAGCCTCGGCCCCAGCGCGGTCTCAGGGTTTTCGAGCCCCTGTCGAGCCTGGGTGGTGTGGGATGAGCAGAAAGGCTCATCACCATGCCCAGGAAGCTGGCTCATTACAGCCTCTCACAGACCCGTTTCTAAGTCACAGAAACTTCCACCTGCCAGATAGACGTGAACACTGACCCCTCCCTGATGCTTGGAATATGGAGCAGGTTCCAGAAGGCCCAAGATCGGACCCTGGTCTCAGAGAACACTTACGTGAGGGCGGAAAGCAGGAACCACAAGATATTCCTACCCAGCATCTGCTCGTTACACTGGAAGATGGTGTGAGACAGGACACTCTGAGACTGTCCTCAGGCTGTGAAGGACCCATGTGTAAGTTTAATTCAAACCTGTTTCCCTGAGCCCTTCTGTGTTTTCATAAAGAAACTTCGTGTGTGTGAGAGAGAGAGAGAGAGAGAGAGAGAGAGAGAGAGAGAGAGAGAGAGAGAGAGAAGAGAGAGAGAGGAGAGAGAGAGAGAGAGGAGAGAGAGAGAGAGTTGTATGAAACAATACCTCCGTCCCCGATTCCCTACCCCCTGGTGGAGGTGAGAGGCCCACACCCATGGGGCCGCATTCCTCTCCCGGGGTTGGGCTGAGTATTAATTTCACCTTTCCCACGCGCCTGCTGGCTCTCCTCTTGGCTTGCAGCGCTGCTCCAGGCCCGGGCCTGTGGGAACGAGGCAGATGCTGTGAGGCCTTGCCCAGATCCACTCCCACTCCCACTCCCGCTTCCGCAGGCCTGCACATTCTGGGACTCTGGCTGAGGGATCTCTCTGTCTGTGGAAACTTGCTGGCCTACAGACTGGGCAGACTTGCCGGAGGTCGGTTCTCTCCACCGGTGACAGAGGGAATTGGCCAACTCGTCCCCCAGCTTCCTCACCCAGGCTGGGGGGGTCAAGGCCAGGCAAGGTCTACACCATCTCCCAGAGGTCCCCAGTGGGAATGGGTGCATCTGTCTACACAGTAACCTGCCCATCCCATGCACTTTGAATTTGCTTCCTTCTCTCATCGGCCACTTAAATCCACAGTGGGTAGGAAGTGTTAGAAAGAGGGAACATCAGAGAAAAAGTGCCTCCTTTAGGACCTCATCAAGCCCAAATCCAAGAGAAGAGCAGACCTTGGTGAGTACTTTATTCGAGCTGTGGGCTCTTATCCTGTTTTTGGTTAATAATTACATCCGCCTCAGCAGCTTCAGGGTTGCCTGTCATTTGAGGCCATCAAGGATACAAACTGTGACACCGTCTTCCTTTTCCTAAGGTGCCTGGTACAGGTGCAGCACTTAGTAGGTCCTCAGTAAATGCTAAACTCAGCAGAGCTCACTCTAGGAAAGGGCTCTTCAAAGACGCCTGGGCGGGAGAGTGGCTCTTGGACTTTCTGTCCTTCTAAAGCCACAAATGAACAATAGTTTAAGCATCCTGACATCCCATTTTTCTCTATTACTGGAGCAGTCAACATGCAGGCTCATGAGTGGATGTGGGGCTCCTTGTGTGAGGACTGTGGGGTAATCTTCAGGAGAAAGAAGCTTGGAGCCTGGCCTCCTCCCAGGGCAGAAGGCCAAGCCCTGAACTGAATATTGCCCTGCCCCCAGAACTGTGACCAGGTTGTCCAGGCTTCCTTTATGTGCTGCTTCTGCAAGGCTCACTCTGGACACGGCTCCCACGATGTAATAATATTTGGTCATAGCATTTATTTATTACACATAATTTATTATTACACAGGCAACTGGGAGGATGTTGAAAAATCCTGATTAGATCTGAGCTTGGGAGTAAGCTTTTCTATAACCCTACTGAAAAATTCCCTAACAAGTCAAAGAAGGAAAAAGAAGAGAAAAAAGCCCCTGGCACTTTGCAATGAAGACCAGATCATCAAGTCATATTTGTCACCCACAGGTATTAGATAGTTGGTGTCCAGGGACTCCCAGTTACTGCCTTAAGATGTCAGTGTCTGTATACGTTGCCTGGTTAGTAAACGTTGGAGGAATTGATGAACCGCTGTGTCTGGGCTTTTCACTTCCTTGGCCTGAGTCCTGCCAGGCAAGCTCACCTAAACTTCCCAAGAAATGTGGAGAAATGCGGAGGGCATGCAGGCCTGGGCGTGCCACTGCTGGGACCCAGGGAGCCCCCAGATTCTCTGGCTGCAGAGTGGCCTGGCCAACTCACACAGGTAGTGTGCCCTTGTATTCTTGGGAAAAGAAGCATCGAAGTAAAAGGGGAGGGGGAGGGAAGGCTAGACGGGAATTTTTCCAGGCCCTTCTGCTTAGGAATTAAAAGTTTGCTGGGAGGGCTTCCCTGGTGGCGCAGTGCTTGAGAGTCCGCCTGCCGATGCAGGAGACGCGGGTTCATGCCCCGTTTCGGCAAGATCCCACATGCCGCGGAGCGGCTGGGCCCGTGAGCCATGGCCACTGAGCCTGCGCGTCCGGAGCCTGTGCTCCGCAAATGGGAGAGGCCACAACAGTGAGAGGCCCGCATAACGCAAGGAAAAAAAAAAAAAAAAAAGTTTGCTGGGAAACGGTTCTGATGGCTTTAAATGTTACAGATGATATACTCCAGGGGGAACACAGTCCCCACGGGACGTGGCCCCTGGGAAGTATTTAATATCACTGGCTATTGTGTTTTTCTACAACAAAACTCTACATTGAGAACAGAGGCTAATTTTCACAGGTCTTTGTTATCTCCCACAGGGCCTTTCATACATGTGCCCAAGAATGTGTTGATCTACTTTGATTTCCTATTGTGTAAGAAGATTTCCTCCGGGAGAGAACAAGCAGTGAATTCATGAAACTTGGCACGGATTTTGATCTCAATTTATAGATGGGAACACCTATAAAATGAAGAGGGTTGGGCCAGTCTGTGAGGCCAGTTCTAGCTCAAAATCCTGGCATCCTCTAAGACGTGGAAGAGTGAGGTCAGAGGGAGGCGGCCGGCTGCTGGCAGCGCTGGGCAGGTGGGCGCTGGGGCCCAGGGCTCTTCAGAGACCATGTCAGAATTCCCGTTTTGCCATCACCAGGATGTACACCCAAAGGCACATCCCACAGTACTGCCCCTGGGTGTGTAGGCAAATATTGATTTAAATCATTGAATGAGTTAGTATTTGCTGAGAACCTTCTACAGACAGTGAGCTGAGGGGCGGTGTCATGAGGGGTGCAAAAGGTGACTACATCAGGACCCTTGCCCTCAAGGAGGTCGGGGCCCTGTCTGCAGCAGGCTGTGTGGCCTTGCACACACAGCCACCTCCTTATTTCCTCATCTGTGAAACAAGGGAAATGAAACCCATTTTGCATGTTATGAGAATTAGAGATAATATAGGTAAAGCTTGTTGGACTGCTTCTAGGATTGGATTGTTATTAAGAAATAGGTATTATAGGGGCTTCCCTGGTGGCGTAGTGGTTGAGAGTCCGCCTGCCGATGCAGGGGACACGGGGTCGTGCCCCGGTCCGGGAAGATCCCACAT
>NW_006796034.1:1292011-1297838 GCF_000442215.2 Lipotes vexillifer | reverse complement strand
ACACAAAAAAAAAAAAAAAAAAAAAAAAAAAAAGAAATAGGTATTATAGGTCAAGTTCCCAGCACAGTGCCTAACACTTGGTAGGTATTAAATAACTGGTAATGTAAGGGAGCAGAATTTGCCACCCCCAAACAGGTCTCTTTGGTATAAGGATTATTTTAGGCTGGTTGTTTTTCTTTTTTTCTTTTTTCTTTTTTTTATATCGAATTATAGTTGATTTACAATGTTGTGTTAGTTTCAGGTGTACAGCAAAACGATTCATATATAATATATATTCATATTCTTTTTCAGATTCCTTTCCCTTATAGGTTATTACAAAATATTGAGTAGAGTTCCCTGTGCTATACAGTAGGTCCTTGTTGGTTATCTATTTTATATATAGTAGTGTGTATATGTTAGCCTAATTTATCCTTCCCCCCACCCTTTCCCCTTTGGTATAGGCTGGTTATTTTTGAAAAACAACAGACACAGGAGTAGCTCTGAAAACCAAGCAGAAGTTACGCCCTGTAAAAGATGCTTACGTGTATGAGGGAAATCTGTATTTGTAAGGGTGTCTCCCTTGCTGTATCAGGACAAGGGGGATGACTCAGTCTCTATAAACTCTTATCAGTGGAGAAGGCAAGGGCTTCAATCTGCCTAATAAGCTTACTCTTATTGCTGTGCTTTTCCTGATACCCTCTCATAACTCCATCCTCCTTTTCACGTCTTCTTTCTTTTGTCTTCAGCTGAAGACGGTACGTAAGAGGAGGGTTACCACCATTTCAGGGAGTTAGTTTTCCTGGGTCTCTCCCATGGATGAAGGAGGTATACATGCTATTAACCTTTTGTTTGTTTTTTCTCCTATTAATGTGTCTCATGGCAATTTAATAATTAGACCAGCCGAAGAACGCAGAAGGGAAGAAGGCAACGTTTTTCCTCCCCTACAGTAATTACTGTAGCTGCTGTTAATATACTCTCATCATGATTATCAGCATGGGCCAGCATTAGTAACGCTTTCAGCAGAGAGGAGACCTGAGAGGGACCCCAAGGAGGGGAGGGGCTCAGTGAATGGCAGGTGAGTTTCCACCCAAGAGCTCATTGCCTCTCTAAAGCCCAATCTGTGTGCATCACATCCCCACCTGTGTCCCTATGAAGCTACTCATATGCTTGTCATTCATTCTCCAGAACCCTTAGACTCACCCTTCCACAAGGCTTTCTAACAGGAAATACAACTGTCAGCGGATTTTTTTAAAAGTGAAAACCAAGTTCAGCGCTCATGCATTTCTTCAGGCATTAACCGTAAACCGCACTGCCTCATGAGCAGATCCCCACCTGCTCTCTGAAAGAGGCAAACCCTAGTCTCGGTGCTGGTCCAGAGGTGGAGGGGGCTTTGGAGGCTCTGCCCTTGAGTGGGGCTGAGGCAGGCTAGAGCCACTCCACTGCCCCCAGAGGAATGTAAGAAATCTCCTTGATCCCTAAAGAATCTGGATTAACAAGCCTTGCTGGTGGACAAGGAAATCGGCTACAAATTCTAGCATCTAAATTCAAAGGTTTTCAAATTCTTGCTTCTTAAAGCTATTCCATTAATTAATTCCATACACATCACATTTTTTTTCTCTCTCTTTTCCTGTGCTCCTGTTTTTCTCTGAAACCATATAACTGTATTTGGGGGGTTAATAAACAAGTAATTGTAGAAAAGGTTTTTACTGCTTTGACCTCTCCCCTCTCCCTCCCTTTCTCTCTCCCACAAAAGCTTTACAGGCAGACCTCCTTTTACCGTACTTTGCTTTTTTGCACTTTACAGATCTTGTGTTTTTTACAAATTGAACGTTTGTGGCCACCCTGCACCGAGCAAGTTTCTGGGAGCCATTTTTCCAATAGCATTTGTTCACTTCGTGTCTCTGTGTTACAGTCTGGTAATTCAGTATTTCAAACTTTTTCCTTATTACTGTATTTGTTATGGTGACCTGTGATCAGTGGTTTTTGATGTTACAATTGTGAATGTTTAAAATGCCCGTATAAGACGATGAACTTAACCCATAAATGTGGTGTGTGTTCCCAGGTTAATCACACTACTTAACACCGCATTCCTGTGAGCATTAAAGTATGTGCAAAGCCCGTATGGTGCCTGGCACAGTTCAGAGAGTCCATGAATATTAGGAATAGTTATTCCTTCTCTCTCCCCTGCCTCCTGGACTCATGGTGCTGCTGTATTGCTGCTGAAATTTGAATAGCTTAAGATATCTTAATATCGAAATGTGGAACCTGGAAAATGCTATATTTTTATAGAGACAGAAGTAAATAGAGTTAATCTTTTTTCACACATTTTCTAAATATCCTGATTGATGGGGAAGGGAGATCTGGAAAAAGGAGTTGGAGACTTTGCCCTAATCCACCTGGGCCTAGAGCTTTGGTTCCAGATGCTGTCATGACTCTCAGAATGCTCAGGCCAGGGAGCAGACGTGGTTTTACAAAATTATCTTCCCAAGGTGCAAAGACCGCAGCTTCAGAGACAACCTGTGAGTCAGCAACAGGAGTGAACTGTGAGCAGAGAGACCGTCACTGATAAGGAAGGGATGACTCAATGACCTGGTCTTTGGTTAGGTATGATGATCTGAACAAAATACCACTTAGGTGAGTATTTTGTGCCAGGTTGTTGGGGAGAGGGGACAGAAGTCATTAAGACTATGACGTGGGATGAGACTTCCCTGGTGGTCCAGTGATTAAGACTCTGTGCTTCCAGGGCGTGTGGTTCTATCCCTGGTTGCGGAACTAGGATCCTACATGCTGCACGGCCGGAAAAAAAAAAAAAGGCTACGAAGTGGGAGCTTTCTTCCTGAAGGAACTTGGGAGGTGCTCCAGCAAACACCCACGCATCCCTTTCTGCCAGCCCCTTCAGCCCTCAATTCCCTTTTCGCTCCAAGAATCATCCTCTTGGGGAAACATTTTCTCACTTTACTCATTACAGCCACTCTCCTTTTTTTCTTCCCCAAACCACACTTATAAATGCCAGGGCTCAGGAAAAGGGTCTCTCCCTTCTCTGCTTCCCCAGAGTTAGCAGAACTACAAGGACCCACCTTAGAAGACCACGTGAACCCCACAGGCATTTCCCAGAAAGATTCTGGCCCATCCTATTTATAAAAGAGTCACAAAAGGAATCCCATGTTGTGTGCAGAATGAATAGGTTTCATGCTGGATGGATCACCATCTGCCTGGAGTGTCCACACCGGGCACAAATGAACCCCCTTATTTCCCTCCGAGCCCCAGCTGGTGCCCACCTCCCACTCAGCCCCCAGAGCCTCGCACGCTAATGTGAACGATTTCCTGAGCCAGAGAGGAAGGGGCTGCAGGTTTTATTCATCAAGATTTTGGGGCCACATCCTAGCATCTAAATCAATTCAGCTGATATTTATTCAGAAACTAGCAGGAAGGCTTGTGCCAGACTCTGCTGAGGCACTGTCTCTTCACTGAGGTACTTAGCGCAGTGCCTGACGCTGTCTTTATGATGCTTTATGTAGCCACGTCCCCCTGTCCAGCTGACCATGTCCCTCTGTACTCTGGGGAGATCTGCAGGCTTTGATTTGGGCTTTCCTGGGTCTTGGCGGAGGCAGGGAGGGAGTCAGGGCAGGGGCTTGACAGAAGAGGCTCCTCAGTTAAGCTCGGGCCCAGGTGGCCCTGGGAGTCTCGCAGGCACAAATGGACTGCTTTCCCCTTCTGCAGCTGGAGCCCTGATCTCCTGTCTGGCTGCCGCCATTCACACACAGATCACACGCCCCGAAGTTAGCAGCGGCTGATCCCTTCTAGAGCTCATGGGCTGGCACTGCCTGCATCCCTCATTCTGTCTGTTCCCCTACTATTTCCTTGAAGACCATGTATGGACCTCACCCCCTTGGCTAATGAGACCAGGAGCTCCTGGAGGGCAGGGTTCTGGTCTGGGTGTTTTCCGTCTCAGCTGTCGGCACCCTGCTTGGATCAAGGCTTAGTGTCTACTTGTTGTTTCCAAAATGCCAATGTGACCAATTCCAAGTGAATCTTTAACTTTCAAGGAGCCCTTGACCAAATGCATGTCCAAAGTTAGACCTGTAGCCATCCAGCAGATCCACAGACATGGTTGGCCCAGCCCTCCTTCTGCAGCTGGAGCGCTCTCCCTGGACCCTGCATCCTCCCCAATAAATATCCAGGCAGAAGGTAGGGACCTGCCAGGCCCAAGGCCCACGGAAGAGACAGGGGAAGCAAGAGGAAGGGAGAGATTAGGAAAGAGATCCTAAAAAGAGAAAGAGGAGGGAAGGGGGAGATGGAGACGGGATCAGAGGACACAGAGAGACACAGAGAAGCGGCGAGAAGGACAAAGGAGAGAGAGAAAGACAGAGGAGCCAGGGAAGCATGGCAGACAGCTCAGGAGGGCTGGGGGTTGCCATGCCATAACTTGTCCTCATTCTTGAGCGCCTACTGTGTGCCAGGATCTGTTGTAGACCCTTGAGGGTACAGTGGTCAAGAAGACAACTCTTTCCTCAAGAAGTTTATATTCCCATGGATGACTGATGACAAATAAATTAGTGTATAATAAGAGTTGTTAAAGAAAAATAAAGCAGGTGATGGTCTACTCGCAAATAGAAGCTAGTTTCACTCAGAAGCTTCTGACTCCCAGTCTAGTGCTATTGTGTTAATGTGAAAGACAGAACTCCCCAGATCATGAAGGAAATGCTTTTATTCAGGTGATTGCAGTGGGGAGAACGTTCATTAAGGAGGAATGTCTCAAAGAAAAGGAAGGGGCCTAGGGTTTCATACAGGCAGGTAAACAGGGAATCATCCTGAGTCTTACAGGAGCCTTGAGGGAGGATGGAGATGTGTCTTCTCTCAATATATATATATATATATATATATATATATATATATATATATATATATATTTTTTTTTTTTTTTTTGTGGGGGGGGGCGGGTTCAAGTAAAAGGCTTTCAATGAAGGTTTTAGAATTGAAGAGCTCCACATTTAGGATGTATCATCTAACACCTCAATGTTCAGAAAGCCTGACTAAAAGAAACCAAAACAAAAGCAACCCACTCAGCATTAACATACAACTCTTTTCTTTTAGTTGAATTTTACTTTAATATAGAATGAAAACAAAAACAAAAGCCCCAAACCCTAATAGGTTAAAACAAGTCAAACAACCATTCTACACAAATAAAACCTTCACAAAGGTCAACCGAAGTAATCTAGAGCTAAAACTGAATTGTGCAGATTTTCAATGAAGTCACCAGTCATGTAACATAAACAAATTATTTACACACTTGCAAGCCCTCTAAGAGATGTGCCTCAAGAAGCATTAACCTTTGTTTTTTTCATGTGCCATCCTGAAGACTTGCACATTTTATTTTTCAGATAATTTAACATTTTAATAGAGTGCATTCTCTACCAAGGGGTAATGCTTTGGTACTATTCATATAGGATTGCCTATCCTAAAGATTTGACATTTTCCCAAGAGGAACTTTGATTCTGCTTTAGAAGTTTCATATAAATTAAAAACTTTATCAAATATCAATATGGAGGGAGGTGACACAGGATGCAACATATACAGTCAAGTTACCTCTGTATATTTAGAAATTACTCTTTCAAGATATTCGCACCAGAGAGCTTAGTCTGTCCTGCTTAATATTCAGTAGTACAGGTTTGAATCATCAGAACCTTGGCAACACCTTAACATTTCAAAGTTATTAACAACTACCTCTAGGGGCAAGTCTGTGTTTACTGAGTTATGACAAATTTATTATAACGAAGGAAAACAAGTGTAGCCAGCCATCTTAAAAAATGCCCCAACCACTGCTTCTCAATATAGAAAGACTAAAACT
>NW_006796034.1:1288665-1291904 GCF_000442215.2 Lipotes vexillifer | reverse complement strand
TTTTTGGTGGTACGCGGGCCTCTCACTGTTGTGGCCTCTCCTGTTGCGGAGCACAGGCTCCGGATGCGCAGGCTCAGCGGCCATGGCTCACGGGCCCAGCTGCTCCGCAGCATGTGGGATCTTCCCAGACCGGGGCACGAACCCGTGTCCCCTGCATCGGCAGGTGGACTCTCAACCACTGCACCACCAGGGAAGCCCTATCTCAAAATATTTGAGGGTGGTGATCCTTTGAGGTTTAGCCTCCGGAACACAAAAGATGGGGGATTTTGAAAAGCCAAAGGGTAGGGGGTTTCTTAAGCATTGCTGTTTTCCGGAAGCACAGGGCTCAGGTAAAATTCAACTAATATCTAATCACTAATTAGATCACTGTCAATAGTATCATCCCACCTCCATTATTCTAAAAACTAAATGTGATTGCTTCCCTGTGCTTATTAACTGCCCTTTAACTTTGGAGTTCCTTCAAGCATCACACAGGCCCTTTGTGACCTGATTCTTCCCTGCTCCCAATTAGCTGAACTGGGAAAGCATAGGGAAAGGCACACAGGAGAGGATCTTCTGGGCCAGGCTCGCCCATCACCTCCGCACATCTGCCGCTGTCCAGAAATCAGTCATGTGGCCACACTTACCTGCAAGGGTGGCTGGGAAGTATAATCCAGCTGTGGGTCCAGAAAGAAGGAGAAAATGGATGTTAGTGGTCACAGCTAGCTCGCTTTGTCACGTGTGCTTTTCAGGCTGTTTTCTCTCTCTCTAGGAACATCCCTCTGCCTCCTTCCTGGCCCTTCTCTGACTATATGGTGCCTGTGCACCCTTCCAGAGTCATGTAAGTATGCTGTCCTTTAGGAATTCTTTCTTGACCACCAGAGTGGGTCAGGTACACACCACATGCCTCTGTAGCACCCAGGGATCTGTTACAATAGCAATCACGGTGATCTACAACTATTTATTTTCTCATCAGTCTCCTTACACTAGATCTCGAAGTCCCTGGCATTAGTGACTGCCTTTTGTCTCCCCGCCCTTGATGCCTAGCACTGCCGGGCACTGGAACGGTAATGCATAACATCTGTCAAACACATGAATGGACTCTGGTTTGCTTCAAAACTGCCAGGATAATTTCAACTGAAAAAAGACCAGAGGGCTGCCTCATAACCCTAATAGAAGGTTTCATTTGAGATCTGGGCCTGCATCAGTTCTCACAGTGGGGCCCCCCCAAGAAGACACTAGGCATTGTTGATGTTAGGGATGCAAAGAGAGCTCAGTTGCCTTGTTTTGAGTTCAGCCCACTAACCATCTTTCACTGCCCAATTAGCCCTTAGAGAGAAAAGAGAACTGTGTCCTCAGCTTCCTGGCAGGTGAGGACGGATGTATGGGCGCCCATTGTGTGAGTTGGGCAAGGACTGTAGCTAACTTGGAAAGAAGACAATGAGCTGGAATGGCCCCTGTTTGCATGGTATCTGGGTAGTCAAGTAAACAGTGACACAGTGACACATGGGCACAGCTTCAGTGATCCCCACATCGTTCCCCGCCAGTTTGAGTCAAGACCAAAGACGGTAAGATCTTATTAACACAGGAGAGAAAGGCTGAGTCATTTCCATAATGACTGGCTCACGGCAGGAATCATTACCAAGCCTGAGGATGAGAAAATGGCCTCTTTTCATGTCGGGTTATTGGCTGGAGTCTCATCTTCACAACTTCTGAAGAAGGAATTATATGGCTCACACATCCAAGAACCAAACACAAAAATGGGGAGATTACCTCATGGCGCATGAGTAACCAGACCACAAAAGTGACTGGGACCTAAGGCCTGAGGGGGCAGAGCAGCTACCCACAGCTACTTAGGGTTCCTACTCCACGGCCACTGAGTTCTCTCCTGTGAAGTCCTAGGTTTGTGCATTGGTTAAGCAGGAACATTGAGCAGCCCAAGTGATAATGATGATGATTATACTTACATTTATTAGAATTTAAAATGTACTAGGCACTAAGCTGGGGGATTTATACATGCTATCTCATTTCAACTTTGTAATCACTCTATAAAATATATACTACATACCCTTATCATTTTAGGTGGGAAACATAGTGTGGGGAGGATGCTGAAAAACTCAGCTCCAGACACCCTGGCCTTTGTTTTCCTAAGATCATGTCTAGTTGTTTCCCACCTCTGGGCCTTTGCACGTGCTGTTTCTTCTGTCTCTGCCACATACTTTGCCCAGATCCTCCCCTGGGTTTACTCCTTACCTCATTCAGGGCTCTGCTCAAATGTCACCTTCTCCAGAGAGGTTTCCCTAATTTTTCCACATAAAATCATCCCCGACTCCCACCTGCTGTTCTCTATCTCATTACCCTCCTTTGTCTTTCTTCATAGCATTTATCAGTAATCGAAATGATACAATAGATTTATGAGCCTCCAGAGCCTTGAAGAGAGCCTGGCACATAGTAGGAGCTCAATAAATATAGGTTGGGTAAATGAATAAACAAAGTCCCTGGAGAGCAGGGCCACCTCCGCACCTGCCCAGGGCACACAGTTGTCAATAAGAACCAACAAAAGGAGAAGGAAGAGGAGGGGAGCAGAAAAGTCCTATTCGGATTCCAATTTAACTGTTTATTTAGTTTCTCTTGTGCATCAAACTTAGTGACCCACAGTATCTCATTCAATTCTCATATTCTGTGAAGTAGGTAATTTTAGTGAGCGAGGGGAATATAAGAATAGTGGGCAGAGACACATTTGCATCAATTCCTTGGTAAACTCTTTATAACAGGAAAGAGCGTGTTATTAAAAACACAGATTCCCAATTGCTTATCTTTATGTAGCCCAAACCACAGAACTTTGTGTTTATTTTTTTATGGTTCAGCTTCATGAAACTTGCAGGCTATTTAATTTATTGTGTTTACTTTTACTATAACTTCAAGATAAAAGATTTATTTCTAACATCTACCCTTCCCTCAACTCAGCTTTTAGAATTTCTTCCATGGTTTAGTTGTATTGATTCAATTCTCTGGATGCCTGTGAGTTTCCTCCATAAATTGTTTTGTCAGCTTTTATGGAGAAGGAGCCTGAGTTTTTCTAAAGATGTGTCCAAACTAAAATATCATTTTATAATAGCATTACAACAGCATTTTAATCACTTGATCATTTTAATCACATATTGGAACAGTGACCTGACAAAATCTTGCAGGGTCCTAATCTGAAATCCCAGGAGCCCCTGACAAAAAATCCTCCCTGTTCTTTTTTTTTTTTTTTTTTT
>NW_006796034.1:1242468-1288497 GCF_000442215.2 Lipotes vexillifer | reverse complement strand
TGCGGCCTCTCACTGCTGTGGCCTCTCCCATTGTGGAGCACAGGCTCCGGACGCGCAGGCTCAGCGGCCATGGCTCACGGGCCTAGCCGCTCTGCGGCATGTGGGATATTCCCGGACTTAGGGACGAACCTGTGTCCCCTGCATCGGCAGGCAGACTCTCAACCAATGCGCCACCAGGGAAGCCTCCTGCTTATTAAAAGAAAGCATTCTTCAGTGGGTTGGGCCTCTCCTTGCCTCCTTGCCTAGCAAGGCACAGGTTGATTGGTTGGTCTGTGGTTAAACCTGAACTTATGCAATGAGGATGTGGCTACTATTGCAGGGTTGTGCAAAATGGGGGAATCTGATGAGGTTTGGGCTTTGAGCTGGGTCCCAGTTTATGTAACAAGCCCCAATCTGACAGCTCCCTAGGCCAATTGGCCATCTGGTAACCCTGACTGGTCTCTCCATCCCTCCTTCTGTGTACCAGTGGGAGCCCATAAATCCAGGGGGGCGGGTTAGGATTAGGGTCAGAGGTCACCCTATTACAGCTCAGATCCACTTAGTGCTGAAGCAGCCCATGGGCTGCTTTTCAGAGGTGCCGGGAGCTCTTAAAGGGATAGTAATGCTGAAATGATAACACATCCCTGACCAGAGGCATTTAACCCCTGAAAAATGTCAAGGAGAATGGAAATGGTAAACCAGTGTCACTTCAGAGAGATACGTTGGGTGCTCATTCCCCTCTTTGTGACCTGACGAAGAGAGAAGAAATTTGCATATGCTGTTGAGCCGCAATTCTCACCTACCACATGAAGCTTCACAGGAGGAAATTTTGGGGAGACCCCTTCCCCTTCGAACCCTGCTGCTATGTCTACCAGAGTTATCCCTTCCTGTAAACAACTCCTCTCCACAGTATCCAAAACATACTTCTGATTAAATATTTGTCTAGGGCTGGAGTTGAGCCTGAGCAGGTGTTTTTTAGTGAAATGAGCTAACATGACGGCTGTGTGGCATGCGGGATCTTAGTTCCCTGACCAGAGATCGAACCCTCGGCCCTGCAGTGAAAACACGGAGTTTTAACCACTGGACCACCAGGGAAGTCCCACATGACATAGCATCTTATGGCTTATGACATGGGTCAATCCTTAACCCTAGGTATTCTTACTACCATTTTTTTAGTGGGAAAACCAAGGCGTATAGGAGTTGATAACTTGTCCGAGAACATATATCAAGATGAAGATTGCAGTTTGAATTGCAATCACTTTTGACATCATATTACAAGCAAGCAGGAATAATGAAAGCAAGCCTAAGCAAACCTGGCTCTCTCGGGGCGGAGACCCCTACTGCCACTGCTAGACAGGGTGCCACACTTTAGAGTTTACAAAACATCCTCAGGCTCTTGTCCAGACAATGACACGGGGGCATTACTGGATCACAGCCACCAACCCACTGAAGGCAGGGGCAAACGCCAACACACTCTGGTAGCCTAAGAGGGCAAATTCAGAATGCCCCCGTAATTGGTTTTCATAATGATGCTCTTAAGTCAGCAGGGCAAACGGGACCCAATTTCCGTTGCACTCTTATTTCAGAAAGCAGCGAGTACACAAGGGATTGGGGAGAATCTTCCATCAAAAATGTTTAACACGGGCTTCCCTGGTGGCTCAGTTGGAGAGTCCGCCGTAATTGGTTTTCATAATGATGCTCTTAAGTCAGCAGGGCAAACGGGACCCAATTTCCGTTGCACTCTTATTTCAGAAAGCAGCGAGTACACAAGGGATTGGGGAGAATCTTCCATCAAAAATGTTTAACACGGGCTTCCCTGGTGGCTCAGTTGTTGAGAGTCCGCCTGCCGATGCAGGGGACACGGGTTCGTGCCCTGGTCCGGGAGGATCCCACGTGCCGCGGAGTGGCTGGGCCCGTGAGCCATGGCCGCTGAACCTGCGCGTCCGGAGCCTGTGCTCCACAACGGGAGAGGCCACAACAGCGAGAGGCCCGCGTACCGCAAAAAATAAAAAATAAAAAATAAATGTTTAACACAAGCGTTGAGTTTCTCAAAGGATAGGACTTAAATACTTCAATATTTGATTTCTCTGAAATGCCTCATCCCCTGATGGTCCCAGATAAATGAGGTGTTACCATATATACCTACTAATCTTCCAAACCTAAGTTCCAGCACAATAATTTTTTTTAAAAAATCTATTCAAAGTTGCCACTAAACAACGAAAAAATTTACAAACTTCCCACAAGCCTAAAGTCTTTTATTCTATTAAAACAAAAATAAAGTCTTCTTTTTCCCAGTAAGCCTCCAAAATTCTCAAACTGTTGGCAATGAATTACATATTGATGTGAATTACTGCTTTCATATGGTCAGTGCAACATTTTACTCTTTTTCACATCCATGCACCATATTTTCAGTGAGTGCCAAAGAAATAAACATATTTTCTGGAGTAAATATGTTTAAAATAAAATATATTCCTAATTCTTAGGGCCGTGAGAGAGAGGAGAAGTCCACAGACCAGCACTCAGTTCCCCACAGCTGGCGGCCAGCCCACAGGGGCCCGCTGGGGAAGGAGACAGGGTTTGGCATTTTATCACATTCAGAGTTTTGATTGCTCTCCTGGACTGACATGCTCGTTGCTGAATCAAGTCAATACTTACTGCCTAAAATGACTCTCAGATTGTCCCTTACCTAAAAATAAGCAACACATTCTTGGGGCCTGCTGGAGTACTCCTTCAGGGACAGGGAAGGATTACCAATAGTAAACAGATCATAAAGAATGCTGAGAGACTACAAATAAAGATGCATTTTGATTACTTTATAAGTCTGCTGTGCATCACACAGGCGACTCCTGTTGATATGTTGCTGCTCACACAAACACAGCTGTCCTGCAGCAAATCAGAGGCGTGTCCTCCCTCAGGAAGGCCTCAGGTGTCACATGAGAGGGAGCCACTTTGAGTTTGAGATGTCATAAGTAATGTGCCTGGCTGATCAGCGGAGGAGGCCGATCCCCATGACTCTCTGTTGATTTTTCCTGTGGGCCAGTTCCTTCTAACCCACAAGGAGGCCCAGCAAGGAGCCTCTACAGCTGGTTGAGGCTGGGCCCAGGCTGCTTCAGAAGCAGACCTGGGGCAACAGTACTGAAGCCTGGATATAATATTCCTAAGGTCATGAAGGGTTATGACTTGAGACCCATGGAGCTTCAAAGCGCACACTGGGGTGCTTCCTGTCGAGCTTACAAGAGCTTTTCCCCTTGGAGGACTGCTCATTCCTCCTTACTCTGTCAGGGGTGATGGAGCTGGGAACCCCTGCATCTGAGCTGCCTTGAAGGAAAGATCCCAGAAAGGAATCGCTATTCTTCCCAAGTGTCTCGCCTTGATTGCTAACTCTGCCCCAACCCTACCGGACGTTCTTCCATCTGGACCAGCACTATGGCTGCCACCACGGGGCACCCCGGGACTTACCCGGCCAGGTGTGAGCAACACATTCATCACACCTGAAACAGGGTGTTTTTTAAAAATTACAAAGATTAAAATAAATAGAAATCAACTAAGAGCAAAGTATCTACAAATGGAGAGTGCTACCGAGCACAGGGTTTTTCTGGAATAACCAGCCTCTAGACATACATTGTCTGGGCTGCTGACACTGCTTCTGGTCCTGGCTTCTTCCCTTACTTCAATAGCCCCTGACAGACCACATCCCGAAGCCCAGTTTTCAGTCCAGAAATATTATAGATAGAGTTTGGGGGAAGAAGAAGGAGTTCAGTCAAGTCCCAGTTTGAACAATAGATTTGCTTGAGGGGGTAACAGAAATGCATACGCTTCTAAGGAAGGCAGTGATAAATAGAAGACACCGACAGAGATGTCCCATCCATAGGCAACCAGTCTCTCAATTCCTCTCATCCCACAATGGCTTTTATGTGACATTCATTCATTCCACAAACATCTCCTAAGCACCTACTGCATGCCAGGGCCTGGGTTAGGCACTGTTGGTGGAAATACATAAGGTTCAGCGCCTGCCTTTGAGAAGCTCAGATCTAAAGGACAAGTCACTGTAATCTCTGGATTATTTTACCGGCTTTCTATCTAGTTTTCCTGCTTCTCAACTTTTCCCCTTCAGTACATTCTCAGAATAGTAATCAGGGGGATCTCATTAAAACTTAGTCACATCTTGTTATGTATTTGCTACCGTGTCTTTCCATCTCACTTACAATAAAAACCACCTTCTTTATAATGGCCTAACAGCTGAATATAATCTGACCTCCCTATTGCCTCTCATCCATTACAGCTGCCCAGGATGCTTCTGCCTCAGGATCTTTGCTTTTACACTTTCTTCTTCCTTGAATTATCCTTTCCCACATAATCCCCTGGATCATTCTGCTACATACTTCAGATATGCCCTTACATGCTATCTTTTCAGGGAGGTCTTCCCTAAATCACTGCTATGGACTGAATGGTGCCCCCTCAAAAATCATATGCTGAAGCCCTAAATGCTTATGTGACTACATTGCAGGTAGGGCCTTTAAGGAGGTGATTAAGGTTAAGTGAGATCATGAGAGTAGAGCCCTGATTTGACAGAACTGGTGCCCTTATAAGTAGAGGTGGAGACATCAGAGCTCTCTTGCCACCATGTGAGGGCACAGAAAGAAGGCAGCCATCTGCAAGCCAGGAAGAGAGCCCTCACCAAAACCTGACTGTGCTGGTACCCCGACCTCAGACTTCTGGCTCCAGAACTGTGAGAAAATGCATTTCTGTTGTTAAGCCACCCAGTCTCTGGTGTTTCGTTATGGCAGCCTGAGCTAATTAATATACTCTCCTACCCTATTTAAAATTTTAATTTCTGTATCACCTCCTAACTTTGCTCCTTTATTTGTAGCATTCATCATAGTCTAATATACTACCTATTTTGTTTATTGTTTGTCTTCCAGCACAATATAATATGAATGAGAACATAAAAGTTTTTTTTAAAGAAAGAGCAAGATAGTCGTGTACAGAGAAAGTCTAAGGGAGAATGTGGCAGTGGTCCCCCACCCCAACCCCAGGGAAGCAGACTCTGAGATGGAGCTGAGCACGACGGGTGCCGTTGGAATCAACATCTATGAAAGGGCAGAGGAAGAAGGATGAACAGAGGGAGAGGCCCGGTTGCGATGCAGGCCTGATGACAGTGTCGGTGGCCCACAGGGAGCTCTAGAAAGGCCCTTCAGAGTTAGGCTGAGATCACTTCACGCTCTGCACTGATCAGCCACTGGCTGTGCACCGCCAGAACGGGGCATGACTTGGGCAGCTGGGGCAAGCCCTGGGGAGCTGGACTGCTGATGGCTGTCTGCCGACAGCACTTCCAGCAGCCGGGGCAACAAGCCCAGGGATTAGGGGGATCAGGGTGGTGTATTGCAGTGCCCACCACAGCACCCAGAGGGCTCTGAGAGCAGGGAGGGGAGAAACAGACTGCCCGGAAGAATCGTGAAGGCTTCACTGAGAAGAGTCTCAGATGATGAGAAGTGCTTTCAGGCAGACAAAGAGGGGCGTAAGGGCTTCCCTGGTGGCGCAGGGGTAGGGAGTCCGCCTGCCGATGCGGGGGACGCGGGTTCGTGCCCTGGACTGGGAGGGTCCCGCGTGCCGCGGAGCGGCTGGGCCCGTGAGCCGTGGCCGCTGGGCCTGCGCGTCCGGAGCCTGTGCTTCGCGGCGGGGGAGGCCGCGACGGTGAGAGGCCCACGTACCGCAAAAAAGGAAAAAAGGAGAAAAAAAAAAAAAAAGGAGGGGCGTAAATTTGAACTACAGTGCACATGGGTTATTGTTGCATGGTGGACTGGGGAGGGTGTGTTGGGGGGAGGTGAGAGGGTAATTGTCTCCTCACCCACCATGAAGACCTGATGTCATCCCCTCTGTGTGAAGCGGGGGAGCCTCAGCTTGTTCCATGAACACTAGATGAGCATAACTATGTGGATAAACAGTAAACTCCTGTGGCCAGAAAGAAATCAAATCACGATCGGCTGGTGAGTAACTCAACAGGATTTTTCAATCTGCAAATATTTCGTCTGTTAATAAACAGCAGTACCTGTGTAGTGGCTGCCGCACTTCCTGCCCCACAGTGCTGCCAAAGTCCAGCAGCTGCAATGGACGCCGAGGAATGGGCCCTGCACCCCTGACTGAGCAGCTCGTTCTCTGTGTGATCTTAGCTCAGTCGGTTCACCTCTTGGGGTCCATCATCTGTAAAGCAGAGCTAACACCCTCTTCCCGGGGATCGGTGGCTTAAACGCAATACCATATCTAAAGCTGTGCTGTACGCGGTGGGCCCCTGGTACTGCTCTGCTGCCCTGGACAGCTCACGAGGGCTGCAGCAAGTGCCCCCAGCATGCTTTGAGGCCACCGCTGATCTTGGCCGCTCTGTCATCAAGACACCATTAGGGCCAGAGCAAGCCCGAGGACATCGTTACATAAGCCGTCTGCTCAGACAAGGCTGGGACTGGTAATGAGCAGAGATGGGGAAATGGGCAGCCTTGGTCTTTCTCCTCTTGAAAGCCCTCGGCTGGGGTTAGGGATGGTTGTTTAGCAACAGCCCTAATTCATCCAGGGGACCGTGGGGCCAAGGCCCCCAGTTCCCACCAGGGAAGGAGTGCTGAACGCCTCAGTGCTGGTCAGAGCTCTCATTTGTGAGGATTTATTTGGACACTTTTTCCTGAAGGGGGTTTTGTTCTGAGGTAAACTAGGGACATTCCTCTGATGGGAATTACCACTGGGATGAAAGAAGAGCTATGAGAGGTTGAGGGGGAGGGGGGAATGGGATGGGAGCTGCAACTCGGGGCTCCTGCCCACCCTATTCATGGAGCAAATTATTCCAGAACAGAGGCAGGATGACCAAAGAGAAGCTGCACAAATGGGCCTTTGTTTCATACTTGGCAGGGAGAGTACAAGAGTCCTTTTTCTCTTTTTCTTTTTAAAATTAATTTTTTAATTAACATTTTTGGCTGTGTTGTGTCTTTGTTGCTGGGCGCAGGCTTTCTCTAGTTGCAGAGATCGGGAGCTGCTCTTCATTGCGGTGCTAGGGCTTCTCATTTCCGTGGCTTCTCTCGTTGCGGAGCACGGGCCCTAGGCATGCGGGCTTCAGTAGTTGTGGCGCACAGGCTTAGTTGCTCCGCGGCATGTGGGATCTTTCTGGACCAGGGCTCGAACCTGTGTCCCCTGCATTGGCAGACGGATTCTTAACCACTGATCCA
This sequence comes from Lipotes vexillifer, assembly GCF_000442215.2. NCBI lineage: Eukaryota > Metazoa > Chordata > Mammalia > Artiodactyla > Lipotidae > Lipotes > Lipotes vexillifer. The sequence continues at coordinate 1,281,310 of NW_006796034.1, read as the reverse complement.
CCAGGGAAGTCCCCTTTTTCTCTTTCTAAGTCTTCCTATGTCCCAACCATTGTGCTGCCACCCAACGTGACCGGCTCCTGAGCCCCTCAGAAGTGGGGCTGAGGGAGATGAGTCAGATTGCCTGCAGGCATCTGCCCTGGCTTGTGAGTTAGGAATTTCTGGACTGTTCCCATTGAGCTGCCTCCCAGAGCTGTCCTGTCCCATCCACTCTGGGGAGGGAACACACCGCTTAGTCCTGCAGTTGCTTTTGAGGGTTGAAAGCACTAAGCAGTAAGCCCATAACAGTCTGATTTTCCATAAGATTAAAAGAAATGAGCTGCAGCGTTTTAAGAAAACATGATTTCCTCGGTCAGTTACTTTAAATGCTTTTCAAGGAGGGAAGCAATGAAAGAAGCAGAGCTAATCAGAGCAGCCTGGCTTGTTTTAAATTCATCTCACAATGCCAGTTTACAATTAGAGGACTCTTCTTAAGGGCAACTAAAGAAATCAATTTTCAGTGAACTTCTAAGTGGAAAAAAAAAAAACATAAAGCATTCAATTGACAGTAAAACCCCGCCTTGAAGATAGAAGGATGCCGAGCCCACTGGGACATGCCCTGGTAGCACAGGTCCTGGCAGCCCTGCCCTCAGCAGGTGTGGCGCTCTGCTCTCCCTGCTCAGGGCGGAATTTATACCCATTCAACTGGGACTGTCCCTGATGGATATCAGTCTGATCTGTAGGCACCATGTGAGCTGAAACTGCTCTAAAGTTCACAGCTGCTACCTGAGCCTTTTTAAATTTTTTTAATAATGTCCAACAGCCTGATATACAAAATCAAAGACTAGTCTGTGTCATGGGGTGATGAGCCTTTTCTAGTTTCCATCTCCTATAGTCTAGAAATCCAAAATGCCTTCTTAAGGAATTTCCTCCTCTCCTTTCTTAAAAAACCCAAGGAGAAAAAAATCGGCTGGGGTTCAAGATGGTGGACTAAAAGGACGTGCGCTCACTCCCTCTTGTGAGAGCACCAGAATCACCACTAACTGCTGAACAATCATCGACAGGAAGACACTGGAACTCACCAAAAAAGATAACCCACATCCAAAGACAAAAGAGAAACCACAGTGAGACAGTAGGAGGGGTGCAATCACAATAAAATCAAATCCCATAACTGCTGGGTGGGTGACTCACAAATTGGAGAACACTTATACCACAGAAGTCCACCTTCTGGAGTGAAGGTTCTGAGCCCATGTCAGGCTTCCCAACCTGAGGGTCTGGCAACGGGGGGAGGAATTCCTGGAGAATCAGACATGAAGACTAGCGGAATTTGATTGCAGGACTTCGACAGGACTGGGGGAAACAGAGACTCCACTCTTGGAGGGCACACACAAAGCAGTGTGCACATCGGGACCCAGGGGAAGGAGCAGTGACCCCATAGGAGACTGAACCAGACCTCCCTGCTAGTGTTGGAGGGTCTCCTGCAGAGGCAGGGGGTGGCAGTGGCTCACCCTGGGGACAAGGACACTGGCAGCAGAAGTTCTGGGAAGTAATCCTTGGCATGAGCCCTCCTGGAGTCTGCCATTAGCCCCACCAAAGAGTTGGGTAGGCTCCAGTGTTGGGTTGTCTCAGGCCAAACAACCAACAGGGAGGGAACTGAGCCGCACCCATCAGCAGACAAGTGGGTTAAAGTTTTACTGAGCTCTGCCCACCAGAGCAACAGCCAGCTCTACCCACCACCAGTCCCTCCCATCAGGAAACTTGCACAAGCGTCTTAGATAGGCTCATCCACCAGAGGGCAGAGAGCAGAAGCAAGAAAAACTACAATCCTGCAGCCTGTGGGGAAAAAAACATATTCACAGAAAGATAGACAAGATGAAAAGGCAGAGTGTTATGTATCAGATGAAGGAACAAGATGAAACCCCAGAAAAACAACTAAATGAAGTGGAGATAGGGAACCTTCCCGAAAAAGCATTCAGAGTAATGATAGTGAAGATGACCCTGGACCTCGAAGGAAAATGGCGGCAAAGGTCAAGAAGATGCAAGAAATGATTAACAAAGACTTAGAAGAATTAAAGAACAAACAAACAGAGATGAACAATACAATGACTGAAATGAAAAATACACTAGAAGGAATCAACAGCAGAATAACTGAGGCAGAAGGATGGATAAGTGACCTGGAAGACAGAATGGTGAAATTCACTGCCATGGAACAGAATAAAGAAAAAAGAATGAAAAGAAATGAAGACAGCTTAAGAGGACTCTGCAACAACATTAAACACAACAACATTCGCATTATAGGGGTCCCAGAAGGAGAAGAGAGAAAGGACCTGAGAAAATATTTGAAGAGATTATAGTCAAAAACTTCCCTAACATGGGAAAGGAAATAGCCACCCAAGTCTAGGAAGTGCAGAGAGTCCCAGGCAGGATAAACCCAAGGAGAAACATGCCGAGACACATAGTAATCAAAGTGACAAAAATTAAAGAGAAAGAAAAATTATTCAATAATAATCAAATAATTATTAACCAAACAAGGGGAAAATAACAAACAACATACAAGGGAACTCCCATAAGTTTAACAGCTGAGTTCTCAGCAGAAACTCTACAAGCCAGAAGGAAGTAGCATGATATATTTAAAGTGATGAAAGGGAAGAACCTACAACCAAGATTACTCTACCTGGCTAGGATCTCATTCAGATTCAACGGAGAAATCAAAAGCTTTACAGACAAGCAAAAGCTAAGAGATTTCAACACCACCAAACCAACTCTACAACAAATGCTAAAGGAACTTCTCTAAGTGGGAAACACAAGAGAAGAAAAGGACCTACAAAAACAACCCCATAACAGTTAAGAAAATGGTAATAGGAACATACATATCGATAATTATCTTAAACGTGAATGGGTTAAATGCTCCAACCAAAAGACACAAGATCACTGAATGGATACAAAAACAAGACTCATAAATACGCTGTCTACAAGAGACCCACTTCAGACCTAGGGACACATGCAGACTGAAAGTGAAGGGATGGGAAAAGACATTCCATGTAAATGGAAATCAAAAGAAAGCTGGAGTAGCAATACTCATATCAGATAAAATAGACTTTAAAATAATGTTACAAGAGACAAGGAAGGACACTACATACTGATCAAGAGATCAATCCAGGAAGAAGCTATAACAATTGTAAATATATATGCACCCAACACAGGAGCGCCTCAATACATAAGGCAACTGATAACAGCTATAAAAAAGGAAATCAACAGTAACACAATAATAGAGGGGGACTTTAACACCTCACTTACACCAATAGACAGATCATCCAAAGAGAAAATTAATAAGGAAACACAAGCTTTAAATGACACAATAGACCAGATATATTTAATTGATATTTACAGGACATTCCATTCAAAAGCAGCAGATTACACTTTCTTCTCAAGTGCACACAGAACATTCTCCAGGATAGATCATATCTTGGGTCACAAATCAAGCCTCGGTAAATTTAGAAAATTGAAATCATATCAAGCATCTTTTCTGACCACAATGCTATGAGATTAGAAATCAATTACAGGGAAAAAAACTTAAAAATACAAACACATGGAGGCTAAACAATACGTTACTAAATAACCAAGAGATCACTGAAGAAATCAAACAGGAAATCAAAAAATACCTAGAGACAAATGGCAATGAAAACAGGACGATCCAAAACCTATGGGATGCAGCAAAAGCAGTTCTAAGAGGGAAGTTTATAGCAATACAAGCCAACCTCAAGAAACAAGAAACATTTCAAACAAACAATCTAAGATTACACCTAAAGGAACTAGAGTGAGAAGAACAAACAAAACCCAAAGTTAGCAGAAGGAAAGAAATCATAAAGATCAGTGCAGAAATAAATGAAATAGAAACAAAGAAAACAATAGCAAAAATCAATAAAACTAAAAGCTGGTTCTTTGAGAAGATAAGCAAAATTGATAAACCATTAGCCAGACTCATCAACAAAAAGAGGGAGAGGACTCAAAACAATAAAACTAGAAATGAAAAAGGAGAAGTTACAACAGACACCAAAGAAATACAAAGCATCCTAAGAGACTACTACAAGTAACTCTATGCCAATAAAATGGACAACCTGGAAGAAATGGACAAATTCTTAGAAAGGTATAACCATCCAAGACTGAACCAGGAAGAAATAGAAAATATGAACAGACCAATCACAAGTAATGTTATTGAAACTGTGATGAAAAATCTTCCAACAAAGAAAAGTCCAAGACCAGATGGCTTCACAGGTGAATTCTATCAAACATTTAGAGACAAGCTAACACCCATCCTTCTCAAACTCTTCCAAAAAATTGCAGAGGAAGAAACACTCCCAAACTCATTCTCTGAGGCCTCCATCACCCTGATACCAAAACCAGACAAAGATACTACGAAAAAGGGATATTAAAGACCAATATCCCTCATGAATATAGATGCAAAAATCCTCAACAAAATACTAGCAAACAGAATCCAACAACACATTAAACGGATCATACACCATGATCAAGTGGAATTTATCCCAGGGATGCAAGGATTCTTCAATATACGCAAATCAATCAATGTGATACACCATATTAACAAATTGAAGAATAAAAATCATATGATCATCTCAACAGGTGCAGAGAAACCTTTTGACAAAATTCAACACCCATTTATGATAAAAATCCTCCAGAAAGTGGGCAATAGAGGGAACCTACCTCAACGTAATAAAGGCCATATATGACAAACCCACAGCCAACATTGTTCTCAATGGTGAAAAACTGAAAGCATTTCCTCTAAGATCAGGAACAAGACAAGGATGTCCACTCTCACCACTATTATTCAACATAGTTTTGGAAGTCCTAGCCATGGCAATCAGAGAAGAAAAAGAAATAAAAGGAATCCAAAGAGTAAAAGAAGTAAAACTGTCACTGTTTGCAGATGACATGATACTATACATAGAGAGTCCTAAAGATGCCACCAGAAAACTGCTAGAGCTGATCAATGAATTGGGTACAGTTTCAGGATACAAAATTAATGCACAGAAATCTCTTGCATTCCTATACACTAATGATGAAAAATCTGAAAGAGAAATTAAGGAAACATTCTCATTTACCATCGCAACAAAAAGAATAAAATACCTAGGAATAAATCTACCTAGGGAGACAAAAGACCTATATGCAGAAAACTATAAGACACTGATGAAAGAAATTAAAGATGATACAAACAGATGGAGAGACATACCATGTTCTTGGATTGGAAGAATCAATATTGTGAAAATGACTCTACTACCCAAAGCAATCTACAGATTCAATGCAATCCCTACCAAATTACCAATGGCATTTTTTACAGAACTAGAACAAAAAATCTTAAAATTTGTATGGAGACACAAAAGACCCCGAATAGCCAATGCAGTCTTGAGGGGAAAAAATGGAGCTGGAGGAATCAGACTCCCTGACTTCAGACTTTATTACAAAGCTACAGTGATCAAAACAATATGGTACTGGCACAAAAACAGAAATATAGATCTGTGGAATAGGATAGAACTCCCAGAGATAACCCTACTCACCTATGGTCAAATAATCTATGACAGGGCTTCCCTGGTGGCGCAGTGGTTGAGAGTCCGCCTGCCGTTGCAGGGGACACGGGTTCGTGCCCCGGTCTGGGAGGATCCCACATGCCGCCGAGCAGCTGGGCCCGTGAGCCATGGCCGCTGGGCCTGCGCGTCCGGAGCCTGTGCTCCGCAGCGGGAGTAGCCCACAACAGTGAGAGGCCCACGTACCGCAAAAAAAATAAAAAAAAAAAAAAATAAATAATCTATGACAAAGGAGGTAATGACATACAATAGAGAAAAGACAGTCTCTTCAATAAGTGTTGCTGGGAAAACAGGACAGCCACATGTTAAAGAATGAAATTAGAACACTCTCTAACACCATACACAAAAATAAACTCAAAATGGATTCGAGACCTAAATGTAAGACTGGACACTATAAAACTCTTAGAGGAAAACATAGGAAGAACACTCTTTGACATAAATCACAGCAAGATCTTTTTTGATCCACCTCCTAGAGTAATGGAAATAAAACAAAAATAAAGAAATGGGACCTAATGAAACTTAAAAGCTTTTGCAAAGCAAAGGAAACTATGAACAAGATGAAAAGACAACCCTCAGAATGGGAGAAATTATTTGCAAATGAATCAACAGACAAAGGATTAATCTCTAAAATATATAAACAGCTCATGCAGCTCAATAAAAAAAAAAGAAAAAAACCCAATCCAAAAATGAGCAGAAGACCTAAATAGACATTTCTCCAAAGAAGACATACAGATGCCCAAGAGGCACATGAAAAGCTGCTCAACATCACTAATTATTAGAGAAATGCACGTCAAAACTACAATGAGGTATCACCTCACACCAGTTAGAATGGGCATCATCAGAAAATCTACAAACAACAAATGCTGGAGAGGGTGTGGAGAAAAGGGAACCCTCTTGCACTGTTGGTGGGAATGTAGGTTGATACAGCCACTATGGAGAACAGTATGGAGGTTCCTTACAAAAGTAAAAATAGAACTACCATATGACCCAGCAATCCCACTCTTGGGCATATACCCAGAGAAAACCATAATTCAAAAAGACACGTGCACCCCAGTGTTCATTGCAGCACTATTTACAATAGCCACGTCATGGAAGCAATCTAAATGCCCATCGACAGACGAATGGATAAAGAAGTTGTGGTACATATATACAATGGAATATTACTCAGCCATAAAAAGGAACAGAATTGGGTCATTTGTTGAGACGTGGATGGATCTAGAGACTGTCATACAGAGTGAAGTAAGTCAGAAAGAGAAAAACAAATATTGTATGTTAACGCATATATGTGGAATCTAGAAAAATGGTACAGATGAACCGGTTTGCAGAGCAGAAATAGAGACACAGATGTAGAGAACAAATGTATGGACACCAAGGGGGGAAAGCGGTGGGGGGTGGGGGTGGGTGACGAATTGGGCGATTGAGATTGACATGTATACACTGATGTGTATAAAATTGATGACTAATAAGAACCTGCTGTATAAAAATATAAATTAAATTAAATTTAAAAAAAAATCATGGGGGCCTCCCTGGTGGCGCAGTGGTTGAGCGTCTGCCTGCCGATGCAGGGGACACGGGTTTGTGCCCCGGTGTGGGATGATCCCACATGCCGCGGAGCGGCTAGGCCCGTAAGCCATGGCCGCTGAGCCTACGTGTCCGGAGCCTGTGCTCCGCAACGGGAGAGGCCACAACAGTGAGGGGCCCGCGTACCGGAAAAAAAAAAAAAAAAAAAAAATCATGGGATGCAACAACCTCTATTCCCCTCAGTTGTTTCTCACCCGGAAGGAGAACCCTGTGTACAAACTCCTGAGGGAACTGGAAATGAGGGGAGTGAAGTATTATCATTCCGTCCCGTAATTTAGAGATGAATCAGTGTGAGGCCTGAAAGGTTTGTACGGTCACTGATGAGTTAGCAAACCCTATTAGCACTGAGAATCCATTCCAAGAATAATGTGAGATCTTCCTCCCCACCTCACCCCCAATCACTGGAAAGAAGGAAGGGTGGAGGAGGGAGTCGGGCATCTGCTCTGACTCTTTCAGTTTGGAGTGCAAGAAATAAATATTTATCCAGGTCAAAACAAAAGAAGAGAGGTTTATTATAAGAAGTGCACAGTAACCTTGGAAAAGAAACAGAATAGGCAGGGAATGTTCTCAGCTACTCTTCTGGTCTTCTACCTTTCACCATGTTCTTTCCCTCTGTTCAGTCTTATTTTGGCTCCTGGCTTCATGCTTTGGGTTTTACCTCTCCCTCCTACCACCTTGACTTTGGATTCTAAGACCATGGACGCTGCGTGGTCCAAGCTTCATCTGCTTCTGAATGTGCCCCTTCTGGGTTCCACTCCTGGTGCTAACTTAGCCTCTCGATATTTTTAGTTGAAACTCCTGGGTGAGCCCATCATCTTGAACTAGGTCATGTCAGAGTTTGCTGGACAGACTATACATGACCCTGAGTCAACAGCCTGTCCTGGGCCATTTCCTGTGGCTGGAGAAGAGCCTTGGGGAGGGGCGAGAGAAAGAGAATCCTGTGTATCAGGTATGGCTAAGGTGGACCCTTTAGCAGAAGCCCCCAATTGTCTAGTGTTTAATGTGAACAACGCTTTGGCTCTGGTTGAATAAGACAGCACCAGTTTTTGGCAGTCTGTATTGGATTGTAGGCAAGCATTCTAAGAAATTATTTCATTTTGCATGAAATCTGTTTCACATCCAAGGGTACAGACATGGACAAACTGAAATGCTTTCAGTGTTCAGTGAATTGATCGTCTTTGGGAAGGACCAAATCTAAGTGAGGCACTAGTTTGGGCAGTTGCACAGAACTAAAAGGCTTAGAGTGTCTCAGCTTTTGACGTAGGAGTCCTGGTCCTGCTGGAAGGAGCTTTCTAGCTCTACTTTGGATCCAAGGAATTTTGGAGAAATAAGAAGACCTCTGGGTCAGGATCAAGGGAGAGAAACTGTCAAAGCTAAGGGTCCTGCCAAAGGAGAGCACCATGTGCTGTGCCAGACAGCCGGGGCTCTCCCCACCCTGCCCTCCTCTCACTCCCACATGCCACACACCCTCATTGGATGACTGCATCCATTCTTAAAGGAAGGTCTGACTATGACAGTTTGCTCTTTTAGAAAAATCACATTAGGGGGCTTTAAGTCCTAGCCTCCTTGTAGGAGTTACGCTCTCACACTCCTCAGCCTGATCCCCACAAAGAAAGGAGAAAAACCTTGTGCTTCATAAAGGAGAAAAACCTCCTGTGTTTCTCCTCTCAACACTCTGCTGTCAATATTTCACTTCTGACACTCAGGACATTTCCCTTCTGGTCACTTCCCTTCCCTTGGTGTGTGGGTTTTTCCCCACACCAAGAAATTCTCAGACACCAGCTGGGTGTCCTACAATTTACTCAGTTCTGACACTCTCTCCCTGGAGATAGCGTCAGATCCCACAGGTTAAGGACTCAGTCCCCCACTTCAAATACTAATTGCAAGTCCGGATTGTTACCTGTGCTTGTGAACAATAGGCTATAAACCAGAGGTTCCCATGACCCCCTACTTGGGTTCGCTTAATTTGCTAGAGTGGCTCAGAGAACTCAGGAAAAGAGTTCACTTACTGTTTACCCATTTATTAGAAAAGGATATAATAAAGGGTACAGATGAATATCCAAATGGAAGAGATGCATAGAGCAAGGTATGTGGGAAAGGGTGTGGAGCTTCCATGCCTTCTCTGGGTGCCCCACTCTCCCAGCACCTCTGTGTGTTCACCGCAGAAGCTCTCTGAGCCCCCATACATTTGGGATTTTTATGGAAGCTTCATCACATAAGCATGACTGATAACTCTATTTCCAGTTTCTCTCCCTTCTCTGGAGAATGAAAGGGTGGAGCTGAAAATTCCAAGCTTCTAACACATGGCTTTGGTCATTCTGGTCACCATCCCCCATCCAGGAGCCCACCAAGAGTGACTTCATTAGAAAAAAGATGCTCCTATCACCCAGGAAATTCCAAGGGATTTAGGAGCTCCGTGTCAGGAACTGGGGTCAAAGACCAAATATTAGATCAAAAGATGTTCCTAATGCTTTTCTCACTGAGGAAATTAAAGAGGTTTTAAGAGCTCTGTGCCAGGAACCCAGGACAGAAACCAATATATATTTTTTCTATTATCTCACACTGTGCTTCTGACCACTGGCTATAGATTGGAGGTTCCCATGGTGCCCTCTTTGGGTTCAGTCATTTGCTAGAGCTGCTCACGAAACTCAGGAAAACAATTTACTTACTATATTAACAATGTATTATAAAAGGATACAACTCCGGAACAACCAGATGGAAGAGATGTATAGGACAAGGTGTGTGGCAAGGGGGCACGGAGCTTCCATGCCCTCTCCAGGTGCACCACCCTCCCAGCACCTCAAGGCGTCCACAAACAGGAAGTTCTCCAAACCATGCCTCTTGGGTTTTTATGGAGGCTTCATTCCAACGCACAATTGATTAAATTATTAGCCTTTGCCAATTAATTAACCTCCAGCCCCTTTCCACTCCCTGGAAGTGGGAGGGGAGGAACTGAAAATTCCAACCCTCTAATAGTGTGGTCGGTTCTCTTAGCAACCAGCTCCAGTCTTGTGTTTATCTAGGGGCTTTCCGAAATTCGTTCCATTAACATAAACTCAGACGTGGTTGAAAGTAGTTTGTTATGAATAACAAAAGATATTAGTTTCATGTTTTTACTCTGAAGCTATTTCAAGAACTGAGGACAAAAATCAAATATTATAAAAGATACCAGGACTTCCCTGGTGGCACAGTGGTTAAAAATCTGCCTGCCAATGCAAGGGACACCAGTTCGAGCCCTGGCCCAGGAAGATCCCATATACCGTGGGGCAACTAAGCCCGTGCTCCGCAACTACTGAACCTGCACTCTAGAGCCCATGAGCCACAACTACTGAGCCCGCATGCCACAATTACTGAAGCCCGCGTGCCTAGAGCCTGTGCTCCGCAACAAGAGAAGCCACCACAATGAGAAGCCCGCGCACCGCAATGAAGAGTAGCCCCCTCTCGCCACAACTAGAGAAAGCCCTCATGCAGCAACAAAGACCCAACATAGCCAAAAATAAATCAATTTATTAAAGAAAAAAAAAGCTGTAAATCATTAGGATTCCAAGAACCACAAATACCTGATTGTGTTTGCCAGAGAAGCCATCATGGAAAATTTTGAAAAGTCTTACAGGGCTTTCTCTCCACATAAATTGTAAATGCAGAAAGGGCGAAAGCATAAGTGGGGGGGACTGAATGCAGAAAAGAATTTGGCCAGTGAATTGAGATTCACTTTCCATATATCCTATTTTTTAAAAAAGAGCTTGCTTCTTAATTAAATGAAATATACAGAAAGGGTGCATATTATTAGTGTACAGGTGGACGACTTTTTACAAAGAACAAGGCTGTGTAACTGGCATTCAGAACAAAGAAAACCAGATTATCACCAACTGCCCAGAAGACCCACTTAGACTTCTTTCCCAAAGGGCAATCCCAAACTGATTATTTTGCCTGTTTTTATGTTTTCTGTAAAAGGAAGCACATAGAGTTCCCTCTTTAGTATCTGTCTGCCTTCACTCACCCTCACGTTTGAGAGTCACCGTATTGATGCACCAGTGAGGGCTGTTCCTTCCAACCCCTGTAATGCACTCTCCACTATGGGGAACATGCCCCAGATAATTCGTTCTATTACTGATGGGTGTTTGGGCCATATAGCGTGAACCAATGGTTATTGTTTGGTTTGGGAAAGTTTTAAAAAAATAGTCATGTATTTGAGAGAGACAAGTCAAGTTGTTTTTTTTTTAAGATAGTCATCTTTATTTTACTTTTGGCTGCATTGGGTCTTCGTTGCTGCACATGGGCTTTCTCTAGCTGCAGTGAGCGGGGGCTACTCTTCATTGTGGTGCGTGGGCTTCTCATTGCGGCGGCTTCTCTTGTTGGGGACCACGGGCTCTAGGCATGCGGGCTTCAGTAGTTGCGGTGTGTGGGCTCATTAGTTGTGGCTCATGGACTCTAGAGCACAGGCTCAGCAGTTGTGGTGCACGGGCTTAGTTACTCTGCGGCATGTGGGATCTTCCCGGACCAGGGCTCAAGCCCATGTCCCCTGCATTGGCAGGTGGATTCTTAACCACTGCACCACCAGGGAAGTCCCAAGTCAAGATTTTTATGCCAATGCAGACAAAGAAAATAGAGGGGCCACTTCACTTGCTTAGATTTCTAGCTTTGTTCTGTTCTGCTTCCCCCCTCCAACTGCCAGACCCAGGAGAAAAAAGTGAGTCATGCTTCTGAGAACATAACTGTTACAAGGAGGATGAGATTTGGAATCCCAGAAAATTAGGGGAAACCTTGGGTCTGTAGGAGTGGACATAGGAAGTTGCACATGTGTGTAAACTTCAGAGAAGCCCTCTGGTGCTCCCTGGAAAATCCTCTGCAAACATCTCAGAGAAGCTGGGATGCTTCACTCCACCCCAGGTTACTGTAACTTCAGTCTCCAGTGTGTCAACAAGTGAGGATATCCTGCCACCTCCCCCCTGCCACTCCAAAACTCTCAAGAGAAAGTGAGATCACGAGATGCGGATTTGATTCAATAAGCAATGAGGCTTAATGAGACAGATTTACCTTCCTATTTTCAATGTAACTATGGCCAAAACCTTCCCTAGCATACAGCTCATATCTTTCTCCCTTCTTCAAGAACACAACAGTCACCCTGCTGGAGATCTCTTTTGGGAACTTGCTGTTCTCTGCTCACCACATTTCCAGTAACTTGAGGTCAAGCTAGCTTATTTCCACACAGTTTCTGTCTGGGCACAATGGTTTAATATATTCCTACATGCTTTAGTGAGGGAACTCTTAAAATTTTATTCTCTGATCACCAGTATGTAAATTCAAAGTGCCTTTGGGATCTAAAGAAAACAAGAGTGCTCACTTGAAGGAGGGAGACTGGGAAAATACGAGGAAGTGTAGTGTTTAGATTCACTGGAAAGACTTTTAAAATATTTATATGAGTATCAAGAACTTATTTATGTTTCATTTCTTGGCAAGGCTTTGAAGAAATTATATGTATATCCTCAAAGATTTTAAGCATTATTTCACAAAGAATATGTTACTATTTATAAACACAAATGTATGAGATGACTTCTTAAAGAATTAAGGCTTTAATTGTATTATTATGTTTCATTTCTTGGCAAGGCTTTGAAGAAATTATATGTATATCCTCAAAGATTTTAAGCATTATTTCACAAAGAATATGTTACTATTTATAAACACAAATGTATGAGATGACTTCTTAAAGAATTAAGGCTTTAATTGTATTTTTTCTTTTTCCTGCTCTTTACTGCCATGACAGTTAGATTCACATATATTGTGAAATGATTCCCACAATAGATTCTGCTAATGGTATCTTCTCATGTAGATGCAATAAAAAGAAAAGAAGAAAAGAAAAAAAGGAAAAAAAAAGTTTCTCCTCGTGATGAGAACTCTTAGGATTTACTCTCTTAACTTTCCTATATGTCATACAGCAGTGTTAGCTATAGTCATCACGTAGTACATTACATCCCTAGTACTTAGTTACCTTGTAACTGGAGTTTGCACCTTGCCACCACCTTCTTCCAGTTCCACCTCCCTCCACCCTCTGCCTCTGGTAACCACAAGAGTCTGATCTCTTTTTCCATGGTTCTGTGAGTTTGAGATCACATAGTATTTGTCTTTCTCTGTCTGACTTACTTCACTTAGCATAATTCCCTCAAGGTCTATCCATGTTGTTGCAGATGGTAGGATTTCCTAATTTTTTTATGGCTGAATAATATTCCATTGTGGATATATATGTGCCACCACTTCTTCATCCATTCATTCATCAATGGACATCTAAGATTTAGAATAGTTATAATATTGAAAAGGATTATAAAAATATAACAATAATTTATAAGTGCTGTGTGGACCCTGAAAACATAAAAGAAATAGAGAGGTCTCCTTCCTGCCCATGACTGTCAGTTCTTTAAGCCAACATCTTCTGTGCTTTTAACTTTTTGTACCAGTCACTGTGTACTTTAATGCGTTTTCAAAATCAACCTTCACAATGACTCTATGAGGTAGATAATAGTATCTTCCCTATTTTACAGATGAGGAAACTGGGCTTAGAGAGGTTAGCACCTTGCAGAAGTTACGAGGTCATGAGTGACAGAGCTGGAACTTGAATCCCATCCTGGCTTGCAGCTTGAGCCTCCACCTCTGCTATGTCCACTGCCCTTGTACATGTAAACTGCCCATAAAGACTGACATCGAGGCCAAATTAGACTGAACACAGAGGCACCACCATGTCCGGGAAAGTCAGAAGCTTAAATTGCTAACTCCGAAGGTGAGGACAACTTCCACTGAATTTATTGAAAATAATGAAATCTAGTTCTCTAACAACTTAGGGGACAATGTCAGTATTAAAATTTGGTTGTTTTGTCTCTCTTTTTTTAAGCAGGTGACATGAAGGGAATTCCATTTGGAGAACAAGGACTATTATTTCCATTGAATGTCTACTTTGTGCTGCTAGGTGCTAGGAATAGAGAAATTAACAAAACTGGTTCCAACATCAAAACATATAAACATGGACTATTGCATCTGTGACACTGGGCAAATGATTGTTTTGCCTCTTAAGACTGCATTTACCATGAATACCTAGTCAATCTCCTTAGAAAATAATTCACGATGGACCCCTCTTTGTTTAAACTGCTAAAGTGAGTTCTTTCCTACCATTTGTGAGGTATTCATGAATAACACCATCAAATGACAGTATAAGAATGCAAATATTTTGTTCCTTTAAAGGTTTATTTGCAAGTTTTCTGAGTGAACTATAGGATTAATTTTCTCCTGCAAAGTTTTCCCACATTTATGTAACTCTCTCCTCCCATCTTGCCAGGTAGAGCAGCCTTGAGGTAAAATCAAGCTCAAAACTAAACTTTTCCTTAGGCAGGATCCACACTCCACTCCCAGTGAAACAGAATATTCTAGAAGGTGACAGCCAAAGTAGTGGAACTAACCGTGTAGAACCGCTGATCCCATTTTCTTTCTTTCTTTCTTTTTTTTTTTGCGGTACGCGGGCCTCTCATTGCCGTGGCCTCTCCCGTTGCGGAGCACAGGCTCCGGACGCGCAGGCTCAGCGGCCATGGCTCACGGGCCCAGCCACTTCACGGCATGTGGGATCTTCCCGGACCGGGGCACGAACCCGCGTCCCCTGCATCGGCAGGCGGGCTCTCAACCACTGCGCCACCAGGAAAGTCCCCCCATTTCCTCTTTAGAAAATGTGATTACTGATACTCTGAGAAGCTAAGTGGCTTGCCTATTGTCACAAAGAAATAGCCAACAAATCCAAGATTTAAACCGAGGCCATCTTTTTTTCTACAACCCTATAGTTCACATCAAGTTCAATCCTATGGTCAGAAAAGCCCCTGGTGTGAGCTCTGACCCATCACTTTGCACAGTACTGGGAGCAGGCAGATTCTTAGTGAAAGTTGGTTGAGTAAATACAGGTGAGGGGACTCCTAGCTTCTGGTCTAATCTCAGCTGCCTCCCCATTAGCCCTCTCCTGTGCTGCATCTCCCCTACTTTCTTGGACTAAATTACTCAGCAATGTTAATACCACCTTGCCTGAGCAGCCATAGCAAGGACAGCATCCAAAGAGATACATATATCACCTGGGCAGAGGTGGAGACCACTCAGAGCTATTTAACCAGCTCATTTACAAGGATATATTGACCCCTAGACATGCCACACAGAGGCTGAAACAAGAATTTTTCAGTAGTAGGAGTTGGTGGCAAATCCAGGGCATAGAGGATAGAGAGAAGTGAAAGAGAATTGGACCAAAGCACCCAAGAATGCAAAAGCTGGAGAAAATTGGTGACTTAACTGACTTGGTCACACAGCTGGTTGGTACCAGAGTGGGGATCTGAACTCTGGCATTAAGATTAGTCTGGGGGCTTCCCTGGTGGCGCAGTGGTTGGGGGTCTGCCTGCCGATGCAGGGGACCCAGGTTCATGCCCCGGTGGGCACGTGAACCATGGCCGCTGAGCCTGCGCGTCCGGAGCCTGTGCTCCGCAACGGGGGAGGCCACAGCAGTGAGAGGCCCGCGTACCGCAAAAAAAAAAAAATTAGTCTGGCAGCTTCACATTGCTGCTGCTCTCCCAATAGACCAGAAGCCATAGTGCCTAGTTTGTGAAGTGCTTACCGAGGGGTAAAGGATGGTACAGAAGTATAAAGGGCAAGGGACAAAAGAAGATGCACATAATCAGTGAAAATGTTTATGGAGTGTTGGACCCTTGTTGTGGACTAAACTGTGTCCCTCCCAAATTCATATGTTGAAGCCCTAATCCTCAATGTGACTGTATTTGGAGACAAGGCCTTTAGAGAGATAATTAAGGTTAAATGAGGTCATCAGTATGGGGCCCTAATCAAACAGGAATGGTGTCCTTGTAAGAAGAGGAAGACACAACTGGAACACGTGTGCACAAAGGAAAGGCCATGTGAAGACACAGCAAGAAGGTGGCCATCTGTAAGCCAAGGAGAGAGGCCTCAGGAGAAACCAGACTTGCTGGCACCTTGATCTTAGACTTCAAACTTCCAGAGCTGTGGGAAAACAAATTTCTGTTGTTTAAGCCACCTAGTCTGTGGCAGTTTGTTATGGCAGCCCGAGCAAACTAATACAGCAAAGATGAGCAACAGTGAGGGACTTCTGTGGACAAATTCTATCTCAGTCTCCTTCTGCTCCAGGCTTGCCTAGGCCCATGGAGGAGATGGGGAACTGACACATGTAACTGAACCTTAAGCAGGTATTTTCAAGTTAATCAGGTCCATGCTGAAACAAACAAGTAAAAAGACTTAAGTAATGATTCATCAGTAGAAAGCCATGAACAATTTACCTTTTTTCTGTGGCTTATCTGTTTGAACATACTTTAATTGCCTTGTCTCCTTGGTAATTTTACAAGAACAAATATTTGTCTCAGAAAACTCATTTCTTGAAAACTTAGAACAAATCTAAACTATTTGGGGCTTTAGATCGTCAATGTTTAGAAAATAATAGTTTATGTCAAGAAAAGGATGGATTCCATTAGAAGAATCTGTAGGAGATGTCAGCAAAAATGGCAGAGAAAAGACCTCTGTAATAATCTTTTCTATAAAAGCAATGAGAACACTGGCAAAAAATTGTCAGAATCAACTTTTTTCAGAACTCTGGAAATTAATCAAAGACTTGTGGCAATCTGAGAAGAGTTTATTCAAGAAAAAGGCTGAATCTCAGAAAGCACAGCAAGCTTTGTGACATTTTAACTTGCTCTGTTTCCCCTCCCCAACTCAACGGTAGCTTTGATAATCAACAGCCCACAAGCACAGTGGCAACCACTGGAGGGGGCAGAATGGGGCTGGAACTCCTTCAAAGCCCTATTCCCGGAGAACTGTTATTATTTGATCTATCTGGAGGTTCTTGGAAGACCCGACTCACAAAGCTGTCTTTATTTAAATTGACTTGGAGCTTATTCATTATGAAAAGCCTTTCCCCAGAGGCATTAGTTGAAAACATTATAGCTGTCTAAGGTGGCAAATAACATTTGGGTCAAACAGTAGACTAACCAAATAGCTTAAAAGAAAAATCTGGGGAATGAGATGTTTGAAAAGCTCTGGCATGCTCCTGGGAACCTAGAATGTTACATGCATGCCCTGGGCTGTGCACATGCTCAGAAAAGACCCAAGAAGGCCCAGGCTGACCTTGAGGCTCTGCGCAAGCAGGAAGTGAAGGCTAAGACAGAGTCGGAATCTTCCTGTTTGAATGTTGAAGGTGTGCCCCAGAGACTCACACAGAGCTCCTCAGCAAAGACTGTGAGACATACCGGTCCCAAGAATTTAATCACGTTTCTGTTCAATCATTAACTGACCATGAAGTTAAATGACCAGAAACTTTAGTAGCCACACAAGACAAAGTATATAGAATTAAACTACAGAATTATTTCAGAAAAGTCACTAAACAAATCAGCAACAACAATAAATGCTGAGAGGGGAGAGAATGATTTCTAGTTATGACATATTTTTGAATGTCCAATTTTCAACATAAAAATTATGAAACATGCAAAGAAACAAGAAAATATGGCCATAATTAGGGGGGAAAAAAGCAGTCAATAGAGACTGTCCCTGAGGAAGCCCAGATGCTGGACTTACTGGACAAAGGCTTTAAATCAGCTATTTTAAATATGTTCAAAGAACTAAAACATAACTACGTAATAAATATAAAAGACAGTATAACTGTGTTTTTTGTTTTTAACTATTTTTTCCTATTTGACTTAAAAGACAACTGCATAAAACAATAACTATAAATTTGTGTCTACAGGCATACCATGTATAAAGATGTGATTTGTATAACAGCAAAGGAGGTAGAAGAGAATGGAGCTATATAGGAGCAAATTTTTGTATACTTTTAATATTAAGTTGTTATTAATTCAAACTAGATTGTTATAAGTTAAGATGATAATTGTAACCCCCAAGTCAACCATTAAGAAAATAACTTTTGAAAAATCTGTGGTACAGATGATTAAATCCAGCAAAGCCTCACTAGTATATACAAAACAGTGGTAAAATCGGTATGAATTAGTGAAATCACTAAAGAAAGGAAATTCTTCATTGAGGACATCACTTTATTCATTTCTCAATACACAGTAACTAGAAGAGTATACAAGGTATTCTTTCATTCACTTTAGACTGAGGGTCTTTGATGTGTCAGGTACCATTTGATGCTGCAAAATAGAGGCTTAGCTGAATCTGTATTAATGAAGGGCTTCTTCATGGACCCATAACTTCTATCAAGTTGTCTATTTCTGTTCTTTTAATTTCCTAATGGCTCGGGTCTCCCTTGATAGTCTCTCTCATTAACCATCTTCAGATCTAATCTAATCTATTTATTCACTCAGCAAATATGTGTTGAGCTCCTGCTATGTGCCATCCATCGGCGATAACAGTGGTGAACAAGGCACATGGAGTTCTTGCCCTCCGGGCCTCAGGGAACTTGCATGTACTGTCATGTTGTGTAGTATATATAATGTAACGGCAGCAGGGGAATGTGCTAGGAAGAAAAACAAAACCCGGGTATAGGGAGGGGGTGCTTTTAGATAAACTGATCAGGAAAGAAGGTGACATATGAACAGAGACCTTAATGCAAAGATCTGGAGAAAGAGAGTTTGGGGAAGAGAGAACGACTACAAAAGCTGAGGCGGAAATGAGCTATGCCTGTGAGGATTAGGAAGGAGGCGGGTGTGAGTGGAGTCTCTTCTTTCGACATGTATCTTGGATTCAACCTGCCCTCTGTGCCTTCTACCGCAGCCCAGTCCTTAGCTGTAGCATCACATCTAAGTCACTTTGAAAACCTTTTCATTGTTCTTGCCCCAAGTCTGTGTCCCACATAATTCATTCTAAACTCCACTACCAGAAAACTTTCCAGAACACTTTCCTCTTGTCACCTCACAGTCAAGGAGTTCCAGTGACCTCCTACTGCAGCCGAGCCTTAGCTCCTCCACAGCATTTACTGGTTTACATCTATGTGCTGGACACTTTTCTAGGCACCATGGCTACACCAATGCACCATGAAGACCAGCTTCTTGCTCTCATAGGGCTTAACGTTTCCGAAGGATGAGGCAGACACTAGACAAATACCAAGATAATTTCGGATGTGAGTAAGTGCCAAGAAGAAAACAGAGAAATGGTGACAGAGGGGGTGACCTGAGGAAGTCTGAGGTGGTCTGGAAAATCTGGGGCTGGGGTCTGTCCCAAGAGTGGGAAGATCAGGTGCCTAGGCCCTAACATGGGGCTCTGCAGGGGCTGATCTCCACGCCACCTCCTTGGGGAAGTCTCCCCAGCACACCAGGGAAACGAGCCACCTCTCCTCTGAGTGACTAAAGCAGCGTCCATTCTTCTGTCCAGTGACTCTCAAATGACAAGTTTGTCTCCCTTCTGCAGACCACAAATCCATCGAGCACAAGAACCCTACCTAATTCTTACCAGGCCACATGGAGTACTGTGAGCCACTGATGACCACCTGGGGAACTGAACTGAATCAAGCCCAGTGTCCTAATCTGGCAGGTGGAGTCACGGAGTGTTGAGGTCTAATCCAACATTAATTCTCGTTCCCAGATCTTGTTAGGCCAGTATCGTGTCTGCTCCTGCCCTCTCTGGGTAAAACTTGGCAGTTTACAAATTTTAACAAATCAGTATTATGTGAATATAAATTTCTGGAACGCAAGTTATTGTTTGCCTAGTTAGATAATTCTCTCAAGAATGCACATGCTTTACCTGCTGGATTGATTTAGTCAACTCTTTCAAAAATCGTTTAAACTTTTGAAATTGATATTGACGACAGTGACTTGTGGAAAATGCTTTATCTTGACTTAGTAGTTTTGTTTAAAGATGTTTACTGAAAGGTTATCACTGATCTATTCATTGAATTAATATTATTAATAATATTATTTTTAAGCACTTCTATGTGTTAGGTATGGTACCTATTCCTGGGTATAAAAGAGGGAATAAAATATACACATTCTGTTGCCCCTATAGAGTTTAAAGTCTTGTCAGGAATACAGGTTAGGAAACAAGAAAAGAGACAAATAAATGTATAATTATGGCTTGTGATGCATACTATTAAAGAAACAAACAGAATACAGGACAGAGAATAACAGGGAGAATTTTGCATAGTGTGGTCAGGGAACACCTTACCTTTAAACGTTGACTCAGCTGTGCAGAAAAAGGGATGGATCTCTCAGCTTTTATTAAATTCTAAGTAATTTTCTTAATTCTGACAGGCAGTTTCCAATGTCCTGTGGCCATTCTACTTTTATACATTCTTTTTAAAAAGATGCTTAGCTTTGCCCTACAACTAATCACCACTCACTGTGTGTTTATAGTATGTTATCATTATAAAGTAAGAATACTCACCAAGGAGATGATGCTCTGTTCTTCATGTCCCTGAAGCATATTCTCTACCATTCATTTAAGCTGCATAGACTGACAGTGTGTTTCCTAATGACATCCATCCCTCTGAATAGTTCTAAGCATGCAGACTGCTGAGGGATCACGGTGGTCAAATCCCACAGCCATACAGAAGAAGCCCTTTAGGCCACACAAGTTCACCCGGTGAGAATATGGTGTCTGTGGAACATCTGGGGGACATTCAGGTTGGAGCTCGGTGACCACGTCAGTCCCATGGCCACGGGCTTCATTCCACCCTTGACCAGTGACTTCACAGCCCTGTGGGGACCACAGGAGAGTGCAGATTAATTAGAGCAGACACTTCCTGACCTCATGGAGTTAATACAGGAGGGTGCTTATGAGTCCAATTAAATGGTTCCTTCTGAAGCAGCTCCCCTGATCTTCTCAGGAGGAGGAAGAGGAAGCACAGGAGCATGAGAGGCACGAAGCAGCCTTGGATAGCTGTGTCTGTGCACGCCCAGCCCAGACAGAAATTATTGTGAATTCCAGCAAGCAAAGAAAAAATGTGGAGCATCCCTCCCTGCATTCCTGAAGGGAATGTGGAAATACTAAGAAAGAGAAGGACACTCAGATAGTCACAGAACAGGACTTCTTTGACAGAGATGACTGAGCTGGTTTTAAGCAATTCGAGGTGCTATGAGCAGGCGCTATAGGGTCGTTGGACGACTAGTAATTTGTGGTTCATCAAATAAAAACAAAGTGTTTCTAATCCAGGTCTGTAACAGGTGAGGAATGACAAGAAGAGCAATCAGGGAGTCGGGCAGAGACCCCTGCGTGGTGCTGAGTGACCCGACTGTGCGGCCATTGCATTTCTCTTCAGTTAAGGACCTTAGATATAAATCTATCATTGGTATGAGAGCCTATAATTCCCATAAGCATTCCTCACCAAGGTTGGATTCTTCCCTTTATTCATTCACCAAAATTAGTTGAGCACCTACTATGTGCCAGGTACTATCACTGCTTTGTCTTCAGTGCCTCTCAAGGTAACAGAGGCAGTCTCTGCCCTCACAGAGCTCACATTCTAGTGGGGTGGGACGGGGGAGACAGAAAATAGACTAATAAGCAAGTGCTATGAAAAGCAATAAAGCAGGTCATAAGGGGGTGAGGGTGCAGGGTGATGAGAAGGGGGCCTTCAGAGAAACCCTTTTTAAGGGCTATTATATAGAGAGGTCAAGAAAGGCCCTTCTGATAAGTGACATTTGTATAGAAATTACTGGGTAAACCCTGGGAAGGTGTAGGGGAGAGGATTCCTGGCAGAACAGGAGAAGCAAGCACAAAGTCCCTGGGTCAAGGCGTGTTCTTGGCATGGTCAAGGAACAGCAAGAAAGCCGTGTGGCTGAGCAAATGAGGGAGAGAATGGTAGGAAATGTAGTCGGAGATGTAGGCAGGGGCCGGATCATGTGCGGCCATAAAAAGCCTGGGATGGGAGCCGCGGAAAGGTTTTGAGCAGAGAAGTGATGATATCTAATTCAGATTTTAAAGGGGTCACTCTGGCTGTGTGTGCAAAACAGAGAGGAAGCAGGAATAGCCCAGGGAGAGAGGAAGGTGGTAGATCGTTAGCACGTTATTAACATGAGATTCCCCATCCATACCAGGAAGCCCAGGTCAAGGTGAGTTAAGAATACGTTCCTGGGTCACATTTCAAAACTGTAGAATTTCAGTTAATTAGAAAGTCAGTGGGATGCAATAGTCTTATCTAGTAGCCACTAGCCACATGTGTATACTGACAACTTGAAATACAGCTAGTCTGAATTGAGATGTTCTATGAGTATAAATCACACTGAGTTTCAAAGACCTGGTACCAAAAAAAAAAACAAAGAAAGAAAAGAATAAAAGAAAAACCCCAAAACCAGAATGTGAAACATCTCATTAAAAAGTTTATACTACACTAATTACATATTGAAGTGATAATGTTTTGAATATACTGGGTTAAATAAAACATACTCTTTTCTTTATCTCTCCTCAGAATCTTTATTATATAATAGCATGCATGCCACATGTTAGCCTTTTATTAGATATTGTATTGTTATAGGGCCCAGTACCCTGTTAGCCACAGAGTGTAAATGCTTGATCTTGGATTGAAAGGAAGGTCATGAGTGCCAAGCTGTTGGCAAGTTGATCTCAGAATTATCAAGTTCGTCTTAATATGGTCATTCATAGACCTGCAACCTGTAGACAAGTTGCGATAAAAAGAATAATGGGCTTCCCTTCTCAAATGAGATAATTTAGCAAAGTAATGCCAAAGGAAAGTAATCTCACTTATATTAGGACCACATTTTCCAATTAAAGTCAAAAGCTTTGGTTACAGGCTCTTCCTTTCTTTCCTGATACCTCTGGCCCCAAGGCCTGCAAATCACTTTCCTGTGACAGAGTTCAGTCCTGAATATCCCCTGTTGTTGATGGATGTAAACATGACTTGCCTTAGGGCTCATGGAATCCAGATATAAGGACTAAAGTTTATCTCCTCAATGGGAGGAAGCAAGTCCTCCCCAGACTTGGAAATATCTACTCTGGAAATTAACTTCACCTATTTCTTTTTACTTTATAAAATGGAGCTACTAGAAATTTTAAAATTAAAATTTATGGCTCACATATTTCTATTGTACATCACTGCTATTAGGAAGTGAATTATACAAAGAAATCCTTTGTGATTTAAGACTTGAACATTTTTCTAAAATGTGTTGTCCATTTTCTGGTTTTAATAAACAAAGTTATGCAAAGTATAGCTAATGTAATTTACTTTAATTTATGGGTCAGTGATTCTGCATCACCAAAGCTTTGTTCTAAATGTCTCTCAGTGGCCCCGTTGTCCGGAAGATGGTAAAATGGCCCTTCCACACTGGCTTTGCCCTTGGAAGGGCGCCTGGCCTGGGGTCCTCAGCTTCACAGGTTCAGGACACAAACTTGATAGGTTTCCTGGCTGAGATCCTAGGGACACATTTCTCAAGAGTTGATATGAGAACAGTGGCTTTCCAGAAGGACAGGCTTTTCTGGGCTATTCTATCTGGCTTCTTGCTAATTTATCTTTTCACCTCCCAAAGGTATCTGTGTCATGGGTTGGGCCCCAGAGCCAGGTGGGGCAATGCAAGCTACAGTGCAGATCCACTGCACAGGGGCCAAGGGGTTCTAAAGACGAATGGCTTTACACAAGCAAGGCTGTGGCATGAGAATGGGGTGGGCAGACCTCACAAAGACAGCCACTAATGTGAGCTCACCTCAGTCTGCATCTCTCCCAATCGTACCATGACTTTCCAACATCTCATTTCCCAGGAGTGATCAAGTTCTAGAGGAACAAGTCAAACTGTTCAGGTTCTCTAGAGGTGGCCACACACACTCAGAAAACAACTTACCGATTTATAGGAAGAAACAAGTCGTCAGGAATCAGAATATTTGGGTCAGAGAATCACTTAGCTCTGCTCTCTGTGGGAGAGACTGCTCAGGAGAGCAAACCCATCAGTATTTGGAGGTTGCTTGGTAGGCAAAGACTGAATAGGGGAGATAGAAGGGTGTCCCGAACATTTGGAAAAGGGAGAAATGGGTACCCTCTGAAGGGTTAAACCGTAAAGCCAAATCAGTGGGTCAGAAAAGCGCCATTTCTATTGCTTAGCTTGGAGTAAATATTCAAGAAATATTTATGGTCTGCATGCATGTCCAGTCTAAGAGTTAGTGAGACAGAATGATTCCCAGGGCAGAGTAAGATTTGACTGAAGTATTAACACACTTCATGGAGGAATGAGTTAGTCACCCACAGAAGCACAGAAATAGGGGGTGCCCATTGCCAATGGTACCAATGGGCAATGGCTGTGCCCATTGGTACCATTCCAAGAGAATAGAGGGTGAACTTACTGGAGGTGGACTGAAGGCCAGTGAGGACATAGAGTCCCCAACCATGCAGAAGGACCCATCCAGCCGTCAGAGCCCGGACCATCCAACATCTGAGTCCTAGAACTATGTTCCCAGGTTCTGAATCCAGGATCACTAAGCTGATAATCTGACATCCTGTGCAGCTTTTCACTGGGAGAGACCATGCTGGTGAGCTCACTTTGATTATCTAGTCTGCCCAAGAGTTTTATTTTTCTGTCCCGGTAAGTTAGTTGGATTTATGGTTGGAGATAGCAGCATTTTGAAGCATAGAATTCATTCACATAATGAAGCGCTTAAATGAATTGAGTCTCCAAGTCCACAAGACTTACTCAAGTGACAGATTCAGTAAGTCCAGCTAGTGCAACCTTCCTACTGAGATTCCTGTGTGTTACTGAATTCCACTGCCTTCCAGTATAGTCTTCAGCAGTGAGTACAAAGAATCACGTTCCAGTCTAAGATGACCAACTTGGAATCTGAGAGCCCAATCAGCTGACCACAGCCTCACATCTTGGACAGTTGTGTGGACTATAGGTGTAGAGAAGAGAAAGACACTAAGCTGAATGTTTACTTACCCCAAGACGGCTCTTGGATGTTTGTTAAATGTAAGTCTCTATTATCAGCATTTTGATGTGTAAAAATACAAAACCAGTGTTGTGGTTTATTCACACATGCTGTATGATCAGGCCACTCAAGATGGCTGTTCTCTTGTTCTCTGTACATCCTCTGCTCGACCAGTGCCTGCTTCACTTATGCCCCACTCACGTGACTGACCTTCCTGCATTCTGACCCCAGGCCCCAGCTACTGATTGTTTTTGTAATCAGTATTTCATATAACTTTAAAAAAAAAGTTTTATTATTTCTAAATTTATTTTATCTTAATTCAAGTATAGTTGATTTACAATGTTGTGTTAGCTACAGGTGTACAGCATGTTCTAGCTTTAGATCAGAATTCTCCACTATGCTTATCAAAGGGGTGGTGAGGGGCATGCCCCTCTGCTGGTTTCCACTGATGAGCCAATCGGTCATCAATTCCCCCTATAACTGATAACCATCCGTTCCTCGAAGGCTACCTCCCAGTCTGCAGCACACAATGGGGTGTAGCTCCAGGACCTCGCTTTCAGACGTGTAAACTCCCCCATCCTTTAAACCACTGATGTCTCTGTCACTGATCCTGGGCTCTTTCTTCGGTCTTGAAGCTGGGAAAGTACAAGCCTTGTAGGCCTGTGGGGTGCAGCCCAACACGTGAGTTCCAGAAATATTTATTGAACGTCTGCTATGTTTCAAGCCCTGTTTTCAGTGCTAGGGACATATGTTAGTGGAAAAAACACACAGGGATATCTATTCTCAAGGAAGTTACAGTCCAGAAGGCTGCGTAGGAAAGAGATGATTGTCTTTTAAGATGTCTCTTAATAAATGTAAGTTTTAAAAATTATGTAGTATTTTGGAAAGAGATAAGTGTTAGTTTAAATTTTTGAATGACAACAGAGTAGGGTAAGGAGAATCAAGGTCCTTGACAGACAGATTGCAGAACTAAAAAGGCTGGGTTGAGTGCTGTCCAGCTTATTTCCATTTTGAGCCCAGGCCCAATGAGAGTAAACAGGTGACCACACATGTTCTTTAAGGCTAATTTGCAAAACCTGCAGACCAGGGAAGAAAGCTGAAAAGAGAAGCTAAGTATATTGATCACATCTATTCTAAATAAGGGCAATTTCCTGTGGGCCCTCATTGTATTCTCATTAAGAGCTGCTTTGGGACCAGTCCCTACATACATGCTGCTTGTTGTTACAGAGTCAGAAGTACTTTGTCTCTGCTGCTATTTATCCATTTGCATTCTGACAGACCAGAAACTCCTCACACCTTTGGCCCACACTTTCCCACCTTCCCTTTTCAAAGGATAAGAAAGGGAAAGGCTCATTTCAGCCTCTGAAAAAGCCCCTTGACCACCTCCCATGGCTAAAGCCCCTCTTTGATGAGGGTTGAAGTTCTGTGCCTCTTAATCTCAGAACATCTCAGTCCTTACATCTGTGATAGCTCATTGATAAAGCTGTGCTCCAGATTCTTTCCTAATCATGCTTTTCAAATCTATGCAAATCAGCACTTAATCGTGTGGTTTGAGTTAAAGGATTCCTCTTCTCCCACATTTCCCATTCATCTTCGTGGGTTTGCTTTTTAGAAGATCATAATGTGAGCTGACTGGCTTATATTTTCCCTTTTAAGAAGTAAAAGCAATGGCTAAAAACATTTAAGAGTTATTAAATAAAATTAAGTGAATGCTATAACTTGCCCATTCCCCCAAACAGCAGAAATCAGTTCCTTTCAAGGGAACTCAAAACAAAAGCCTAACCCTGGGGCTTCCCTGGTGGTGCAGTGGTTGGGAGTCCGCCTGCCGATGCAGGGGACACGGGTTCGTGCCCCGGTCCGGGAAGATCGCACATGCCGCGGAGCGGCTGGGCTCGTGAGCCATGGCCGCTGAGCCTGTGCGTCCGGAGCCTGTGCTCCGCAACGGGAGTGGCCGCAACAGTGAGAGGCCCGCGTACCGCAAAAACAAAAACAAACAAACAAAAAAACATGCAACAGGGACACATCTGTGTCATTAATAGAGATACTACTATAAAGAACAATATTTCCTCCTGGGTTCTAGTTTATTCAGTTTAATTCAACAGACGTTTATTGTGTGTCAATTCTACGCCTAGAACTGGAGCTAGAGACAAACATTTTCTTCAAAAAGCATTGCTCCTGCCCTCAGCAGAGTAGGAATGGCAAATCCATGCCGTTTCAATCCAGAAATTGCTGCCAGAGACCTGAGTCCTCTGGAGGTTCATGCAGAGGGTGGGAAGTGATTTCCCCACCAGCTCAGAGTGGTGGTGATACTGGTCAGTGCAACGTGAAGCTGACCTGTGCCGGTGCTGCAGCCCTCCAGTCACTACATCTGAGGGCTGATTTTCAAGAAGGGAAAGCCTTTTTGACTTTGCCTCATAAAAAGAAGTTCAGCGCTCTCTTCGGCAGCACATACAGTAAAATTAGAGAGATACAGAGAAGATTAGCATGGCCACTATGTAAGAATAACGTGCAAATTCAAACAAAGCATTTCATAGTTTTGTAAATAGGTGGAGCACAGAGGATTTTTAGGGCTGTGAAATACTCTGTATGATACCATAATAATGGATACTTGGCATTATACACTTGTCCAATCCCATGGAACGTACAGCATCAAGAGAGCACTGTAATGTAAACTATGGACTCTGGGTGATAATGTCACTGTGGATTCATCTACTGCAACGAATGTCTACTCTGGTGGTGCATGTTGATCACGGTGGAGGCTGGGGGTGGGAGCAGGGGGCTTATGGGAAATCTCTGTACCTGCTGCTCAATTTTGCCGTGAACCTAAAACTGCTCTTTAAAAAAAGTCTTAATTTTTTTTTAAAAAAAGGACTAAAAACAAACTAAAAAAGAAGGTCAGGCAGCTGAGTAAACTCCCTGGAACAGCCAGCCAGCCAGAGACAGACAGGCTCCTGAACTGCTCTGCAGGG
This sequence comes from Lipotes vexillifer, assembly GCF_000442215.2. Taxonomy (NCBI): domain Eukaryota; kingdom Metazoa; phylum Chordata; class Mammalia; order Artiodactyla; family Lipotidae; genus Lipotes; species Lipotes vexillifer. The sequence goes on along the minus strand of NW_006796034.1, from coordinate 1,253,337 downwards.
GCCTGAGGAAGTTGGAACAGTTCCACATGGGGCGGTGGGGGGCGGGGGGGGGCTTCTAGTCCAGCTCTGTCTCCCCATCTGGCAGGGGCAGGGAGTGCAGGCCAGTATACTGTAGTCTAGTTCTCTCCTCTTACACTAATGCTTTGCAAAAAGCACGTGAGTAATTTAACTTAGTCCAATCTTTTCCTTTTTCTTTTTTTTTTTTTTTTTTCGGTACGCAGGCCTCTCACTGTTGTGTGGCCTCTCCCATTGCGGAGCACAGGCTCCGGACGCGCAGGCTCAGCGGCCAAGGCTCACGGGCCTAGTCACTCCGCGGCATGTGGGATCCTCCCAGACCGGGGCACGAACCCGTGTCCCCTGCATCGGCAGGCGGACTCTCAACCACTGCGCCACCAGGGAAGTCCAACTTAGTCCAATCTTATCATTTACTTTTTGATTTATTATTAAGTAGGGGAAAATATATCTGAACAAATTTCTTTCTTTTTTTTTTTTAAGAATGTGAGCACATTATCTATATTCTCTGCATTCCTAGCTTTCAAATCACTGGTACATTTTATTTTATTTTAATAAATTTATTTATTCATTTATTTATTTATTTACCTCTGGCCACCCTGGGTCTTCGACGCGGTGTGCGGGTCTCCCATGGCAGCGACCTCCCCCGTAGCGGAGCACAGGCTCCAGGTGCATGGGCCCCAGCAGCCACGGCTCGCAGGCTTCAGAGCGCAGGCTCAGTAGTTGTGGTGCACGGGGCCCAGCTGCCCCGCAGTGTGTGGGATCTTCCCGGACCAGGACTGGAACCCGTGTCCCCTGCACTGGCAGGCGGACCCTCAAAGACTGAGCCACCAGGGAAGTTCCTAAGCAAATTTCTTACATTGTAACTCGTTTTTTCTTTTACACATTTGTAAATCTTTTTTTTTTAGTGCGTTCCTCTGTAGTTTTGATTGGCATTTCTCTAATGATTAGTGATGTTGAGCATCCTTTCATGTGTTTGTTGGCAATCTGTATAACTTCTTTGGGGAAATGTCTATTTAGGTCTTCTGCCCATTTTTGGATTGGGTTGTTTGTTTCTTTTGTTATTGAGCTGCATCAGCTGCTTGTATATTTTGGAGATTAATCCTTTATCAGTTGCTTCATTTGCAAATATTTTCTCCCATTCTGAGGGTTGTCTTTTCGGCTTGTTTATGGTTTCCTTTGCTATGCAAAACCTTTTAAGTTTCATTAGGTCCCATTTCTTTATTTTTGTTTTTATTTCCATTACTCAAGGAGGTGGGTCAGAAAGGATCTTGCTGTGATTTATGTTATAGAGTGTTCTTCCTATGTTTTCCTCTAAGAGTTTTATAGTTTCTGGCCATACATTTAGGTTTAATCCATTTTGAGTTTAGTTTTGTGTATGGTGTTAGGAAGTGTTCTTATTTCATGCTTTTACATGTAGCTGTCCAGTTTTCCCAGCACCACTTATTGAAGAGGCTGTCTTTTCTCCATTGTATATTCTTGCCTCCTTTATCAAAGATAAGGTGGCCATATGTGTGTGGGTTTCTCTCTGGCTTTCTATCCTGTTCCACTGATCTATATTTCTGCTTTTGTGCCAGTACCATATTGTCTTGATCACTGTAGCTTTGTAGTATAGTCTGAAGTCAGGGAACCTGATTCCTCCAGCTCCATTTTTCTTTCTCAAGATTGCTTTGGCTATTGTGTTTCCATACAAATCGTGAAATTTTTTGTTCTAGTTCTGTGAAAAATGCCTGTGATAGTTGATAGGGATTACATTGAATCTGTAGATTACTTTGGGTAGTAGAGTCATTTTCACAGTGTTGATTCTTCCAATCCAAGAACATGGTATATCTCTCCATCTGTTTGTATCATCTTTAATTTCTTTCATCAGTGTCTTATAGTTTTCTGCATACAGGTCTTTTGTCTCCTTAGGTAGGTTTATTCCTAGGTATTTTATTCTTTTTGTTGCAGTGGTGAATGAGAGTGTTTCCTTAATTTCTCTTTCTGATTTTTCATCATTAGTGTATAGGAATGCAGGAGGTTTCTGTGTATTAATTTTGTATCCTGCTACTCTACCAAATTCATTGACTAACTGTAGTAGCTTTCTGGTAGCATCTTTAGGATTCTCCATGTATATTATCATGTCATCTGCAAACAGTGACAGTTTTACTTCTTCCTTTACAATTTGGATTCCATTTATTTCTTTTTCTTCTCTGATTGCTGTGACTAAAACTTCCAAAACTGTGTTGTATAATAGTGGTAAGATTGGGCAACCTTGTCTTGTTCCTGATCTTAGTGGAAGTGGTTTCAGTTTTACACCACTGAGAATGATGTTGGCCATGGGTTTGTCATATATGGCCTTTGTTATGTTGAGGTAAGTTCCCTCTACTTACTTTCTGGAGAGTTTTTATCATAAATGGGTGATGAATTTTGTCAAAAGCTTTTTCTGTATCTCTTGAGATTATCATATGGTTTTATCCTTCAATTTGTTAATATTGTGTATCACACTGATTGATTGGTATATATTGAAGAATCCTTGCATTCCTGGGATAAACCCCACTTGATCATGGTGTGTGATCCTTTTAATGTGCTGTTGGATTCTGTTTGCTAGTATTTTGTTGAGGATTTTTGCATCTATGTTCATCAGTGATATTGGCCTGTAGTTTTCTTTGTTTGTGACATCTTTGTCTGGCTTTGGTATCAGGGTGATGGTGACCTCGTAGAATGAGTTTGGGAGTGTTCCTCCCTCTGCTATATTTTGGAAGAGTTTGAGAGGGACAGGTGTTAGCTCTTCTCTAAATGTTTGATAGAATTTGCCTGTGAAGCCATCTGATCCTGGGCTTTTGTTTGTTGGAAGATTTTTAATCACAGTTTCAATTTCGGTGCTTGTGACTGGTCTCTTTATATTTTCTATTTCTTCCTGGTTCAGTCTTGGAAGCTTGCGCTTTTCTAAGGATTTGTCCATTTCTTCCAGGTTGTCCATTTTATTGGCATAGAGCTGCTTGTAGTAATCTCTCATGATCCTTTGTATTTCTGCAGTGTCAGTTTTTACTTCTCCTTTTTCATTTCTAAATCTCTTGATTTGAGTCTTCTTTTTTTTCTTGATGAGGCTGATTAATGGTTTATCAATTTTGTTTATCTTCTAGAAGAACCAGCTTTTAGTTTTATTGATCTTTACATTGTTTCCTTCATTTCTTTTTCATTTATTTCTGATCTGATATTTATGATATCTTTCCTTCTGCTAACTTGGGGGGTTTTTTGTTCTTCTTTCTCCAACTGCTTTTGGTGTAAGGTTAGGTGGTTTATCTGAGATTTTTCTTGTTTCTCGAGGTAGGATTGTATTGCTATAAACTTCCCTCTTAGAAGAAGGGAAGTTTTTGCTGCATCCCATAGGTTTTGGGTCATCGTGTTTTCATTGTCACTTTTTTCTAGTTTTTTTTTAAATTTCCTCTTTGATTTCTTCAGTGATCTCTTGGTTATTTAGTAGTGTATTGTTCAGCCTCCATGTGTTTGTATTCCTTACAGTTTTTTTTTTTCCTGTAATTGATATCTAATATCATAGCATTGTGGTCGGAAAAGGTACTTGATACAATTTCAATTTTCTTAAATTTACCAAGGCTTGATTTGTGACACAAGATATGATATATCCTGGAGAATGTTCCATGAACACTTGAGAAGAAAGTGTATTCTGTTGTTTTTGGATCGAATGTCCTATAAATATCAGTTAAGTCCATCTTGTTTAATGTATCATTTAAAGCTTGTGTTTCCTTATTTATTTCATTTTGGATGATCTGTCCATTGGTGAAAGTGGGGTGTTAAAGTCCCCTACTATGATTGTGTTACTGTCGATTTCCTCTTTTATGGCTGTTAGTATTTGCCTTATTATGTATTGAGGTGCTCCTATGTTGGGTGCATAAATATTTACAATTGTTATATCTTCTTCTTGGATTGATCCCTTGATCATTATGTAGTGTCCTTCCTTATCTCTTGTAACATTCTTTATTTTAAAGTCTATTTTATCTGATATGAGTTTTGCTACTCCAGCTTTCTTTTCATTTCCATTTGCATGGAATATCGTTTTCCATCCCCTCACTTTCAGTCTGCATGTGTCCCTAGGTCTGAAGTGGGTCTCTTGTAGACAGCATATTTATGGGTCTTGTTTTTGTATCCATTCAGTGATCCTGTGTCTTTTGGTTTAAGCACTTAATCCATTCACTTTTAAGATAATTATCGATATGTATGTTCCTATTACAATTTTCTTAATTGTTACGGGGCTGTTTTTGTAGGTCCTTTTCTTCTTTTGTGTTTCCCACTTAGAGAAGTTCCTTCAGCCTTTGTTGTAGAGCTGGTTTGATGGTGCTGAATTCTCTTAGCTTTTGCTTGTCTGTAAAGCTTTTGATTTCTCCGTTGAATCTGAATGAGATCCTTCGCGGGTAGAGTAATCTTGGTTGTAGGTTCTTGCCTTTCATCACTTTAAATATGTCCTGCCACTCCCTTCTGGCTTGCAGAGTTTCTGCTGAAAGATCAGCTGTTAAACTTACGGGGGGTCCCTTGTATGTTATTTGTTGCTTTTCCCTTGCTGCTTTTAATATTTTTTCTTTGTGTTTAATTTTTGATAGTTTGATTAATATGTGTCTTGGCATGTTTCTCCTTGGATTTATCCTGTATGGGACTCTCTGCACTTCCTGAACTTGATTGATTCTTTCCTTTCCCATGTTAGGGAAGATTTCAACTATCATCTCTTCAAATATTTTCTCAGACCCTTTTTTTTTTCTCTTCTTCTTCTGGGGCCCCTATAATTCAAATGTTGGTGCATTTAATATTGTCCCAGAGGTCTCTGAGACTGTCCTCTATTCTTTTCATTCTTTTTTCTTTATTCTGCTCTGTGGTTGTTATTTCCACGATTTTATATTTCATGTCACTTATACGTTCTTCTGCCTCAGTTATTCTGCTATTGATTCCTTCTAGAGTATTTTTAATTTCATTTATTGTGTTGTTTATCATTGTTTGTTTGCTCTTTAGTTCTTCTAGGTCCTTGTTAAATGTTTCTTGTGTTTTCTCCATTCTATTTACAAGATTTTGGATCATCTTTACTATCATTACTCTGAATTCTTTTTCAGGTAGACTGCCTATTCCCTCTTCATTTGTTTGGTCTGGTGGGTTTTTACCTTGCTCCTTCATCTGCTGCATATTTCTCTGTCTTCTCATTTTGTTTAACTTACTGTGTTTGGCCCTTTTTGCAGGCTGCAGTTTCGTAGTTCCCATTGTTTTTGGTGTCTGCCCCCAGTGCGTAAAGTTGGTTCAGTGGCTTGTGTAGGCTTCCTGGTGGAGGGGACTGGTGCCTGTGTTCTGGTGGGTGGGCTGGATCTTGTCTTTCTGGTGGGCAAGGGTGTGTCTGGTGGTGTGTTTTGGGGTGTCTGTGAACTTAATATGATTTTAGGCAGCCTCTCTGCTAATGAGTGGGGTTGTGTTCCTGTCTTGCTAGTTGTTTGGCATGGAGCATCCAGCACTGAAGCTTGCTGACAGCTGTGTGGAGCTAGGTCTTAGTGTTGATACAGAGATCTCTGGGAGAGCTCTCACTGATTGATATTACATGGGGCCAGGAGGTCTCTGGTGGTTCAGTGTCCTGAAGTCGACTCTCCCACCTCAGAGGCTCAGGCCTGACACCAGGCCAGAGCACCAAGACCCTGTCCACCCCGCGGCTGCTAGTGCTAGAGGGTCTTCTGCGGAGGTGGGGAGTGGCTGTGGCCCACCGTGGTGACAAGGACAGTGGCAGCAGAAATTCTGGGAGATACGCTTTGGCGTGAGCCCTCCCACAGTCTGCCATTAACCCCCTTGAGTTGTCATTTTAATATACCTTAATTTAAGGACGCCAAGTGTGATTGTAAAGATAAAATAGCTCTCCACCCAGAACTGACCACTCCTGTCTCGAGCACCTGCAGCACTTTTTGTTCTATCTTCGTCTAGGACAGCGTCTTCTGCGTTATAGCACATATTTTTGCCTTCACCTCCCTAGGTCCCCTTGATGGCAGGGGGAATATCCTGGTCTTCCTGGTGCCCCCGCAGTACCTTGCCCTGAGCTGGCGCATAGTGGGTGCTTAGGGTAGGGTGCTAGCAGGCTGGATCATGGTCAAATATACATGCTCTGGATTCAAATGACCTGCTTTGAGCCCCCAGCTCTGATGCATCCCGGTGTGTGATCCTGAGCAAGTTTCCTTAGCCTTGCTAAAGGCTAAGGTGGAGGAATTACAGTACCTGCTTCTCAGGATTTTCATGAGAAGTAAATTAGATAATCCCAGTGCACGGTAAGCACTCAAAACATCCTGTGACTAAATCATGATGACCTAGACAGAAAAGTTTATCAATGCTGGTAAGACAATTAGTATTTCCCTGTGAAATGTTCAGGCAAAGGGAAACCTACTCATTTTAGACCGGTGTTTAGTACCGATGGGAGTGTTAGGAGGTGGGTATGAGGAAAAATTCCATTACATATCCAGTATTATCAAGAAGGCTTTAAGGAATTGAGGTTTCAGGAGCTCTTCGTTGAAGGGAGCTTGCCCCAGAGAGTCTTATAGGTAAGTGGGAGGATCCCAGAAAATTGCTCTTCACCTCGCTCTCCGAACTCCGCCTCTCAAGTTCTCTCCTCCCCAAAGGCCTTCCCAGAACCACATCGCTGCTGAACTTGGAAAGGGATCGACACCTAGGAGCAGGTTCAGAGACTGTCATGCAGTCATCTGCCTCCCAGTCTTGCCCTAGGGCATCGCCCACCCTGTCTCCTATGTGTAATGTGCCCCACAGGTGTACCTGATTACGTTATTCTGCCCTGGGAGCTGTGTGCTCATTGTGGGCCGACTGCATGGCTGGATCTCAGTAATAATGGACATTGCCAAGCCTGCAATAACCAGAATCAATGCATTTGCCAATGTGGAAATAAAATAAGCAGACCCACAAGCAAATGGCCCGTAATATCTGAGTTAATTCTAGTGACAAAGAAATGGTGAGTCTGGGTGCTTTGAACCATGTCAGATTAGAAGGTATATTCACAGAAACTATGAACTATAATCTTAGAAGATAAATATTAAAAACTTTAAAAAGTAATTTGAAAAGAGTAATATTTGATACCACTAGTATATATCAGCCATGAATATAAGCTCTGGCCCACATTTCCAAGTCTCTAAGAAAACAAAAAATGGACTATGAGGTTTGGACCACTGTTCCATTGTGCCCATTTTACAGGTAGGGAAACTAAAACCCTGAGAAATCAAATGGCTTACATACCTGCATACATGCACACATAACACATAAATTTCTCTCTCCTGGGAGAAGGAGTGCATGCCACTTTTCCATGACCACTTTTGATTTTAAGACTCAACCATTTCACGAGCCTCAAAATCCAGTGTGCTTTGCTCTTGGATTAACTGTGCTATTTGAACTAAAGGCTTAACTTGTTATCTTCTTTTTGAAATGCTGACTTAGAGAATTAGCGTCCTGCCCATCAGGTCCCAGGCACAGATGAAGCAAACAGCCAGCACGCACACTTTAGCAACAGATAGAGCCTGGGTTGGAGATCTGGGGACCAGTTTGTCATGGCGCCTGTGTCAGAGCCAGCATACCAGGGTTAGAGATCAAGGCAGAGACAGAGATAGTGGAGGTTATCTGAGGAGGCACCAGATATATATGATCAGGAAAGAGCATTGTGGCCACACCCAAGACTTCAGTGACTGCAGCAGTCCTCTTGGGTAATTCAGAGTGGGTGGACTTTTCCATGAAGGAGAACCACAGAGATGGTGCCTTTCACACACCTGCTGTTATTGTTATCCATCACTGATGAGGCTGTGGTAACCATCCCTGCCCCACTGGGTTAACGAGCAGCTGGGAATCAGAATCTATGAGTATTGCCCGGCAGAACTGGATTAATATTTCCAGTCATAACATGACCTTTCTGCCCTATGTAGACAGAGGTAAAGTGACTTTCTCAGGCATGGGGACAAGGCGCTCCTTTCCCTCTCTCGGGGTATTTGGGGGCAGCTGGTGAGAGCTTGTAGTTCATGGCCATAGAGTCAGCTCCCAGCTCCTCTCCATTATGACAGGAAAATTCTCTCCATCTGACCCCACAGCTCCCTGAAGTCCCATACACTATCTCACTCAACTCCTGCTGCCCCCGTGGGGTTTTTCTCTCCTGGCTGCCCTTAATGATGATTGGAACATTATTACCATGTGATAATCATGTTTCTGATGCGGGGGGTGGGGGGGGCAGAGGGCCCAAGGTGATTTTTCCTAGCATCAGCCTCAGTCGTGGGTTCTCAGGCACCATCAACATTTTTCTAAGCAGCTTTAAAGGTGATGCAGAAATGACCACATAGGCAGGGCACAAGACTAGTGACGGTTTAATAAGCAAGGCCCAGACACCCAGGTGATGGTGCCACCTGACCTGCTCCCAGAGACAGGCTCAGAGATTGGCATGAGGCAACCTAGCCTGGGTTTGGGGAAGTGATGCCCACAGAGGAGTCAGGTCTGTGGCGCAGGCAGCCCCTGTATCCCACAGGGAGGAACTCAGCTGAGAAGCCTCCCTCCTGGGCTCTCGGGTAAGGAGCAACCATCCTACACAGACAAGTGGAAATACAAGGGAGTCCAACAAGTTCCCTCTTGAGCCTGGACATTTGCATCATGTGTGAGAAAAGGCATGTGGAAGGCAGATAAGTGGAGGTGATTACGGTTTAAACGAACTCATCAGCTCCATTATGCCATAGCAAAAAGTAGGTCAGAAGGGCCCTCCTGACCCAAACTCTAGTTTATTCATCATAGTCATGACCCATGTTTCTTAATGAGTAACAGAAATGCGGAGGGACATTTATTTCATGCTGTCAAGGCAAAAAGAAGCCATTTTCAGGTAGAATCTCTTTTTATTCTGCTCTAGAGAGGGGGAAAAAATCTGAATGTGGAAAAACATTAAGGACTAAATGAGTTGGAAACAAAGCAAAAGAAGGAGCCCTTTATTCTTGAATAAGACCAGGTTTTGGCTTAGCTTTTGTTTGGAAATTCCCTTTTTTTCTAAGCCTGGAACTTCAGAGAGGGCCAGCTTCACAAGGTAGGAAACACTGAGGAAAAAGAGAAAGGGACTTGAATCCAAGCGTTGGTTTCCATAGAGCTTTCATAGGACCTGTGCATGCGTTAGTGCTGTCCTTGGGGAGAGTAGCATGTGTGGTGGTTAGGGAGTCGCACCCCGGAGCTCAACTGCCTGCTTTCAAATCTCAGCTCTGCCTCTTCTCAGCTGTGGAAACTTGGGCAAACTCCTTAACCTCTCTGGCTTTTGGGTTAACTCATGTTATAAAATTCTATCTACCTCTCACGGGGTTGTCATGAGGATTAAATCAACTAATACCTAGAGGATGCTAGAATGATATTTTCCGGCCATTTTCACTAGTTGCAAATAATAGGAATAGATCACTGAATATTTCCAAATGATCATTTGCTTCTCCGCTGGCATCATGACATCAGCTAAGAAGAAATAAAAGGCTATTTATAGAGGGAACAAAGTTAGTTTGCAGATTTCCTGGATTCTCAGAAAGTGACATCATGTCAGAGCTATGTCTAGTGTGTTGTCCATTCATCTAGCAAATATTTGATGGGTCCTGGTCTTCCGTGGAGGAGCAAAGGCAGACATGTTCCCACCTGTGTGGTGCTTAGACCAGGAAAGAAAAGAATATCATCATAATAACCTCAATACAGGGCAATGAAGGTGGCAAGAGGGTAAGTATGAGATTCTGGCTGCTGACCAGGTGGAAGACTGTGCCTTTAACAGCCCCAGCCCCCCAGGTGCCCAGCACAGGCTAGACACATAGTAGGTGCTCAATAAACATTCAAGGAACTAATGCATACAGTACTTATTGTGTGGGACTGTGTGTCTCGTGTTGCCCTTTATCTCCTACTCTTCAGAGCAGGAACACATCTTCATTTTTGCGACCCCAGCACCTAACGTCATGCCTAGCACATAGGGTAGGGGGCGATAAATATTTGTTGAATTGATATGAATGATTGATAAGCCTGATGTGTCTCTCTCCCTGTTCAACGGTGGAGGCCTTTCTTGCTTTAACCCAAAGAAGTGAGAAACTTGACAAGATGCGTAGCCAAGTTATTTTTAGGAGGTGAATCTTTTCATACCCATTAAAATTATATATGTAACTGGTTTTCTGTTCAATCTCAGCTGCCACGACCTTCTCTTTCTTATGAAAATTCTCTCTCTTTAGGGTTAGGGTCCCACCTGCCCTCCCCCATCTCTCTGGAAATTTCTCCATTTTTTCCCTATCATCTCCCTCCTCCAGCTCCCGGCCTCAGTCCTAAGCCCAGCGGTCACCATTGCTGCTGTCGGGCCACTAACGCTATCAACCCCCTCCCTCCAAGAGCAGACCCACACCCTGGCCCCAGGAGCCAACACATGTTCCTCTGGCAACGCTGACTGGTCCAAGGAGTGGGCATGAGCCTCAAGCAGGGACAGAGTCCTTCCCTGGCATGACGGCTGCACCCTGGGGTGATGAAGCTGACAGGACGTGGCCCTGGGGCTGTTGGCAGCAACCAGGCCATACCACGTGGAGTCTTCCTGCAGAGACAAGTGGAGGCCAGCTGAAATGGGAGATGGGAGAGAGAGCAGACAAGAATGAGAGAGAGACCCAGTCTCTGGGACTTCCCTGGTGGTCCAGTGGTTGGGACGCCAAGCTTCCAACGCAGAGGGCACAGGTTCGATCCCTGGTCAAGGAACTAGGATCTGGCATGCCATAGTCATGAGGCCAAAAATAAATAAATAAATAAATATGACCACATACATTAAAAAGAGAGAGAGAGAGAGAGAGAGAGAGAGAGAGAGAGAGAGAGAGAGAGAGA
>NW_006796034.1:1233989-1242441 GCF_000442215.2 Lipotes vexillifer | reverse complement strand
GAGAGAGAGAGAGAGAGAGAGAGAGAGAGAGAGAGAGAGAGAGAGAGAGAACCCCAGCCTCAGAGGGCTCTGGTTTCTGTAGCCCTTGCACTGGGCTGTGAGCTTCCCAGACGCATAAACCCGTGCCTTCCCCTTTAACTGAGACTGGGGTGCTGCTGTCTGCAGAGGGATTTGCTGCCACCCTAACCCTCCTTGGGGGCCTTGTTCACTTTTACAGCTTTGACCAGACTTCTAAGCAAATGGCTCCCAATTTCCATCCCTAACCTCAGTCTCTCCACAAGCCTGTGCCCCGGTTCCAGCGTTCCGTGCAGGGCACTGTTCCTGGATGGCCACTGCCCCCCTCAACTTCAACCTGTGCAAAGGCTCTTCGCTGCTGAGCTGCAGACCTTCTCTTCCATGCTCTACCTTGAACTGTGGTGCCTCGTTTCTCTCCCCCGAGGCCTTCCTCCTCTCTTTTCTTCCTGCCACCACCCACAATCAGGCGCTAAGTCCTGCAGCTTCCTCCTTCGCACTGTTTCCCACAACTGCCCTTCTTTTCTATTCTTTGACCACCACGTGGGTTAGGGGCTTAGCTTCTTGATGTGGCCCCCTAACTCAATTCTTCTGGCACAGCATGATGAGAGGATAAGCTTCTTGTGGTTCTCTCTGCTGAATCAAGTCCAGGCTTTTTAGCGGAGCCCACAAAGCTGCCCGCCAGCCAGCATCCTAGCTTCTGGCCACACTGCTCACCTACAGGACCCCTGCGCCCCAAACCCATCGCGCATAGCACTCTGCTCACGCAGGCCTCAGCCCTTGCTCATCCCTCCTCCGCCCTGCCATTCCTCTGCGGTCCAGCTCAGATATTGCTTTCCTCCAGGGAACCTTCTCTCTTCCTCTCCTCAAAGGTCCCAAATATATTTTAGGTCTTTAAACAAAGTTTTATGGCTATGGAGGAACTATTATGTGCCAGGACCCGGGGACCTGACTTAAGGATAACGCAGACTCTGCAGGCACTGAGCCCTCAATGGACTAGCAAGAGACATGGCGACTCATCCCGCTTCACTTATACCGCCTCCTCCTGTGGAAGGTTCCATATTAGTCTCACTCCCCTGATTAGCTTGAAAGACATTTTAGAGAAGGGACCCATAGAATAGTTCCTGGCACACGGCCCTACACATAGGAATTCCTCAATAAATACTAACATATGTAAAGCAGCGTCTTGGTTAACAAATCCATAAAGGATAAGAGGTGTAAACGAGGCACCACTATTCTTTTTTAAAATTAATTTTATTGAAGTATAGTTGATTTACAATGTTGTGTTAATTTCTGCTTATACAGCAAAGAAATTCAGTTATATGTATATATACACACACACACACACTCTTTTTCATATTCTTTTCCATTATGGTTTATCATAGGATATTGAATAGAGTTCCCTGTGCTATACAGGAGGACCTTGTTGTTTACCCATTCTATACCCAATACCTTGCATCTGCTAACCCCAAACTCCCAACCCAGCCCTCTCCTACCACCCCCCTCCTTGGCAACCACAAGTCTGTTCTCTATGTCTATGAGTCTGTGTTTCACAGGTAGGTTCATTTGTGTCATATCTTAGATTTCACATATAAGTGATATCAGATGGTATTTGTCTTTCGCTTTCTGACTTCACTTAGCATGATAATCTCTGGGTCCATCCATGTTGCTGAAAATAGCATTATTTCATTCTTTTTTTTTTTTTTTTTTTAACAAATACTATTCTTAAAATTAAGGTCCAGGCTTAAAACTAATCCTTTCAGTTTGGTCATTTTAACAGCTGTGTATAAAATTTACCAGATTCTGAAAACTACTGCCTTGGTACCACAAGCACCCTCTAGAGTATATGTCCTGTTACTCCCCTGACCACAGGGAATAGGAGTCGTTTCATTGTTTGTTTGTAGCTGATTTAGAACTGTGAGTTGCTACAATATAGTAACTTAAAGGGTGATCGTTTAGGACAGCAATTACAACTAGCCAAACATTATAAACATGCTTCCACCGTGGAAATAACTTGGCTTATTCAGGAATTACTTACAGGCTTGAAAGCTCTGTTTTCAAGAGTAATTGGTGTAATAGGACAGAGCATCATTCACTAAAGGCAGCAAGTGATTGGATGAGTGATGGGCTAAAATTTTGGAGCATTTGTGACCTATGCTATTTTATAAAATGTCAGCAAATGAATTATCTAAAAAAGAATGAATCCTCCTATGCAAATGTTTTTAAACTGGTTATATCATTATTTTTAAAATTTTTCATCTGAGGTGGTTATTTCATTATTTTTTAAATTTTTCATCTGAGGAATTCCACACCCAATTATCTTTTTCTATTAGACCTGCCTTTTAATAGGGTTGTCTTTCTATATTGGAATTCATTTTTTTCCATGTACAAAACTTTGAGAGTTCATCGATACATCCAACCTGATAAAGCATATATACTTCAAGCCCACAGATAATTTTCTGAGTTAAAGACACCTGTTTGATGGACTGACCATGACTTACCTAAAGGTTATTTTTTTTTTAAGTTTGCATGGAATAAAATTTATTAATAAATAACATTGTTAAGATTGTTCATATCCAAACTAAAATGCTGGCAGAAAATCGTACAAATCATTACATAGGATGTAATGTATGTACATAGGAAGGATTCTTTTTGTTTTATATCCAAAGTCTAGCAGAGAACTCAGCATCAGGCAAGATACTCAAGCATTTATTGAATGAATAGATTTCTGTTCATCAAATTAGTGCATATGTTAGGGTAAGTCCAGGCCACTCAAGACGGCTGGTCTCTTGCTCTCGGTACATCCCCTACTTGACCAGTGCCTGCTTCACTCACATGACTATCCAGTCCTTACTTATAGGGCTTAATTTGTCCCTGGAAACTGATGAGACAACCTGATGTCAATTCCCTCTATAAATGGTAGCCTCCTTCTTACCTGAGTAGTAAAGACTGCTGCCATTTCCTGCTCACTGTCTGCTGCACATGGTGAGGTGTTGCTCCAGGACACTTTGGGTAAGATTCCCCCATCTATTAAACCATTAATGTCTCTGTCTCTGTCTCCAGGCTCTTCACCTCCAGGCTGGGCAACTGCAAGGCTTGCAGGCCTGTGGGGTCCAGCCCAGCAGTCAGGTATAAGGAGATATAGAAATGGGGAATTAAGGGCTGTTTTCATAACATGATACCATATAAAAACGTTTAAATGATATGTGTTATATTACTAAGAACATATGTTAAAGGCTTTAATTTTAAATGACTTTTTCTTACTAAAACAATGTCCACAATTTACATTTATGATTTATTTATTTTGTCAACATTGTATGTAGATAATGTATGATGAATATTTACTGTTCATCAAAATGAAATTTGGCAGGAAGTCTGATAAGCCTTAAGCTTATAAAGATAGTTGTGTGCTGAAAATCATAATCCTGTCTAAGATTTGAACTGGAAGCTTTTTCTCTAAAATTATACTTTTCAGAATACTGGTGCTATGGGATAACATTTGGCAAAGTTTCTTGTAAACTATTCTAGACAGCTAGTAGAAGTATTTTGAATGACCAGGACAATAGATTTCATTTTATGGACTCTCAACTATTTAATTTCGGTCTAAATGTTAACTGTTAGACTAGTGTATAATTATTTTCACAAAATGCATAATCATGACTGTCAACATTTCCATGACTAACTATACCCTGCCTGATGTTTTTTAGTTTCTGCTAAGTCACACTTTTTTCCCGCCGGACTCTGTGTTCCCACACTTATTCCCTCTGGTCTTTTTTCATACTTTGCCTTTTACCTGAATTTTGGGTAAATGGTTTTATTGCTCTTTTTACTATTTCATATGAATATAATAGTTTCATATAAATTACTCTCAATTTTACCTTCTATCATAAAGCTTAACCTATCCCTTTCCTTGGGAGAGATACATTTTGTGCAATTTATTCTGAAAGGTTATTAAGCCTTTCTAAGCAAGGAAAGCTAGCAACAGCTCATCAGTTGACTGAAAATCTCTGAATCACTCTAATATCGAGTCTTTTAGGAAAATGCTAACCATTTCCCAAACTTTGACATTTGTTTTCTGCTCTTCAGCCACTTCTCCTGATTAGATTTTCTGGCTGTAGCAAGGATCATTAATCATTAGACAGCTGGGGCTCACTGTTAAGTGAGACCTTGTAACACATGGTGGATTTGTATTTTCTTACCAAGTTGAGCTGTTAGGGAACATTCACTGCTGGCCACTAGCAGAAGAATTTCGATGACAAATTTCATCTCTCGAATGCCAGTGAAAATATCTTGCTGCATGCATGGTTTCAAAGTGTTTATTGATTCAAAATGTATTAAAGCCTACCAGGTGCTTGTAATTGTGTGAAAAATGTAAAGAAAAAAACCCAGTCCTTATTCCCCGAAGGAGCTCTAGTGGGAAAGACAGACGACAGACACACAGTTGAAATCAAGTAAAGTATTCAATGAGGTCCAGTCTGTGAAACAGGTGGGGAGTGCTATGGAAGTACAGAGGAAGCGCTGCAACACTGCCCCAGTCACCTTCAGACTCTTCACCAACCACATTTCATCACTGGTTATGCAAAGGCAATGCAACCCTGCTACATGACTCCATGCATGCATGTTTGAAGGAGAAACCATCAGAATATTTCTGCGGGAGAACAGTGAGGTCCCCAAACTGCAAATATTTTCTACACCAATTGCAGAGCATTGTTGGGCACCTACGGTTGAATAAACTAATTAAAGTGAGCTTGGGTTTACGACCTAATCTTACTTCCATGCATTGGGAGAAGAAAGCATGGTCATGCAAAGAAATCTCCTGGGGTCAGAAAACCAGATGTGTATTGTGAGATTAGGCAAGCGGGGTTCACTCAGGCCAGCTGAGCACAGGATCGTCATCTGTGAAGGCATGTCTGTCAGGTCCTCCCAGTCATGTGACATTCTAAGATCTAATCATAAGGGGATTGGTCAGGCCAGCCTGATTATCATTATAGTTTAGGACCATTTCAAACTTCTGAATCTCCAAGGTGTATCATATAGGAGGAAACTTTGGTAACTGCTGAGCTCCACTTTATTGAAGGGGGTTTAAAAAAACTGTTTTAATAATCAATCTGTTTCTGTGCAAAAAATTATCAATAGTGAAATTTTAACTGTGCAGAGCAGCAATAGAAATCATTTGGCCACAGTCTGATCAACCAGGAAAAAAACTTTACTATGAAATGTTACTTACCGTAGCCAGTTTTCTTCCTTTTCTTGAAAGTGGTAAATTTTTTAGCATTTTTCAAATCTTTTATTTTTTTTTTACCTTTGATAATTGACTTTATTTGTGGAGTTTTTTCTATACACAAAAACTTTAATTTTCATATATTCAAATATGCCTTCACATTCTTGCATAGCTTTGGGGTTTGCAGTTTTAATTAAAAAGGTATTCCTAACTCCTATATTGTACATGTGTTTTAGATTTGTCTACATTTAACTCTTTTTAAAAATTTATTATTTATTTATTTATTTTTAACATCTTTATTGGAATATAATTGCTTTACAATGGTGTGTTCCTTTCTGCTGTATAACAAAGTGAATCAGCTGTACATATACATTTATCCCCATTTCTCCTCCCTCTTGCGTCTCCCTCCCACCCTCCCTATCCCACCCCTCTAGGTGGACACAAAGCACTGAGCTGACCTCCCTGTGCTATGCAGCTGCCTCCCACTAGCTATCTATTTTACACTTGGTAGTGTATATGTGTCCATGCCACTCTCTCTCTTTGTCCCAGCTTACCTTTCCCCCTCCCTGTATCTTCAAGTCCATTCTCTAGTCTGCATCTTTATTCCTGTCCTGCCCCTAGGTTCTTCAGAACCATTTTTAATTTTTTTTTTTAGATTCCATATATATGTGTTAGCATACAGTATTTGTTTTTCTCTTTCTGACTTACTTCACTCTGTATGACAGTCTCTAGGTCCACCCACCTCACTGCAAATAACTCAATTTCGTTTCTTTTTACGGCTGAGTAATATTCCATTGTATATATGTGCCACATCTTCTTTATCCATTCATCTGTCGATGGACACTCAGGTTGCTTCCATGTCCTGGCTATTGTGCATTTTTCAAATCTTAAAGAATGTCATTCTATATTCACTCAAAAACCTATGCTAACACCCGACAAATTCTTCTCTTTCCTGCCTGATAACTTTAGTGAACATGCAAAATAAATATTCTTCTACTTTGTCAACATCTATGGCACCTTTGGTATCACAATATAATGTTAAACATATCTTTCTTATCAAACTGCTGATCTTGACAATTTAAACAATGCTGATTGTTTAAAGCCCTTTATGATTTCAGGACAGTCAGTGGCTCCAAATACAATCAATTACTCTGCGGACAGAGCAACAATTCCTTGGGTCTTGTAAGGCACTTGATTGAAGTGTAACATTTTCTCCCAGCTACCTTCAACTCCAGAGCACAAAGAATCACAACCCATGCGGGGCTAAAGATCTGTTAGGAAAAAATGACTCAGGCCAGAGACTGCAAAAAAGGAGGATTGCAGGGCTTCCCTGGTGGCGCAGTGGTTGGGAGTCCGCCTGCCGATGCGGGGGATGCGGGTTCGTGCCCCGGTGTCCGGAAAGATCCCACATGCCGCGGGGCGGCTAAGCCCGTGAGCCATGGCTGCCGAGCCTGTGGGTCCAGAGCCTGTGCTCCCTAACGGGAGAGGCCACAACAGTGAGAGGCCCGCGTACCACAAAAAAAAAAAAAAAAAAAAAGGAGGATTGCATGGCTTAGTTTTGCAAATATAAATTTTGTTTTAGAGTTGGAGGAGAGCTCAGAAAGGAAACCAGCAAGTGCAGCTTCCAGCCTCCAGGAAGGAAGGGCTACAAGAGCTAAACCTGGATGTGTTATTTCAGTTCAAGGAAAGGGGGAAATTTTAATTTTGCAAAGTTTCATTTCTTTTAAAATAAGTGTAATGCTATGGCTCAGCAGGCTATATGGAAACGTGTATAGAGTGTGCACTAAAATGCAAGGCTAATTTCCCTAGAAAACAACTGGGAGAGAAAGAGAGAAAACAGACTCCACTCCCCTAAAAACTCTCCAGTCTGTCGAGGAGGCGACTACAGAGTACAGTAAAAAAAATGATGGCAATACTTTGACAAGAATGCCTACAGAGCCGCTCAGTAGAATAAGAGTTAACATTCTCCTGCCTGACAACTTTACAGCAAAGCCCAGAAGAGGAAGCCAGAAAATTCAGAAAAACCAAAGCTTAAGTCTGACTATATTTTTAAATTTCATTTTTGGTTTCTTTACACTTGAGCAGAACTCAGTCCCGCAAACGTCTTCTTCAAAGTCATCTTCAAGGGCGGCAGATGTCACCTTGGAATTTCCCAGAGGCAAAGTGCCAGATTTGGGGTCACTAACCCGAGTTGGGCTGGGTTGTGCCTGAGCTGACTGACCTTCGGAACCGTAGAAACACCTGCACTGGCACCATCTCCTAGGATGCACCCAGACTAAGGGCCCGGGGAGGTAGGCGAGCCAGGTATCATTGCCTTCGGGGCGAAAGCCGAAATCACAGCTAGCAGAGCGCTCTGCTCCTCGTCACGCTGTTACTTGGCTGCAGATTCCAAGGCTCAGCCTGACGCGCGCAAAGCGCCCGGGAAATGCCCTGGGGGCCGGAGAGGAGCCCTGAGCCAGTACTTCCTATTAAACTCGGTAAGTACTGCGCTCCCGCCGGCGGGGACTCGCCAAGTGGAAGGGAGGGATCCCTCTCCTCCACCTCGAACTCCTTCCAACCGCCACCTTTTCCTTCCCAACAGACCTGCCGCCCACTCAGGCGGTGCATCGGGGTCGGTGGCCTGGGGACCAGAGCTGGGAGTCAGGGGGTCTGGGCGGCTGGGACCCTGGTTCCCCTCAGCACCTGGAGCCGCCAGTGGCCGAAGGACACTCGCGCTTGGCGGCCGATTGAATCACGGGTGAATCAGCCCCTGCAGGGTTTCGGAGTTTCCTACTGGGAGGAGGCGGGGCCGGGGTGTGGATTCGCCGGGAGCAGCCCAGGAAGGCTGCTGGAGCCTGGCTGGGGGCGGGGAGTCGGGAGGAGGCGCGGGGGCGGGCGCAGGGCCTGCGGAGGCGCGGGCGTGCGAGGGGCTCTTTAAAGCGCACCGGGCACGGGCTCCCACAGTCTCGGGGTTCCTCGCGCCCCTCCTGCTCCATCCCGCAGCCCCAGGCGCCTCCAGTCCAACCTCCGCCGCCTCCCCGCCTCCCCAGCCTCCGGGGCGCAAGGAATCCTCCAGACCTCGCCGTCAGCTAGTGAACATGGCGACCCCCACCGGGCCCCGGGTGCCCTGCTCCGAGGCCGCCGTCGCTCGGGCGCTCCTATTCGGCTGGGTCCTGGTCCGGGTGGCCGGAGCCACAGGTGAGTGGCACCCTCCCCGCCCCGCCGAGCCCTGGGGGCCGC
>NW_006796034.1:1214802-1225095 GCF_000442215.2 Lipotes vexillifer | reverse complement strand
AACTGGGAGAGAAAGAGAGAAAACAGACTCCACTCCCCTAAAAACTCTCCAGTCTGTCGAGGAGGCGACTACAGAGTACAGTAAAAAAAATGATGGCAATACTTTGACAAGAATGCCTACAGAGCCGCTCAGTAGAATAAGAGTTAACATTCTCCTGCCTGACAACTTTACAGCAAAGCCCAGAAGAGGAAGCCAGAAAATTCAGAAAAACCAAAGCTTAAGTCTGACTATATTTTTAAATTTCATTTTTGGTTTCTTTACACTTGAGCAGAACTCAGTCCCGCAAACGTCTTCTTCAAAGTCATCTTCAAGGGCGGCAGATGTCACCTTGGAATTTCCCAGAGGCAAAGTGCCAGATTTGGGGTCACTAACCCGAGTTGGGCTGGGTTGTGCCTGAGCTGACTGACCTTCGGAACCGTAGAAACACCTGCACTGGCACCATCTCCTAGGATGCACCCAGACTAAGGGCCCGGGGAGGTAGGCGAGCCAGGTATCATTGCCTTCGGGGCGAAAGCCGAAATCACAGCTAGCAGAGCGCTCTGCTCCTCGTCACGCTGTTACTTGGCTGCAGATTCCAAGGCTCAGCCTGACGCGCGCAAAGCGCCCGGGAAATGCCCTGGGGGCCGGAGAGGAGCCCTGAGCCAGTACTTCCTATTAAACTCGGTAAGTACTGCGCTCCCGCCGGCGGGGACTCGCCAAGTGGAAGGGAGGGATCCCTCTCCTCCACCTCGAACTCCTTCCAACCGCCACCTTTTCCTTCCCAACAGACCTGCCGCCCACTCAGGCGGTGCATCGGGGTCGGTGGCCTGGGGACCAGAGCTGGGAGTCAGGGGGTCTGGGCGGCTGGGACCCTGGTTCCCCTCAGCACCTGGAGCCGCCAGTGGCCGAAGGACACTCGCGCTTGGCGGCCGATTGAATCACGGGTGAATCAGCCCCTGCAGGGTTTCGGAGTTTCCTACTGGGAGGAGGCGGGGCCGGGGTGTGGATTCGCCGGTAGCAGCCCAGGAAGGCTGCTGGAGCCTGGCTGGGGGCGGGTAGTCGGGAGGAGGCGCGGGGGCGGGCGCAGGGCCTGCGGAGGCGCGGGCGTGCGAGGGGCTCTTTAAAGCGCACCGGGCACGGGCTCCCACAGTCTCGGGGTTCCTCGCGCCCCTCCTGCTCCATCCCGCAGCCCCAGGCGCCTCCAGTCCAACCTCCGCCGCCTCCCCGCCTCCCCAGCCTCCGGGGCGCAAGGAATCCTCCAGACCTCGCCGTCAGCTAGTGAACATGGCGACCCCCACCGGGCCCCGGGTGCCCTGCTCCGAGGCCGCCGTCGCTCGGGCGCTCCTATTCGGCTGGGTCCTGGTCCGGGTGGCCGGAGCCACAGGTGAGTGGCACCCTCCCCGCCCCGCCGAGCCCTGGGGCCCGCCATCGGGAGGAGGGAGGACAGTCCTGGCCGGCAGCAGGCTCGCCTTGCCGCCCTGAGGTGCCGCCCACCCGGGACCCGCCGCCCCTTCTGCTAGGGGAGTCGCCACCTTGAAGGTGGTGGGACGTGGCTCCTCACCTGCACGGGTCGGCGTGCAATGTTTGAATGTTATCCTTCATTATATATGCACTTTCCATAATAAAAAGCGGCTCTCGGTCTTATCTTGATCGTCTGTGTTTTAGATTGCGTTAGAGGCAGTCCTTGCAAAATGTCGCTTGGACTGGAGCAGGCACCACATTGTGCATGCCCTGTAAGCCTGTTGCTGTGTGCGGGCAGGGCAGAGGCTGATCTGCTGAGACCTGGCCAGGCAGACCTTAACACTAAGGCATCCTAACCGAATACATCCGACGGTGTAACAGGCTTAACGGCTGCATGGTTGTCTGTGGAAGTTTCAGTATAGAGACACTTTAGATACAACTTAAAAAAGTCAAGGTTTGGGTTTTTTATTGGATGCAGTCCTAACTCTTCTTACACATGTGGGTTTTGTCCTTTAACGTAATTTATGGAAAACCCTTCCTAGCCGGCTTTCCCTGCTAAGTTGAACCTGGAGTCCTGCCCTTCCTGAGTTGGGCCGTGGACACCCTGGGCCACTGATGGCTCCTGGGCTGTGCTTCCAGGTCATTATCACAGGGCTTCCCCCATAATTTCAAACAAGGATTTCAAGATCCTTGTGCGTTTCCTCAGATTACCCGGTCAATCTTGCCATGAGGAAATTCTGGGTTTAGGAAAAAAATTGCAGATTTTTTCTTATGATAATTGTTAAAGCTCTTGTGGTTGGAAAAGTATTAATGTGAGGTTTATGATGATGTTGGGGAGTGGGAAGATGTTTTATACCATCAACGTGAAATCGTGTGCTGAGAAGTTCATGTAAACATTAATAGCTGTTTCTCTGTTGTTTAAAGGCACTACAGATGTAGTCGTAGCATATAATTTAACTTGGAAGTCAACTAATTTCAAGACCATTTTGGAGTGGGAACCCAAATCCATCAATCATGCCTACACTGTTCAGATAAGGTAAGCTAGGTACCAAAAAAGAAAAATAAGATTTTTGCTGTTTCCACTTTCCTGTGCTGAATATAAATGTCTTTAAAGCTGATTGATGGATGAGATTTAACAGATAACAAAGAAGAGGGCATTCATCGTAATTTGCTGGCCAGAGCCATAGTCTATCAAGCCTGCAACATTTCCAGACCTTAAAGTGATAGAACATTTTCACTGTTTTTGGAGATGATGGGGAAATTTGTAAGTGGAGTATAAGCTGTGGATAGGAGAACCTTCTTGAGCAAGCCACGGTGGCACTGATTGCTGATAATTCATCTCATCAAAGTGCACAGCTCTTTTTCCGTGCTGTCTAGACTGCTAGCGGGATTTAACATGTTAGAGAAGAGGTGGGGAGGAGTTCGGATGTATACATTGCCCTTAAACAGTGTTTGATTCATTAATCTTTGGATTCATGATTCAAACTTCGGTTGCATACATGATCTTGGTGGGGGTCAAATTCATGACTCACTGAGCAGGAACGGAATACTCCTGTCTGTACCCTGAGCTGTCAGGGCTGCTCTGCTCATCCGTCCCCATCCCTGATTGGCAGCTGTCCCCAAGAGCCCCTAATTCAGCATATTCAGTCTCAATGTCCTCTTTTTGATGGTTGTCACCATATTCTTAGCAAGCTTTTGGCTTCTGAAATGTTCTAGGAGGCTTGGTAGAGCTCTTATTAAGTAGAGGAGAGCAGCTGTGGAAATTAACACTGCTTGTAAAAGGCACAGAAGTATCGCTGGCTAAAATTAAAGGTGCTTTGCTATTTTGTTTAGCTTGTGCCAAGCCTTTTGTAGCATTTGGAATGCAGCTGCTAAGTATGGAGTGGGGCTTTTAGGTGTTTTTTGTTTTTTTTTGTTTTTCCAAAATCGACTTCATGACAACCATTGCCAAGGCAACACGGAAGAGAATGTGTGTGCATGCATGCTTGTACAGATACATAGAAAGATTTAAAGGAATTTCGTAACTCGAGATAATAATTACGATTATGGTCAAACTTGTCAAATCAGATTCTACTGGTTGAGAGTTAGTAATTCCACTGATACAGAGCTGAAGTTTACCTTAGTAGACGCTTTCCTTCTGGGTAGTGAAAATAAGATTTTAGGAGGAATGCTTACCTCCGAAATATATTAAGTTTGGTGAACACGAGGAAACATTTCTGATTTACCAGCTTTTGAAACATAAGCCTTTGTCAACTCAAAGTTCTTGGACTTTGCAAGGCTGTTGTTACTTAAGTGGACGCAGTCCCCTTGTGCAAACATCCTAGTGCAGAGCTGCCTCTTGGGGGCGCCCGCGGACCCGGGCTGGGGGTGGTTCCCGCCGCACCGGCCGTCTCCACACCTGTGCTGGAGGACGCGTGAGCAGTCCCTCGCCCCTGCTAGAGACCCGCACTCTTGGGCGACCAGCCCACGGGTAAATGGGATTCCTGGGTGAAGGGACCGCAGCAATCATTTTATAGAAGAGGAGACTGGCCCTGGGAAGGTGAGGGACTTAATTCATGACTGCGCTGATGCGGCTCGCCCAGCAGGGTCCGGTACCACGGTCTACCCAGCGACGCGCACCACCACCCCTCAGTGGGTCTCCCCGGGTCTGATGTGAGGCTCCAAAGCCGGGAGGAGGAAAGAAAGCCATTCCCACTGGTCTCCTCAGTGCGCCTTCCTCCCTCCCGGTTTCCTTCCCTAGAGAAAGCGTCTTGACCTGCTGTTCCTCCTGACCCACCCACCTCACCACCAGCCGGTCCTCAAACACAGGGCGCCGCTGCTGTGTCCGAAGCCCCTCCTTGGAGCGCCAACTGCCTTTTTCCCCTTTGGAAACAGTGTTCACCTGTGGTTGCAAAGTGTTACTGGCTCAAGCCTTAGCACCGACCATCCCTTGTAGTACTGATTCCATGAAACGTTCTGAATTCTAAAACAGAACTCCCCAAGCTTGTAGAAAACAACTTGCTTCTTAATTGGTGAGTCTGGATTCTGTTGGGATTTTTTTTAGAAGTTCAGGCGGAACTTTTATTATTTCCAAATCAGGAGATTTTGCAATACCCAGAGGAACCTTGGAGGCGTTTATATTGTGCATGCTGACTATAGCATTCAGAGGAACTGAACTGCAGAATTGCCCCTTCCTAACCTGTTCACAGCACTTTATGGCTTTATTACTTTTGATGATTTAGTTGCTTGTGCTAAACTTTGTCAGAGGACTGTGGTTGCTACTGTGAGCTGGGAGGAACCAAATGCTATCTCTCAGACGGAGTGTAGCCTCAGCACCCAGCAGTGTTGCTCCTGTTATCTGAACCATTTGTTTGCCATAGCAGTGGAGAAGAATCATCAGGTTCTCATTCACTTTTTAAAATAGAAATGATGTAATTTTAAAAAATGCATTCTGGTCATTCTGGAATTAAGACTGCATCTCGACTTTTATCACAGAAAATTAAGAGAAATCTAAGAGTATGTAAACTGATATTTCTGTATCAATCTTGTTTGTGAATTTAAGGACCAAGAGTGTGTTTACTCACACCCTCTTAGCCCGATTACTTAGTTCAGACTTTAAAACAAATACTTATTTCTGGTTCTCATGCCTGGATTTAGACAACTGAATCCATATGGCAGCTTGTTTTCCCCCGGTTCAACCTGGAAATGTAAACCATCTAATAATACCCAGCAAGGCCTGGCCATGTGCAAGTCCTAAAGCCCCACTGCGTGATGGGGGAGCACAAGGGCGTGGAGCCCTGGTACCACCACCTTAAGTGCTTTAATGAGATGTCAGTGCTGGGGGGTGGGGAAGGGAGAGATCAATTCTGAGCAAGGAGATCTGGAGATTCCTGCAGAAGGTGGGATTGGAACGTGGCCTTGAATGAAGGGTAGGGAACGCTGGTGGTTGATGATGGGGAAGGGCAGGGTAGCTGTCAACTTATGTGGGACAGATGTGTGTGGATCCAGCTGCAGTGACATTTGTCTAGGAATTGTCTTGGTTCTGTAGAATAATTTCAGTTTTAGAAGCTCTTTATATCATTTCAGGATACTTTCATTTTTGGCAGTTCTTTAAATCATTTCCTCTTCTACGACATCTTACAAAAGAAAGCTCTGTCTTTCGTCAGATCTGTCTCTTAGTCTCAGACTTTGACAGATAACCACCTGTATTGTTGCTCTATAGTTTTTGACAGCACATCTTGTGAAAGTGAGGCAGGCATGTCGTATAATGAGAGGAACAGACCCAGCTCTCACCGCATAAGCTGTGAGACCTTGTACAAGTTACCTAGGCAGCTCTGTGCTTCAGGGTCCTCATATGTGAGGAAGATCCAATA
The DNA here is from genome assembly GCF_000442215.2 of Lipotes vexillifer. Taxonomy (NCBI): domain Eukaryota; kingdom Metazoa; phylum Chordata; class Mammalia; order Artiodactyla; family Lipotidae; genus Lipotes; species Lipotes vexillifer. The sequence goes on along the minus strand of NW_006796034.1, from coordinate 1,219,303 downwards.
CCTTCTTGGAAGGATTATACCAAACAAAGTAACACGGTTGAGGGTCCAATACAGTGCTTGGCTTATAGTAGATTCAATAACTGCTAAATAACCACACCAAGAATGGTCACAATAGAATGTAATAGGATAGAATATATTACATAGAATATAGAATGTGGTAAACAGAATATAATAAGTGGACTGTAATAAATAATTGGGTCTTGATGGAAAATTGCCCTTCCTCCCACATAGTCATGACAGATCATCTACATTTTAAGGAAGATATTTAACAAAACGGTTCAGAGCACAGACCCAGTAGTCAAATTGCTGTCTGGCTCAAAATCCAGCTGTGTTACTTGGAGCTGGTCACCGAGTCTCCCTTTGCCTCCATTGCCTTATCTGTAAGAACAGAGACAATTACAGAGCCACCCGCAAGTTGCTGTGAGGATTCAAACTCATCTAAAGTGCTCAGCGTACCAAACGCCTCCTCGGGATTGCTTGTGGGAAGCTGCTATTGTAACAAGGCACCCCAGCCAGAAAACAGTTTGTCTTGTTGGATGCAAATCATCATGTTCCATTTCTCTTCCTTCAGCCCTAGATTAGGAAACTGGAAAAACAAATGCTTCTCCACAAGAGACACAGAGTGTGACGTCACCGATGAGATCGTGAAAAACGTGAAAGAGACATACTTGGCCCGGGTCTTTTCCTACCCATTGGATGCCATCGGTTCTACTGGGGAGCCTCCGTTTACCAACTCCCTGGAGTTCACACCTTACCTAGAGAGTAAGTAGCTCAGTTTGTAGTAACCGTTCATTCTTGTTTTCAAAAACCTCTGAATATTCTTGTGAGCTTGTGACCCTTAGGAGCCATGACATAAAAAAATATTTATCCATAAACACATCTTCTTTCTCAGAAATTGGTAAGTGCCACAGGCCTCTTCGCTCATTCCAGATGTGGCAGGAGGTTCACGGAACGTGAACTTTGGAGTTGATAACAATGTCATCAAGTAGGTTTCTCCACCAGTCTGTCCCCAGACCCTACCAGTAACTGGCTGGATGAGGGGCAGGGAGTAGGAAATTCACCAAGCCTGGGGTTCCATTATTTCCCCATGTATATTTAGGAGATTTTATATACCTCACTTCTGAATTTTCAGAAGTCCCATCAGACCAGAAGTCCCAGTTTAGGGTTTTTCACAGATGGTCACGAATCCATGGGGAGAGTTCCATTTCCCTCCAACCTCATAATCGGGCTTGCTGACCATTTTAATCGCTTGACCATGATTTGAGTCCTGTGATGTGCTGGCACTTGCCGGACCAGCTCCCATCCTGCTTCCTTCATGCTGGTCTTGAAAACGCAGAATGCTTTTCTCCCCATCCTTTGGCCCAGTAAACTGACTTGAGCGTCTACTAAGGGAGAGCAGAGGATTCCTGCCAAGTAGGAGACGTAAATTTTTTGTCACGGCTATGGTTCTGAACTAGGTATTTTAAATAAACACATGTAGCACATTGAGAAGAGTGAAATCAGCTGCTCTAGCAAGAAGACTTGGAATGAAAGTGTTGTGTTATTGGTGCTTTTATATTTACCCTTCTGACACCCAGGGGGAAGTTTCTCAAAGCAGGGATGGAGAGAAGGGGCCAGAGGAACAGGCAACCGCCTTTCCCCTTAGCACCTACTCTGAGGGTGGAAATAGGGCCAGCCTCACCCCAGGTGAATCTGGCTGCCTGCCCTGAGCCCCTGTGTGCCAGAGCCCGTCTTCAAACTCCCCTAGTGCTTCTACCTGTGTGCCTCTCCCAGCACTTAGCTAGAGTAGCGACCCTACCCACAGCCGCCTGCGGTAACTCAGGCAGGGTCATTGACATTTATTCTCCCTCCACTGGCAGCATCCTCATGATTCCTTTCTATAGTTCTTGAGTTTTTTGTCAGCCACTTCAAATCCTTTCTCGGTGCAAGAAGGAAAATAGTTTATGTTTTTGCATGTGCTCACACACACACATACTTGCATATAATTCCTGTTAAATTGTTGGGATTTGTTTTACTGTCCTTCAGCCAAAGCACATGAGATAACTGAGCCATCAAAGAGACCTGGTGGTTAAAACTGGTTCCTTGAGGTACCAAGGACAGACATTTCTTGGGTTTTCCCACAGCCTCTAATTTATTGTATCTAAGATATGGAATCTTATGCAGCTGTTTGGTTAACCACATGTGGCTGTTGAGCACTTGAGATATGGCTAATGCCCTAAGTGTAAAATACACACTGGATTTTGAGAAAGATCTCCAAACGTTTTTATATTGATTAAATATTAAAATGATAATATTCTAGCCATATGGGGTTAAAAGAAATATATTATTAAAATTAACTTCACCTGTTCCTTTTTACGTTTTCTAATGTGACTCCAAGGAAACTTAAGGTGACATCTGTGGCTCCCATTACATTTCTGCTGGACAGCACTGCTGTAGAACGTCTTGGGGCCCAGCTCTGGGGCTAGGGAGTTGGTTCTATGAGCTGTTTCATGAGGGATGACCAAGTTGTTATTAACCGTGATTAATGGGATTCTACTTTGTCTAGAATTCTTTGATTCCAACAAAGCTCATTTTCTGTGTTTTAGCAAACCTTGGACAGCCAACAATTCGGAGTTTTGAACAAGTTGGGACAGAACTGAATGTGACCGTACAAGATGCACGTACCTTAGTCAGAGTGAGCGGCACATTCCTAAGCCTCCGCGATGTTTTTGGCAAGGACTTGAATTATATACTTTATTATTGGAGAGCTTCAAGTACAGGAAAGGTGAGCGTTCTTTTGCTTTTATGACTCGTTTTAAATTGTAGATCCTTGATTTTACAGCCTACTTCTTTTCCAACTCAAATATCAGAGCGGGTGGTTGAGAGGACAGGGTGGCGGAGTGGGAGGGGCCGCTGTCCTGGTTTTACCTGTGACTTCCAGCTGCCTTGGTCAGGGCCGCCTCGGATACTCAGGTTCCTCAGCCAAGGGGCTGGACCGGTCATCTCCAAGGTTCCCACCAGCTCCCGCATTTCTTCCTCTATGGAGGATCCCATCCCAGAGACAAGATTTGTTTTCCATTCAACAATTAATACTTCATTCCTATTTTCCTTTACTGCAGATATCTTTTTTTTAATTAATTAATTAATTAATTTTTGGCTGTGTTGGGTCTTCGTTTCTGTGCGAGGGCTTTCTCTAGTTGCGGCGAGCGGGGGCCACTCTTCATCGCCGTGTGCGGGCCTCTCACTATCGTGGCCTCTCTTGTTGCGAAGCACAGGCTCCAGATGCGCAGGCTCAGTAGTTGTGGCTCACGGGCCTAGTTGCTCCACGGCATGTGGGATCTTCCCAGACCAGGGCTCGAACCCATGTCCCCTGCATTGGCAGGCAGATTCTCAACCACTGTGCCACCAGGGAAGCCCCAGATATCTTCTAAAGGGGCTAGAAACTGGGTTGGATGTGCCCAAACTGGATATCTTCATCCTTGGGAAAAAAACATCCTTAGCAGTTATTGGGGGAACTTGATGAGCCAACTCACTTCCAATCCTTTATGTCAGATGTGTCCACGTAGGCTTTAACTACCACAGTGACTTAGTAAAGGGGGCAGAATTCACTCAGCCCAGATGAATAAAGGACTCTTATCTTTTAACAGAAAAAGGCCACGACGAACACTAATGAGTTTTTGATTGATGTGGATGAAGGAGAAAACTACTGTTTCAATGTTCAAGCAGTGATTCCATCACGAAGAGTTAACCACAAGAGTCCAGAGAGTCCCATCGAGTGTACTAGCCAAGAGAAAGTTCTGTCCACGGGTGAGTGGCTCTACCCCTGATCCACCTGGGAGGGAGGGGTGCCTTCCAGGGTGAGGATGTACTTTCTTCAGGGGAAAACTGCCTTGGTTTTTTGTGGTTTGGGGGGTACTCATAATTTTAGGCATTTAGAGATGTTTCTACGTTGTTCCCTTGTATTAGCAAGTGTTTTTCTGAGCACGTACCGTGTGCTAAGCTCTCTGCTGAGCCCTGGGCCCATGGTACGTGTTTAGGATTTAGCATCAAATGCAGATTTCTCTGAGCATTTCTTCATACTTAAATTCTGATATGGGGAGCTTGGGGGGAGCTTCTGGACCAGGTGCAGCAGCACCTGATGCACATTTATGAGCACCTACTGTGGGCTGTTGCCACAAAGGTTTTAACGCACGAAGGGAAGGGATTGAGTCTATCAGGTATACCACGTGCGTGTGTGTGTCCCTGGCCGGCACGTGTGTGTGTACATTATGTGCCACACCAGGGCCCTGACACCAAGTGAGGAGTGGATCTTATCTGGAGATGCCATGGAGGCTCAGACACGTGCATGAGGGTGAGAGCCCAGGAATCTCCCACCAGGCTTGAGCGGGTAGTGCTCTGAGTACTTTTGGGAACAAAAAAGTCAAAGGATAGCAATAATGACGTAGTGCCTTGTTAAGATGTAATTTAAGCCTTTTAAAAACACTTTTAAAATTCCCTCCCGTTTATTGACACTGACAGAAGG
>NW_006796034.1:1214320-1214792 GCF_000442215.2 Lipotes vexillifer | reverse complement strand
CTCTGGTTCTGCACCGTCTGGGCCCTCATACCCACAGCCCTCAGGTCCATCCTCCTAAAGCCAGCTTGAGTTCCGCTGCTCTCTGACTTCATGCACACCTAGATCGCTGCTTCCCCTGCCTCTTCTCTATCTGCTGAATTGGGTCCTTTGAGAATCATTTCAAATGCCATCTCCACCAGGAAGCCTTCTTATTGCACTAACCAGTTATCATCTCTTCTTTACTTGAATCTTGGTAGTGCTCTGTATCTCTCTTTGCACTGAGAGTTCAGCTTCTATAATTGTTGCCACCAAACTCAGCATCATTTTCAGCCACTTGTTTCTAACAGCCGTTCTTGCTTCCGTCTTCATGCATCTTTCTAGACTGTAAGCATTATCCAGTTTATTAAATCGTTTTCACCATTGTCAATTGCCCGCAAACATCTAGGGTTTGACAGATTCTTTCCTAATCGAAATGTGTTGTGGTGGAAAGAGT
>NW_006796034.1:1194138-1214260 GCF_000442215.2 Lipotes vexillifer | reverse complement strand
AAGAGTGCAGGAAAGAAATTTCAAGTTACGCAAAAGCAGGATGGTGTAATTTGGGGTTATGCCTTCAGTTCTGCCCACTGATAAATGGGATTCAAGCTCTCTCTCTGAGTTGACTTGGTACCTTTTATTTTTCAGAAATGCCCTTCATCGTTGTAGCAGTGATGCTTGTGGTCATCATCTTCATCATCGTCCTGTCTGTGTCTCTGTATAAGTGCAGGAAGGTGAGAGCAGGGCGAAGTGGGAAGGAGAGCTTGCCCCTCAGTGTTGCATGAAAGATCCTGCTCTTGGATCTGCCAACTCTGCAGAACTTGTGTTGCACTGTGACCAAGAACATTTAAGGCAGTACAATACATGGAAACACAAACGAGTGTTTGGAGCTTAGAGACCCTTGGGCTCAAAGAAAGCTCTTATCTGACCTATTCTCACGATAAGCATTCTGGTTTCAACGTCCACGTTAGACACTTTGGGACGTAATGAGCAGTACAACCAATTTCAAGTTTTTTAAATTTCTATTTTAATGCTACAGCACCTTTTGCACATATCATGCTCTAGACTGTATATTTTCTACATTCAAGTTGAAGCCAGATCATCTAAGGAAAGGCAAATGAACAAATGCCCTAAAAAATGCTGGGTGGATTTTTGGAGAACTTTTGAGAGGCCGACTTCAAACCATGTGGGAGAGTAAAATGGAAACTGGGTGGACTTTCTAACGTATGCCTGTCCTTTTGTAATATGGTGTTTAGTGTTTTTTTTTTTTTTAGTACTTTTGGAGGTTCGAAACAATTAGCAAACATTTACATGAATGTGTTAAAAGCAGAAGACTTGTATTTGGGGCACATTCATAACATGCATTACAGTTTAGCACTTTGACTTAAATGCTGTTGATGAAACACTTGACAGACAGCTGTATTTTTATAAGACTACTATACCAACAAATTACATAGAATTTAAGGTACTTCACACTTTATGATCAACACTGTACATATTTATATAATTTGAAAAAAGGTTTTATATATGGGGATTTTCTATTTATAGAGGTAATATTGTTCTGTTTGTATATATTGAGATTATTTATTTAATATACTTTTATATAAATAAAGGTAACTGGGAATTGTGACTATTTATTATATCTTATTTATCTTATTTAGTTATTATTTATGGTTTGGCCTTTGTATTAGTTGGCTCTGCTGCAGTAACAAATGACCCTGGAATTCTCAGTGGCTTATGACAATGGTATCTTTACATTACACTTACAGTTTGGTGGCTATGGATTGACTACAGCTCTTCTTAATGTCTTCTCATTCTGGGACCAAAACCAAAGGTGAAGCCCCTATTTGGATCAGGGCAGAGGGAAAAGCAAAAAACTAGTAGAACAGGCAGCCATGTCTTCAAGGTTTAAGCCTCCTCCTAAAACTTCCACTCCTGAGTGGCTCAGTGTCACTTCTGGTCACATGCCACTGGCCTAAGCAGGACATATGACCAAGCCTGATGATACTCTGCCTGCCGGGAGGCACCATGAGTCACACAGCAACGGGCAGGGAGGTATGGTTTCCAGGGAAGGGAGGATCTTATACCATCATCTGCTACAGGCTTAGCGGGAGAGAGATCTTCCCATGGGCACCAGTTTGAGTTGCAGATGAGGGTTGGAGAAGAGAACAGAAGAAAAATTCTTCAGATTATTGAAAGAAAATTTGATAAAAGGACAATGTATGATAAGGAGAGAGAGAAGTGGAGTTTCTAGAGTCATTAGCAGCAAACTAGGTTGAGAGCTCTTTGTGGGCAGGATGGGGTCACCGTGTGCTGCTCCTGGAGGGTGACCGTGCCAGTGGGCTCTTAGACATGGCTGAGTCGACCTGACTTCACTTCACTTCGTCTAGAATGTAGAAATAGTTCTCCATTCGAATGCAAATAAAATCTAGCAGAACAGTCTTGATCTCACAACTGCACTGGAAGAGGATTCTAAGTAGAGATGAAAACGAGGCTCCTGGCACCTGGTTGAGCCCAGCCGTGTTTGCCTCCTGTTGTGGAAGGCTGGGCCAGCGCAGCCTGGGGAAGGCTTCCAGAGGCCACCCCCGCTTGGAAGTGGTCCCACCAAGGAGACACTTAGCAAGCACTGAAAGCCAAGACTCAGCTCACTGTCCAGCTGTTCATGAATTAAGTGCATTTTGTTCCTTTGCTCCAAAGAGCTCAAAGCATTGTCAATAAAAATCTAAACATGAAATGTTAGGTATAACACCATATTCTTAGAAAGAATGGGGCCAAACAACCTTTCAGGTCCTCAGAAAGATGGCAGCCTGAAAAAAAAAAAAGGAAAATATATTTTGGAGAAATTAAGGGAAACAGACCAGTGGTTGGTTTATTGGCTGGTTCTGATGGGTTGTTTGCCAGTCTGTGTCAATGCTGGAGTGGCATTCAAGCCAGAGAAAGAGGGCGTGCATTTGCAGCAGAGTCAACAAAAGAGAGGTTGGCATGGGAGCATGTCCCAAAAGAAGTATGCTTTGGCTGTTATCTTGAATTCCTGCTCACATGGGGCTATCCAGGACAAAGAGCTTAGTGCATGGGGGTACAACAAGCTCCCAGAGAGCGTATCTGACTGGGTGGTTCCATCTGGCTGCTCTATTCTCGGCCAGGAATAAGTACAGCATTGTGCAATTCCATGGCCTCAGAATCTAAGGAACTTGAATGGTCCCACTAAAGAAAGTACTGGCAGAGTGAAAGCAGGTCTGGGTAGTAATGAGGTGTCTGGCTGTTCACAGGGAAGGAATTCATTACAGATCCAAATGAGGCTGCACTGCAATGATTGGGAAGCTTCAATATTGCAAACTTTAACCACGACTCAGGTTTCCACCCCTGCCCTTATCGCTGAGACCGAAGAGCTGCTGCTCAAATCAACATCGTAATTAGCACTGGAGCAGAAAACCATACTCTAAATTGTTGGCTGGTATCCAGAAACTACTGCCCTCCAGTGGGCCATATTATACTTCATTATTTATCCTGGTCCTTAAAAGTATCCCATAAAACTAATTGTTAGTAAACTAAACGTTCATGCTTTGAAGACAGATTTTTACCATCTTAAGTTATTAACCAAGTTTAACTTACATATAAGAGACTAATACTTGTGAAATCCAAAGACATTTTACCTTAGTTACAGCTGAGAGCCAATAACCTAAGGACTTGTCTCAAATAAACAAAGGAACAACTCTATCAAATAGTAAATAAACTCATTACCAAATGCAGTTTTGACCTGTTCTAAGACACGTGTATTTAGCGTGTGTTATTTTTCTTCGGTGGTTGCCTGAGAAGCTTTGTGATGGTTACAAGGTGACTTTCATTCATACCACACATATATAGTGGACTCTAGTTCTTCTTTCCCACAGCCCTGCTTTTCAACTGCAGACAGAGGTGATTCTGGGTTTGCCATTCAGCACATTCCTTCCTCATGACTGCAGAAACTGGTTTAGGGGTAAGCACATGCCCTAACTTGGTCTAGGAAGCGTGAATCTCAGCGCTCTTTGTGGGAATGTTGGGATGCTCTCTTTCTTGATGAACATAATGAAGAAACACGTAGCCCCAATGTTAGCTTAATCTGATGGTTCCCAAAGTGTGGTCCTGCATCTCAGGTGATGGATAATAAGATGAATAAGAATTAGCATCACCTGAGAGCTTGTCAGAAATTCAAATTCATAACCCTGACCTCAGGCTTACTGAATTAGAAATCTGCATTTTAACAAGAAGCCCTTCAAGTGATTCTAATGCCCAGTAAAGTTTCAGAACCACTGGCTTAATCTATAATTTACTGCAATGAGAGACTACAAGTAGCTCTAGACACGAAAGCAGCTTGCTGTGAAGCCAAAATCAAATTAAGAATACATAAAGCATAGACAAGATCCTCTGTCTTTAGCTGCACTGGAAGGTCTGTCATATATGGGTCTGTTAGGATTTTTTTCTGTTGCAACGTACCGAAACTCTTTCAAGAGAACTTAAGCAAAATTGGGGAGCCTGTTTTCTCTTTTGTCAAGTGAGCTAATTGGTTGAAAGCTCTTCAATCTCTTTTAGCCTAAATTCCATGATTATGTATGCATTAGATAGAGCATGAATAATTAACAGCTGAAAGACAACACTTTCTCTGGGAGAAATGAAAATACTTCAAAACAATCCAGGAATTTTGTAACAGAAATTGCAATTCATTTTGAAAAGACAAAATTTAATAAACATTTAAAACAGGGTTCTAAAAAAGCTTTAAGAAAAAAGGTTTTGACATAACCTTACTCCAGCCTGATTTTCAAAAGTCACTGGAAAACTATGCTCTATCTGCAAAGAAACTTGTCTTCTCTAAGCATATATCAGGCCAGAGAATAAGAAACATTCAGAGGGCAGGAAAATGCTTTTCCTTTGCATAACAGCATTTAGGATGGAAGTGTCCTTTAATGACTAAGATTGTGGTGCCATCTTCAGTTCCAGAGGAGGATTGCAACTTAACCAGAATTCACGAACCGGACTGTAAAAGCAAAGGAATGGTAAATAAAAGCCAAAACACCTGTAAATGATTAAGAATGAAGGAACATGGTGGGAGGGGTGGCTGGAATCACTGAACCAGAGAACCTTCTCCAAGTTGCTGCAACTCTACCTGTGATGGTCTCTTTAGTCCACAGCTAGAGCTCCAACCCCAGATCCTGCTACTTAAAGTGTGGTCTCGGGACAGCGTTTGAGCATCACTTGAGAGGTAGTTAGAGATGGAAATTCTCGGACCCCACCCCTGACCTACTGAACCACAATCTGCGTTTTCCAGGTGATTTATATGCACGTTGAAGTCTGAGAAGCTCTGTGCTCTGTGCTTTCCCCAATCATTTAGCCCACTCTTCTGATTTCACAAAGGCAGGGTAGGGGAAGTGAGGTGGAGAAAGGGAAGACACACCTCACCAATGGATAGAACTGCACAGCCTTGACAAGAAGTTGCCATTTATTAAACTTAAATTTTAGCAAGTTACTAATCCATGCCAAAAGTAAAAGCAGAGCCATGATCATACTGTAAATACTACACATTTCACTAAGACAATACTTTGAGGACCTCTGCTTTAATCCACAGCTTTCTAAAGACCAAAAGCTTTCCTGCCTCAATTTCAGATTCATGTGCCCTGCTTCTACCGACCCATCCTTCAAGACTGGATAGTAATTCCTGGATCTCACCCAGGAGCTTTCCTCTCTCATATTCCCAGTGTACTCTTCCTACCTCCTTACTGCATTCTCACAATTCTTTCTTACCACCCTTAGTATTGTACAGATCTTTAACTGTTATGGACCCTTTCTAGATGGTAATTTTTCTGGCAAGAACCATGCTTATGCATTTGAATTCATTCATTTATTCTAATATTAAGCACCTACTATGTGCCAGGCATTTTGGATTTGATAAAATACAACAGGTATAATCTCAGCTCTTGTGGAGCTCATGTATTTGCAGGGTAAAATGTCAAACAAGTAATGATAATAGAACATAATCATTATGATAGGGGAAGTATAGGGTGCTTTGGGAACTCATGTGGGGCCATCTAACTTGGACTTGGAAGGGCTACCTAAAACCTCAGCTGAAGGACACAGTTAACCAGGCAGATGGAGGAAAGGGAGAGGAGAAAGTGTGAGAAGTGTTCCAGGAAGACGGAAGGCTTGATCACAAAACAATGTCTTGGACATAGGATAATGCCAAAAATAAATATGTGTTTGAAAAAGCTTGGAGTTTTGTATTGCCTTAAGCATCCCAAAGTCAAAGCCATTTGGCAAAATATCTTTGGCTAAATAGTTTGGCCAATTAATTTATGTTTAAAATTTACATTTCTAATGGATATGTGTATAACTAACCCACTTTGCTGTATAGCAGAAACTAACACAACATTGGAAAGCAGGCTAGGATCATTAGCTAAAAGTCCGCCTGTGACAAACTCAAATCCTCACGCATCGACTGCTTTAAATATTGTCCCAAACCATAATTTTAGCTGATCAGAGCCTACCTACTTCACATACCCCATGAAATTGTATTGAACATCTGCTGACCATAGATAAGACAATCCTATAGCTATAAGACCCCAAACCACTGCTTATCCTTCAGAGCAATTGCTGCTGAGGGACATCACCTAGACACATGAACCCCTCTCTGATTTCTCTGTTGCCCCTGGGAGTCCCCTTGTCCTATTCCACTTATAGGCAGTGGTCTCACGCCACCATCTCTGGAACTAATTTTTTCTTAAGTTCTGTCAGTTTTCACGTGTTGAAGGACTTCCTCTCTCATGCAATCCTGTCCAACTTCCATCCAAATAAAGTTTATGCATTTAAAGTTTATCTTGTCTCCTCCTTGATCAACACCCAAGCCCCTGACTTACCACAAGAAGTTACGAAGTTCACAGGTTCAAGGGGTGGGATTATAAATCTCACTTCTCCTTGGAGGATGTTCATACCACACTGTAAAGAGCATGTGGGATGGGAGCATCCTTGGAAAATACAATCTGTCACAAAGATCAATTTACAAAAATTAACAAGTAGAAAATAAAATATACTATACTAGAATCAACAAACATCAAATGCCTCGCAATGAAGATGTGCAAGACCTCTACACAGAAAACAACAAAATATTCAAGAAGTCTTAAATAAACAGAGGGATCTATCATGTTCGGTGAATTCTGCAGTTGCTGGGTACACATGTTAATTAGGTCAAGTTGGTTAATTGTGTTCAATATTTATACGGGTTCCCCCCCCCCACTACTGGTGGATCAACCTTTTATCATCATGAAATGTCCTTTTTAATTTTTAGAAATGCTCATTATCTTAAACGTGTACTTTGGATTCTGGGACAAGATGATAGAGTAGAAGGACTTGAGCTCACCTACTCTCATGAAAACACCGAAATCACAACTATCTGCTGAACAACCATCAACAAAAAAGACGGGAACCTACCAAAAAAAGATATTCTATGTCCAAAGACAAAGAAGCAGCCACAGCAAGACAGTAGGAGGGCGTATGTGTGATATAATCAAATCCCATACCTGCTGGGTGGGTGACCCACAAACTAGAAAATAATTGTATCAGAGGTTCTCCCACAGGAGTGAGAGTTCTGAGCCCCATGTCCGGCTCCCCAGCCTGGGGATCTGGCATCAGGAGGAGGAGCCCCCAGAGCATTTGGCTTTGAAGGCCAGCGGGGCTTGATGGCAGGAACTCCATAGGACTGGGGAAAACAAAAACTCCATCCACTCTTGGAGGGTGCACACAAGGTCTCATGTGCACTGGGACCCAGGGAAAAAGCAGTGACTTCACAGGAGCCTGGGCCAGACCTACCTGCTGCTCTTGGAGAGTCTCTTGGGGAGGCGGGGGCTGGCTGTGGCCCACTGTGGGGACAAGGACACTGGTGGCAGAGGTACTGGGGATTACTCATTGGTGTAAGGCCTCCTGGAGGCTGCCATTCTGACACCAAGACATGGCCCCACCCAACAGCCTGTAGGCTCCAGTGTTGTGACACTTCAGGCCAACCAACCAACAGGGTGGCAACACAGCCCCACCCATCAGCAGACAGGCTGCCTAAAGTCTTCCTGAGCCCACAGCCACCTCTAAACATAACCCTTGACATAGCCCTGCCCACCAGAGGGTCAAGACCCAGCTCCACCCACCAGTGGGCAGGCAACAGTCCTCCCACTAGGAAGCCTGCACAAGTCTCAAGACCAGCCTCACCCACCGCGGGCAGACACCAGAAGCAAGAGGACCTACAACCCTGCAGCCTGTGGAACGGAGACCACAAACACAGAAAGTTAAGCAAAATGAGATGGCAGAGGAATATGCTGAAGGAATAAGATAAAACCCCAGAAGAATAACTAAGTGAAGTGGAGACAGGCTATCTACTCAAAAAAAGAATGCAGAGTAATGATAGTAAAGATGACACAAGATCTCAGAAAAAGAATGGAGGTACAGACCAGGAAGATATAAGAAATGTTTAACAAAGAGCTAGATGCTATAAAGAACAGAGTTGAACAATAACTGAAATGAAACATACACTAAAAGGAATCAATAGCAGAATGAGGCAGAAGAACAGATAAGTGACCTGGAAGACAGAATGGTGGAAATCACTGTCATGGAACAGAATAAAGAAAAAGAATGAAAAGAAATGAGGACAGTTTAAGAGATTTCTGGGACATTAAACACACCAACATTCACATTATAGGGGTCCCAGAAGGAGAAGAGAGAGAGAAAGGGCCTGAGAAGATATCTGAAAGGGCCTGAGATAATAGCTGAAAACTTCCCTAACATGGGCAAAGAAACAGTCACCCAAGTCCCGGAAGTGCAGAGTCCCATACAGGATAAACCCAAGGAGGAACATGCTGAGACACGTAGTAATCAAATTGATAAAAATTAAAGGCACAGAGAAAATATTAAAAGCAACAAGGGAAAAGCAACAAACAACATACAAGGGAATCCCCATAAGGCTGTCAGCTGATTTTTCAACAGAAACTCTGCAGGCCAGAAGGAAGTGGCACAACATAAAGTGATGAAAGCGAAAAACCTACAATCAAGAATACTCTACCCAGCAAGGCTCTCATTCAGATTCAACAGAGAAATCAAAAGCTTTACAGACAAACAAAAGATAAGAGAAGTCAGCACCACCAAACCAGCTTTACAACAAATGCTAAAAGAACTTCTCGAAGTGGAAAAGGCCACAGCTAGAAACAAGAAAATTACGAAGAGGAAACCTCACCAGTAAAGGCAAACAAATAGTAAAGACAGGAATCATCCACACACAAATATATCAAAACCAGCAATCGTGAGGAGAGTACAAATGTAGGATACTGGAAATGCATTTGAAATTAAGAGACCAGCAACTTAAAACAATCGTGTGTGTGTGTGTGTGTGTGTGTGTGTGTATGGACTGCTATATCAAAACCTCATGGTAACTGCAAACCAAAATTCTACAATACATATACACACAAAAAAGAAAAAGCAACCCAAACACAACACTAAAAATGGTCATCAAATCACAAGAGAACAAAAGAGGAAGAGAAGAAAAAAGACCGACAAAAACAAATTCAAAACAATTAACATGACAATAAGAACATACATATCAATAATTACCTTAAATGTAAACGGATTAAATACTCCAACCAAAAGACAGACTGGCTGAATGGATATAAAAACAAGACCCATATATATGTTATCTACAAGGACCCACTTCAGATCAAGGGACACATACAGACTGAAAGTGAGGGGATGGAAGAAGGTATTCCATGCAATTGGAAATCAAAAGAAAGCTGGAGTAGCAACACTTGTATCAGACAAAATAGACTTTAAAATAAAGAATGTTACAAGAGACAAAGAAGGACACTACATAATGATCAAGGGATCAATCCAAGAAGATATAACAACTGTAAATATGTATGCACCCAACACAGGAACGTGTTAATATATAAGGCAAATGTTAACAGCCATAAATGGAGAAATCAGCAGAAACACAATAGTAGTGGGGGATTTTAACATCCCACTTACATCAATGCACAGACCGTCCAGACAGAAAATCAATGAGGGAACATAGGCCTTAAATGACACATCAGACCAGATGGACTTAATTGATATTTATAGAGCATTCCACCCGAAAGCAGCAAAATAAACTTTCTTCTCAAGTGCACATGGAACACTCTCCAAAATAGATCACATGCTGGGCCACAAAGCAAGCCTTGGTAAATTTAAGAAAACTGAAATCATATCAAGCATCTTTTCCAACCACAACACTATGAGATTAGAAATCAACTTTGAGCCCTCGTGCAGGAAGATCCCACATGCCGTGGAGCAACCAAGCCCGTGCACCACAACTACTGAAGCCTGCATGCCTAGAGCCCGTGCTCCACAACAAAGAGAAGCCACCGCAGTGAGAAGCACGCACACCGCAACGAAGAGTAGCCCCCACTTGCCACAACTAGAGAAAGCCCATGCGCAGCAACAAAGACTTAACGCAGCCAAAAATAAAATAAAATAAATTTTTAAAAAAAGAGAAATCAACTACAAGTAAAAAACTGTAAAGAACACAAACATGTGGAGGCTAAACCATATGCTACCAAATAACCAATGGATCACTGAAGAAATCAGAGGATATCAAAAAAATACCTAGAGACAAATGAAAATGAAAATATGATGATCCAAAACCTATGGGACACAGCAAAAGCAGTTCTAAGAGGGAAGTATTCAATATATAGCAATACAAGCTTATCTCAGGAAACAAGAAAAATCTCAAACAACCTAGCCTTACACCTGCAACAACTAGAGAAAGAAGAACAAACAAAACCCAAAGTTAGTAGAAGGAAAGAAATCATAAAGATCAGAGCAGAAATAAATGAATTAGAGATGAAGAAAACAACAGAAAAGACAAATGAAACTAAAAGCTGGTCCTTTGAAAAGACAAACAAAATTGATAAACATTTAGCCAGACACATCAAGAAAAAAAGGGAGAGGGTTCAAACCACTAAAATCAGAAATGAAAAAGGAGAAGTTACAACTGACACCACAGAAATACAAAGGATCATAAGAGACTAGTACAAGCAACTATATGGCAATAAAATGGACAAATTCTTAGAAAGGTACAATCTTCCAAGACTGAACCATAAAGAAACAGAAAATATGAACAGACCAATCACAAGTAATGTTATTGAAACTGTGATTTAAAAACTCCCAACAAACAAAAGTCCAGGACCAGATAGTTTCACAGGCAAATACTATCAAACATTTAGAGAAAGCTAACACCTTCCCTTCTGAAACTATTCCAAAAAATTTCAGAGGAAGGAACACTCCCAAACTCATTCCATGAGGACCCCATCACCCTGAAAACAACACCAGATAAAGATATGCCAAAAAAAAGAAAATTACAGCCAATATCATTAATGAACATAGACACAAAAATTCTCAACAAAATACTAGCAAACTGAATCCAACAATACATTAAAAGGATCATATACCATGCAAGTGGGATTTATCCCAGGAATACAAGGACTTTTCAATATCTGCAAATCAATCAGTGTGATACACCACATTAACAAATTGAAGAATAAAAACCATATGATCTCAATACATGCAGAAAAAGCTTTTGACAAAATTCAACACCCACTTATGATAAAAACTCCCCAGAAAGTGGGCATAGAGGGAACCTACCTCAACATAATAAAGGCCATCTATGACAAACCCACACCTAACATCATACTCAACAGTAAAAAGCTGAAAGCATTTCCTCCAAGATCAGGAACAGGACACGTTTATTCAACATAGTTTTTGAAGTCCTAGCCATGACAATCAGAGAAGAAAAATAAATAAAAGGAATACAAACTGAAAAAGTAAAACTGTCACTGTTTGTAGATGACATAATACTATACATAGAGAATCCTAAAGATGCTACCAGAAAACTACTAGAGCTCATCAATGAATTATGGTAAAGTTGCAGGATAAAAAACGAATACACAGAAATCTGTTGCACTTCTATACATTAACAATGAAAGATCAGAAACAGAAATGAAGGAAACACTCCCATTTACCATCGCATTAAAAAGAATAAAATACCTAAAAATAAACCTACCTCAGGATGCAAAGGACCTGTACTCTGAAGGGAGTACACAAAGGGTATCCAATTACATATGAAGTTCACAAACCGGCAACCTAATTTATAAGTCAGGATAAAGTGGCTTTTATGGGCTAACGATTGGAAGAAGACATGACGGAGGCCCCGAGGAGTGACAACGTCCTATTTCTTGATCTGGGGGGTGGTAATGCACATGAACACTTTCTAAAAATCCAATGAGCGTAAGATCTGTGGGCCTTTCTGCTTATGTATTATAGTGCAATAAATATATTGGCTGTGGCTGAATACGGGCAGCAGGGGGTGCCTAGAACTGAAAAAGTAAGAAGTAGCTATATAATACACTGCTTAAAAATAAAACCACCAGGGCTTCCCTGGTGGCGCAGTGGTTGAGAGTCCGCCTGCCGATGCAGGGGACACGGGTTTGTGCCCCGGTCCGGGAAGATCCCACATGCCGCGGAGCGGCTAGGCCCGTGAGCCATGGCCGCTGAGCCTGCGCGTCCGGAGCCTGTGCTCCGCAGCGGGAGAGGCCACAGCAGTGAGAGGCCCATGTACCGCAAAAATAAATAAATAATAAAACCACCACAAAACAGTTACAGGTTAAAAATGGTTGCCCCACTGAACAGCAGAAACCACCTCAGCACTGTAAAGCGATTATACTCCAATTTAAAACAAAAAGAAAAGAGAGAGAGATTGCCCTTAGGGTGTGGGGACTGTTATTTATGAATTTCTGGTACTAGATTTTTTTTAAGTGGCATGCATACGTTTATAAGTCAGAGCATTTCAACTCTTCACAAAAGAAAAATTACTGATGGAGGTAAAAATGTAAACAGGTTCCTACAACTAACAATGCTAAAGCCCCACCTGATAGGAGAAAACTCACTCTGCTTTTAGGCAAACTATGGTTTTAAACACCAAATTTAAAAGTTAAAAAATTATATAAGGAAATGATAGATGCTATAATATCACCACAGTTTTAAGCCAAATGCTAATCATTAAGGGGTGGAGGGGGAAGAGGTAAAGGGTGGTAGGATTTGTCATCCCAAAATATGCCACTTTGGCATAAGGACTAGTTTGAGCTACAGGCACTTAAACAGCAGGTGCAGGAAGGGCACTCTGACTCTCCCCTTTTTCTTCCTAAAAACAGGAGATAAAATCCCCATATGGAATATGTCCTCACTACACCTGAAGGAGAATAACACTGTTATCAAGGACAGGATGCTGAGGCTGAGAGAATTCTATACAAAACTTATTAAAATAATTCGTACCTTCTTTTAGCCTCTCCACATAGTTATTTTCCACAATTGCTTGTTTTCTCAGCTTCGTAGCCTCAGGTTTTGCCAGTTCTTTGGGGCTTTATTTCCTTACGAGGGCTCCCGTGTCACATAAAACTTACATTAAATAAATGTGTATGTTTTTGTCCTGTTAATCTGTCTTATGTCAATTTAATTCTTAGGCTCAGTCAAAACCCTTTAAGAGGGTAGAACTTTTGCCTCCCCTATAGAGGCAAACCCCAGATACATTTATTCTATTAGTGCATAGCATACAACCCTAGGTGTCTGCATCCCTATTTTCTCATAGAAAAAGTAGAAGCTTGGTATGATACACTTGATACACTTGATATGCAGTGTGTTGCTCATGGATGAAAGTCCTTATCTTCAGTTTATTCTTCAGATTAAACTGCCATCTCCCAGCTCAGTCTATGGACGATACTAACAGGAATTATATGGGAAAAGATGTTCCATGGTCAATCACGTTCTGGAAACACTGGATTCCTTTACTGCAAGCCTTCCTAGAAGCAACAAGTTAATGTATACTGCAATCCTCCAGGAAAGGGATCTTTCTTTATACCTCATATGGTGAGGCACTTTAACATTTGTTAAATTAAAAAGGGAAGAAAAAATAAAGAAAACAAAAACAAAAAATTTTTTTTGATTGCAAGAATTCATTACAGGGCTTCCCTGGTGGCGCAGTGGTTGAGAGTCTACCTGCTGATGCAGGGGACACGGGTTCGTGCCCCGGTCCGGGAGGATCCCACATGCCGCGGAGTGGCTAGGCCCGTGAACCATGGCCACTGAGCCTGTGCGTCCAGAGCCTGTGCTCCGCAACGGGAGAGACCACAGCAGTGAGAGGCCCGGGTACCGCAAAAAAAAAAAAAAAAATTCATTACAGAGAAATAAGGAGGCAGCTAGTAAAATACTTCTATTAGTAGGCTTAGGGTAATCTAGAAATCTGAAAATCTGAAACCTCCCCTATGCCATAAAATGTTTCCCAGGACTGATACTATATTTTAAGGTCTCCTGTCTATTTGGTAGCATTTGTGAAGTACACTGAAGGTTTTTTCCTGGCTTTTCTAAAGAAGAAATTCATTCCATTAAAACCACATTTGACAAAAATTTTTTAAAAAGAGATATTGGATGCTAAAAGGGCTTTCTGAATGTTTATTTTTGTATTTTTCAAGTCAAGACTGTATAACTCTGTATGAACTACCTAGGATTTATATACCAGAATAAAAAGAACAAGCAAAGGTTGTACAGGATATCTGATTCTTTTTTAATCTGAACAGAAAATAAGTAAGTATACAAGTTTGCTAAAGAGAAGTGGTAAAAATTGAATGTTATGTATTATGGAATCAGTACATCAAGTTTTAACTTTGGTAGTCAGTGATTCTTATAGTTAATTCTGCAAAAAAAAAACCCAAACCAGTTATGCAGAAACAAGAATATAAAAAGCCCCTTTCTGAATCCCAGTTTGATAAAACTGATTTCATATCCAGCTTACTGATAATACTCAATTTCAGTTCTCCCTGTGCAAATAATACACATAGTCATTAATGGTGGTCTGGTGAGATGAAATTGATTTCTCGTAGAATATAGTTCAACATAATGACCCAAATACAAAAAAGTTATTAAAGAGTCACAGAGATAAACCAGTGCCTTAGGAAACATAATTCATTCATGTGCATAATTTTATAACATATTTTTTAAACATAGAATCACAGTCAAAGACAGTGATAATAACATTGCATACTCAGTGCCTTACTTCATGTCGTACATTCCTATGGCTCATCTGGAGTTTAACACCATGTAACCACCACACTTCTAATGAATGGGCTCCTAACATATACAAATCCATCCAATTCTTTAAAAATTCTAAAAATCTTATAAGACCTTGAGCTTGACATGTAAGGACTTTGTGTTTTCATATCCCATCACTGAGAAGATTAGGTGTGAAACACAGTAACCATCCCCTGTAAGCAAGACTGCACATATACTTTTGTTGCATCACCACAAATAACCCTCAAAACAACTCAATAATGAAGATTGCGAGGGGCACATTTATTATTTAGCCAAAGAAAATCCAAACGGCTTTCCTGGATTCAAATGTACCCCAAGACATAAGCAAGGAATGAGTATAACTGTGGCAGCTAAAGACATCTGCCACAGGGTAATAAAGGCCATTATGTCAAGATGTACATTTTGATAATACACTGTGATTTGTTTGTTTCCCACTATCATGGGGCACAAGAAAATGAAACTCAAGACTATCTTGTTAGAACAGGACAAGTGATGACCCTAGTTTTAAATAGGGTTCTTCACTGAAGGAAAAGATAGAGCCATAAAAGTCAAAGTAGCTGACTTCAAATGGTTTACATCCCAGGATGAATCAGGTTACACTGATTTAAGCCCAATTTAATTTAGGCAGGTTTTTAACCACAAGAATAAGGACATTCTTAGTACATATTAATAATTAAACCAACATATACACAATTAGCAATATCCTATATAATATTAAATGTTTCAACAACTTATTTGTGATTATTTTATATCTAGTTAATTTGTTGTTTTGTTTAAAAAAACAAGCTCAACTTTATTTTACAATGTACTTTGTATTTCTAATTGTATTGTGTAATTATTTCATTGAAGGTGGTTCAATACAGTTCTCTGGATTCTAAGAGCCAAACTCAACTGTATCTTCTGTTATCTGTTTGAATTCATAATTGCCTCTGCCATCCATATGCAGGTAGTACTACGGGAAAGAAGGGGGGAAAACATCAATAACTGAGAATCTCCTTTTTGTGAGGAATTTATGTAGAGGTTATTATACAAGAAAATGATTGAAAATAATTATTTTAAGCTACTAAAATCTTCAAAAGTTTATACTCAGAAATGCATACCATTTTCCAAGGAAAGACTAAAAGAAGATGTCCGCTCTTTTTAAAAGGAGCCACAATATACATCTGCTTGTAGTGGATATAGTACTTTCCATTAAGAGAACTAAAAGACCAGACTTCCTTATTATTATTTTTTTCCTTATTATTTTAAAGGAACCAAATCTGTAAGCATCCCACAAATTAGAAAGCTTCTACCACTCCACAACCAACAATCTGATCTACAGAGGTGCAAGTGCACTAAGTGCAAGCCTGTCGTATAGGACAGCCACTAAAATACTTACTTTAGCTGGTTTCCCAGATCAGCTCAGAACCTCTAACTTAAGGCTTTTTGTTCATTTGTTCTTTGACTTAGCAGAGGAGGATGAGAACGAGAGAGTGAGCTCAAATATTTCATCCTCTGAAGATGCTTAGGACAGCAGTTACAAAGCCTTCCATTTTATTTAGTGGTTTTTTGTTTACAGAAAAGACTTTTGTTTTTCCATTTTCTATATTGTTATTTTTAAGCTATTCTGGACTCTTTAACATTGCAGTTCTTTGTGTTACCCCTCCTTCACATGACCACTGGCCTGATGGTTATTTTGATAACTGTCTACACACCTCCAGGAGAAGAGGAGAGGGGAAACCCAAGTCCTTTCACTGTCCTATGGCTGTAATGTTTATGAACTTCTGAGAAAACACGAAGGCTTGGGTATACTTTAAACTGCTTTGATTTCTAGTTATTTAGTTTTTCATTCAATTCATGAAAATGGGCAAATTATAATATGTCATTAAGATAATAAAAGTATCTTTAAAAGTCAACAGCTATATAGAACTTCATTACGGTTTATTAAGAACTTTCATACAGGCTACCTCTTTGATCCTCACAGTAATCTATGAGACAGTAAGGCAAGGATCAATACTTTATTATACGAAGGAAGCAATTAATGCCAGAAACAGTGATGCCTGAACCCAGGTTTTCTGACTTCAAATCCCATGCTCTTCATTTAACCATTTATATACACTATCATCTAAACCGTAAGGTTCTTGAGTGTAAGGACAGTACTCTGTATCCCTCATGACACTTAGCCCAGTATCTGGTTAAAAAGATAATCAATCAAGTATGTATTTTATGGGACAAAACACCCTTACCATGTTCCAGTTTTTCTCAACCCTTTTCTGTATCATTTAGGAAGGAAACAAAGGAAAGAAGAGAAGAGGGAAGGGAGAAAGAAAGAAAGGATGGAAGGAAGGAAGGGGGGGGAGAGAGGAAGGAAGGAAGGAAGGAAGGAAGGAAGGAAGGAAGGGAGGAAGGGAGGGAGGGAGGGAGGGAGGGAGGGAGGGAGGAAGGAAGGAAGGAAGGAAGGATGGAAGGAAGGAAGGAAGGAAGGGAGGAAGGGAGGAAGGAGAGGGAAAGATAGAAGGACAGAAAAGAGAGGAGTAGAGTTTTGATTTGTGTCCCCAGGAAAGATATGTTGAAGTCATAGCTCCTGGTACCCATCAATGTGACCTTATTGGGCAATAATAGGGTCTTTGCAGATGTAATCAAGTTTAGATGATGTGGATTATCATGGGTACATAGAAAGGAAAATTTTGGACACAGACAGACACAGAGGGAAGACAGCCACATGAATAAAAAGAGGCAGAAATTGGAGTGATAAAGCTGTAAACCAGTGAACTTCAAGGGTTGCCCTAAAAATTGCTGGCAACCACCAAAAACTGGGAAAAGGCAAGGTAGGATCTCCCCCAGAGCCTTAAGAAGGAGCATGGTGCTGCAGACTAGATTTCAATATTCCAGCTTCCAGGACCGTGAAAAAATAAATTTCTGTTGTTTTAAATCACTAAGCATGTGGTAATTTGTTGGGCAACATCAAGAAACTAATATAGCAATGAAAGAATGTCAAGTTGACATTTACAGTGCATCCACATTAATATAAAATTTATCTTTGCAGGGAGGAATAAGTTTTTACTCAATTACTTGTATGCAATCTTGTATCATTTTTTCTAGTAATTGATTTTCTTCCCAAAACTTCAAAATCTCTTATGTTTTATGTGAACTTTAAAATGAAATTCCTTCCTTCAGTCCTTGCAACGAAACATATTGTAAACTAAACTATGTAAGTAACTCAGGTAGGAAAGCATGAACTCTATTCTCTCAATACTAAACACATTTTTTTCCTTTTGTACATCATTCATACCATGTTTCACAGACTTAATGAAGACCCATGTTTTTTGAAAGTGCTCAAGAAGTATTAAAGTATGAAATGATCTTATCAAAAATAACAATAATTATGGCTTTCTTTGATATTGTCTCTCATTTTCCACATTCAGAAGGAACTAAAATTATGTGTAGTCACAGAAATGACTGGTTCTGAATATGAATGCTAGCAGAAAAAAACTGATTTACTTTTCAAAAGTTAATATCAAGAGCAATAGTCATTTTCTAAAAGTAGTGTGTTTCTGATTATAAAAGAAATGCATACCCATTCAATGCAATTTGGAAATCCAGATAAGGACAGAGAAGAAAGTGATGAACATTTACAATTCTTCCCACTCAGAAAAAACTACTATTTTCATTAGAGTGTTTCTAGTATTTTATTCTATGCACATAATTTTTACAATGGTTTAGGTCATGTTGTGTATTTCCTTTGGAGCCCTGGTTTTCATTTCCAATATTGCAATCTAAGAATTTTTCCATATCACAAAAAGATTTTGAAATCATTTTTAATGGTGCAATAATATTCTATGTCTTAGGGCTCTTGGATTTATTTAACCACTCTTGAGTGTAACACACTTAGGATTTTTTGCATTGTTCAACATGCTATGATGAGGGTACAAAAATACTTCAGTGCCCACATATTTGAGTATTTATTTAGATGTGGAATTACTGCATCTGTAATAATATGTTGAATGACAATTATATTAAATTAAAATTAAAATACATTTCAATTAAATATAAGGAAAAATATGAAACAATATAACTATTATTTTGAGAGGCAAAGCAAATATGTATGTCCTACTGTTTTCCAGAATCGATGTTAGCTATTAGCTCTGATTAAAGAAGAATTTCTGTACAAAGGGCTAAGATGTCCCCCTACCCCATCTCAGAATGGCAAGACAGAATATTCTGGAATTGACAGGCACTAACTAATGAAATATTGTCACCTTCCATTAATTTAGGAAATACCATTACACATGGAATTTTTCAGGAGCATGCCATTAAAATTACAATTGAAACTGGCTTTCCCTTCTCTTGCTACCAGATTAGGCCGCTCTGGTGAGATGCCTAAATTATTTGTGCAGGAGGAAATATGGATAGAGGTATATAATTAAACTATGGACTTTCATATCCATTGAGGAGTGTTTTTAATTATAATCCCTGAGTGATCACTTTGCAAACAACAGAAGTTGTTTAATTTGCAGATGTATGAATGACCTTGGACAAATCACTTGACACTTTGGTTTCCTATGTGTAAAACAAGTAAGATAATGATTTGTGGGAGGCAAATGGGAAAAATGTGAAAGCATAAACTTGTTTTTAAAGTTATCATTATTACCATTCATTATACACAAGTAACTGATTATCACCATTTGAATATTTAGGGTTGCCAGTTTTTGCAAATTTTATCTATTGTAATATTATATTCTAAATTGTGTCTTTTGATTTTTCCCCCAAATTCTTACATTAGAGGAAAGAAAGTGCCAATAACATATCAGTTTTACTTTGAAGTTCATGAAGTTTTTATGTGAAAAAAAATCACTGAATCAGTACTTCAGGGATATTACATTCTGGGTTGCTGTTAATAACGTGTGTGGCATATTGGAATATTCAACTAATATAGTATATTAAATCCATAATCACTGCCAGAGGGGTTGTTTGAGTGTTTTTTTCCCCATCAATCTAATAAATTTAACCAAAAAGGGCTAAATTCATAAAACACCACAGATTGAACTTTCTAGTCCCCTGTAAAAATATTTTTAAACAATTTAGTAGTTTGCTTTCAATCTGAAATAATAGAATATTTATCTGCTCTTTGGAAATTTTATTTAAGATGACAAGATTTAACATAAACTAGAATCCATAAATTAAGAAATATCTTCTGCAGAAAACTTTGATAACTTATGTGATTTGATCGATATAAACATAAAAAGAGACTATTATACTGGCAAACAAACAATTATAATGTCTTTTTTTTCCAAAGAAAATTTTATCAGACAAGAAAGAAGTTATTGGTTTTTAATGGCAACTGTTATAGTGATAGAAACTTTTAAATAGGTGTTGTGTTGTTATAAAAAGATCATTAGTAACAAGTTTAACAGATAGTGATCCCAACTATTCTGATTTTGAATATTGTGACTTCAACTGTGACACAATTTTAAAACTCTTT
>NW_006796034.1:1149983-1186374 GCF_000442215.2 Lipotes vexillifer | reverse complement strand
AAAAAAAAAAAAAAAATTCATTACAGAGAAATAAGGAGGCAGCTAGTAAAATACTTCTATTAGTAGGCTTAGGGTAATCTAGAAATCTGAAAATCTGAAACCTCCCCTATGCCATAAAATGTTTCCCAGGACTGATACTATATTTTAAGGTCTCCTGTCTATTTGGTAGCATTTGTGAAGTACACTGAAGGTTTTTTCCTGGCTTTTCTAAAGAAGAAATTCATTCCATTAAAACCACATTTGACAAAAATTTTTTAAAAAGAGATATTGGATGCTAAAAGGGCTTTCTGAATGTTTATTTTTGTATTTTTCAAGTCAAGACTGTATAACTCTGTATGAACTACCTAGGATTTATATACCAGAATAAAAAGAACAAGCAAAGGTTGTACAGGATATCTGATTCTTTTTTAATCTGAACAGAAAATAAGTAAGTATACAAGTTTGCTAAAGAGAAGTGGTAAAAATTGAATGTTATGTATTATGGAATCAGTACATCAAGTTTTAACTTTGGTAGTCAGTGATTCTTATAGTTAATTCTGCAAAAAAAAAACCCAAACCAGTTATGCAGAAACAAGAATATAAAAAGCCCCTTTCTGAATCCCAGTTTGATAAAACTGATTTCATATCCAGCTTACTGATAATACTCAATTTCAGTTCTCCCTGTGCAAATAATACACATAGTCATTAATGGTGGTCTGGTGAGATGAAATTGATTTCTCGTAGAATATAGTTCAACATAATGACCCAAATACAAAAAAGTTATTAAAGAGTCACAGAGATAAACCAGTGCCTTAGGAAACATAATTCATTCATGTGCATAATTTTATAACATATTTTTTAAACATAGAATCACAGTCAAAGACAGTGATAATAACATTGCATACTCAGTGCCTTACTTCATGTCGTACATTCCTATGGCTCATCTGGAGTTTAACACCATGTAACCACCACACTTCTAATGAATGGGCTCCTAACATATACAAATCCATCCAATTCTTTAAAAATTCTAAAAATCTTATAAGACCTTGAGCTTGACATGTAAGGACTTTGTGTTTTCATATCCCATCACTGAGAAGATTAGGTGTGAAACACAGTAACCATCCCCTGTAAGCAAGACTGCACATATACTTTTGTTGCATCACCACAAATAACCCTCAAAACAACTCAATAATGAAGATTGCGAGGGGCACATTTATTATTTAGCCAAAGAAAATCCAAACGGCTTTCCTGGATTCAAATGTACCCCAAGACATAAGCAAGGAATGAGTATAACTGTGGCAGCTAAAGACATCTGCCACAGGGTAATAAAGGCCATTATGTCAAGATGTACATTTTGATAATACACTGTGATTTGTTTGTTTCCCACTATCATGGGGCACAAGAAAATGAAACTCAAGACTATCTTGTTAGAACAGGACAAGTGATGACCCTAGTTTTAAATAGGGTTCTTCACTGAAGGAAAAGATAGAGCCATAAAAGTCAAAGTAGCTGACTTCAAATGGTTTACATCCCAGGATGAATCAGGTTACACTGATTTAAGCCCAATTTAATTTAGGCAGGTTTTTAACCACAAGAATAAGGACATTCTTAGTACATATTAATAATTAAACCAACATATACACAATTAGCAATATCCTATATAATATTAAATGTTTCAACAACTTATTTGTGATTATTTTATATCTAGTTAATTTGTTGTTTTGTTTAAAAAAACAAGCTCAACTTTATTTTACAATGTACTTTGTATTTCTAATTGTATTGTGTAATTATTTCATTGAAGGTGGTTCAATACAGTTCTCTGGATTCTAAGAGCCAAACTCAACTGTATCTTCTGTTATCTGTTTGAATTCATAATTGCCTCTGCCATCCATATGCAGGTAGTACTACGGGAAAGAAGGGGGGAAAACATCAATAACTGAGAATCTCCTTTTTGTGAGGAATTTATGTAGAGGTTATTATACAAGAAAATGATTGAAAATAATTATTTTAAGCTACTAAAATCTTCAAAAGTTTATACTCAGAAATGCATACCATTTTCCAAGGAAAGACTAAAAGAAGATGTCCGCTCTTTTTAAAAGGAGCCACAATATACATCTGCTTGTAGTGGATATAGTACTTTCCATTAAGAGAACTAAAAGACCAGACTTCCTTATTATTATTTTTTTCCTTATTATTTTAAAGGAACCAAATCTGTAAGCATCCCACAAATTAGAAAGCTTCTACCACTCCACAACCAACAATCTGATCTACAGAGGTGCAAGTGCACTAAGTGCAAGCCTGTCGTATAGGACAGCCACTAAAATACTTACTTTAGCTGGTTTCCCAGATCAGCTCAGAACCTCTAACTTAAGGCTTTTTGTTCATTTGTTCTTTGACTTAGCAGAGGAGGATGAGAACGAGAGAGTGAGCTCAAATATTTCATCCTCTGAAGATGCTTAGGACAGCAGTTACAAAGCCTTCCATTTTATTTAGTGGTTTTTTGTTTACAGAAAAGACTTTTGTTTTTCCATTTTCTATATTGTTATTTTTAAGCTATTCTGGACTCTTTAACATTGCAGTTCTTTGTGTTACCCCTCCTTCACATGACCACTGGCCTGATGGTTATTTTGATAACTGTCTACACACCTCCAGGAGAAGAGGAGAGGGGAAACCCAAGTCCTTTCACTGTCCTATGGCTGTAATGTTTATGAACTTCTGAGAAAACACGAAGGCTTGGGTATACTTTAAACTGCTTTGATTTCTAGTTATTTAGTTTTTCATTCAATTCATGAAAATGGGCAAATTATAATATGTCATTAAGATAATAAAAGTATCTTTAAAAGTCAACAGCTATATAGAACTTCATTACGGTTTATTAAGAACTTTCATACAGGCTACCTCTTTGATCCTCACAGTAATCTATGAGACAGTAAGGCAAGGATCAATACTTTATTATACGAAGGAAGCAATTAATGCCAGAAACAGTGATGCCTGAACCCAGGTTTTCTGACTTCAAATCCCATGCTCTTCATTTAACCATTTATATACACTATCATCTAAACCGTAAGGTTCTTGAGTGTAAGGACAGTACTCTGTATCCCTCATGACACTTAGCCCAGTATCTGGTTAAAAAGATAATCAATCAAGTATGTATTTTATGGGACAAAACACCCTTACCATGTTCCAGTTTTTCTCAACCCTTTTCTGTATCATTTAGGAAGGAAACAAAGGAAAGAAGAGAAGAGGGAAGGGAGAAAGAAAGAAAGGATGGAAGGAAGGAAGGGGGGGGAGAGAGGAAGGAAGGAAGGAAGGAAGGAAGGAAGGAAGGAAGGGAGGAAGGGAGGGAGGGAGGGAGGGAGGGAGGGAGGGAAAAGAAAAGGAAAAAAAAGAGGAACTAAGCTGGGTTTATTTTTAGGGTTTATTTTACATTAAGAGTTGAAGAGAACTGCCATACTATGGCACTGCTGGAGCACCTGTACCTATGTAAACCTCACTGTAATATCTTTGTAAATTATAGTGACCAGCTAATGAATTCTGTTTATTACAGCGTGATGACAAATATAGCTGACATTATACAGTTTCCTCTTTGTAGTCCTGATCTCTACTGAAACTGTCTCTAAACCTTTTGCTACCTGATCCTTCTTAAAACTTTCTCCTCCTGTCAATACAGAATGGTAAGAAAAAGTTTGTTTGGCCATAGTTGTGATAAGATTATGCACATTTTAGTCAGTTATTATACAACAGTCATTTATAAAGCTGGAGAACCACTAACTGGTTCTCTAATATCTATCATATATAACAAGGGACTGTTTACATATATTGTAGCTTTCAAAATTAACTACAATAATATTTATGAAAATCCTGTTTTATAAAAATGAATTAGAATCACCTTTTCCCCTTAAGTTATATAGTTATAAGGGAATATACACCAAGAAATCTAAAACCATAATCACCTGAATTCATATATGAAAATAAACTCTCACTATACCATTCAATAAGAAATACAAACCTCATGGTGTTTCCAAAGAGACTTTCTATGTGACACAGTGAAGAGGGTAATGCCAACCTAATACAAGGAAAATGATTTAGGTTCACATCAACAACACAGAGTCACAAATTAAACTAGTCTATATAATTTAAGCTGTTAAGATGACTGTCTTCAGTAGCTATAGTTAAAAATCAATGCCAAAGAGAAAAAACTGTAACTGATGCCAAATGTTTAAGGTAAAGCAAAGTACAGGCCATTGACCACATAATAAAAACTAACAAGTATCAATAGAATCTTTAAGGAAAAAAAACTAAACTAATAGGTACTAGCTTAATTAAGTGTATTATATTGTTTTGGGCAGGAAATATATATCCTAGCACATTTTATATTTTATTGTGAAAAATATATGAAAAGAGTATAAAGGTGGTAAAAGTAGCAAAAAGTCAAAAACAAGAAAATTAAATCAATATAGTACTGCCTACAGTAAATTTGTTTTTCAAATACAGGGTCATAATCTTTTATTGGAAACCCTTATTTTGGAATGTCTTAGAATTCAGACTTTGGAAAAGTGGTATTTACCACCCCCAGAGGGTTCTGAGGCAGAATTCTGAAATCAAACACATCAATGCTTCTGCAACAACACATATGGACATGAACATTCAGTGAGATAAATAAGAGCCTAAAAATCTTCTGTTAGTTCAGGCCAGGTCTGGCTACCCAGTGAGCTTGCTACAAAATAATGAAAAATCTTTTGGTTTTACAAGCTTACTGGATTTCAGACTGTGTATCAGGATTTATAGATTGTTCTTTAAATTTTCAAAACAACACTAAGAGATATAGCTAGTTGCTCTGGATCAGTGATTCTCAACCAGGGAGGGGAGGCAGGGGACTTTGTCCCATAGGGGACATTTGGCAAGGTCTTTTTTGATTGTTGCAACTGAGAGTGCTACAGAAGTCTAATGAGTAGAGGTCAGAAATGCTGCCAAACATCCTATAGAGGACAGCCTCCCACAACTAAGAGTCATCCAACCCACAATGTCAATAGTGCTGAGATTGAGAAACCTTGCTATAGATCAGTGTTTCTCAAAATGGATCTCTCGAGGCTGAGATACATGCTAAGGTAGCCAGGAAATCTCCACCATGAGTTCCAATTTTTATATTCATTCTGATAATTAAAAAGAATTTTGAGTAAGTATGTTCTTCTTATCACTTCTATCATGAGATTTAAGTGCCCAAGTTTGTGTTTACACTTCTGTTGGCACCAAGTGGTGACTTAAAGTGGTATCATTTAAAACTTTTAATGTATCATAAGTTTGGCTGCCATGGGAAAGGTTTTCAAACAGGTTAGGAACTGCATGACAAGTATACGGTCAGTTATTAATAAAACATATATTTCGATGGTACAACACATATCTGATTTTTGAAAGCTCACTTCAGATATTATTTCTCTTACAACTCTAAAATAACTGGATTAGATCTCAACTTAATGAAGGCATTCTTATAATAGAATTACTTAAGTCAAAATACGTAAGCAAAATTCAAAACATAAGATCTGGACCTCCTATTATTTTTGGACCTCAGATTAAACCTAAACCAGTGGTTTAGTTGCAGCAAAAAGTATCATAGGTCTCTCTAATGCTGCAGTTTTGAAACTGTGTTTTCAAGTTTTATCTGTACTTAATTTATAAGTTTATATTGGTTTTGTAGCTTTTGTAAATGAGTTTTAAGTTTAAGTTCATACTTAATTTCATGCTTATCCATATTCAAGTGCCATTACAGTAATACAATTTATCAACTGGGGGCTCCGTAAGAATTTTTTTCTTTTAAGTGGAATCTATACATAGGAGAATTGCATCCTTTGTGGGGATTTGCAGCCTACAGCTAGATATAAGAGGAAACTGCATGGACAAAATTACCAGCAAAGTGCCTCTAAATCACTAATCAAGTAGAGACTATGTGGTTTTATGTGTAAGAGATTCCACAAACGCCTCTAATGCCTATAAATCTGAAAATATGTATGGACAAATGGATAAAAAATTATAAATGATTGAAACTGATTAAGAACAGAAAACCATTAAAGAAATAAAATCAGTAGCTATAAAATCTTCCTAAAAGATGAATGTAGCAAATTTATTCCTTCATCATTATGCCAATTCTTCTCAAACTTTAATGTGCATTTGAATCATCTGGGGGTTTTGTTAAAATGCAGGCTCTGGTTTACTAGTAGGGCTTGAGACTGCATTTCTAACAAGCTCCGAGGCGATACTGCCGCTGCTGAGCTATGACCACACTTTGAGCAGAAGGGATTGATACTGTATATATGCATCGCGACTTTTTATATTTATTGTGAACTCCTAAAGAGCAGTTACAAAATGTTAAAAGACTCCTGAATTCATTTGCTTACACTGAAACTCTAAAACAGTTAGGATACACTGCTCTTGTTCTCAAAATCCAACGCAAGTATAGATGATGGTGACAATTCCTCACAGGAAAAAAAAACAAACAAAAAAACTGAGATTACTGAATAATTACTTAAAGAATGGAACCAATGTAGACAGCCTCAGAAAAGGCTACTAAAAGAAGCCTTGGTAAAATACTGGCCAGGCCAGAGAAAAAAATGGATAAATTAAAAGTTGCCAAATAATTACTATCGAATTTTTTTAATTAAAATTTTTTTTTACTTTTTGAATTTTCTTTATAAAAAAACAAATGATATTTAGGTAAAGTTGATGGAACAAATTAAGAAAATATCAGTTTACTAACTCTGAGTATAGAGAATGAGTTAAAAGGAAAATAAATGTAAACATTTATTTTATATCTAATACACAGCTAAAAAGAATTATATTCAGAATTCATTGATTTTTTTTTTTTTACTCATATCTATTAATTATCAGTTTAAAATATTAAAGCAAGATATCAGCCTATGATAGTAATTTTGTCACTTTATAACTTGGAATCTTCTCTTTGGGTAGATATTTGGTTGGACACAGAGTAAACTGAAAGGGGGGACTGAGAATTTATCACACTTACCTTTCGACAATGACTGTAAATGTAGTCTTCCACATCCACACTAACTGCACTTGTGCATTCATCCAAAATAGCAAACTGGGGCTTATGATAAAATAATCTTGCCATCTGAAGCATAAAAAGAAATATTCTGTATAATCATTTAGAGAGCTAAAATTAATATGCGAAAATACATTTACTTTACATTAAATACTCATTTACAGTCTTCTAAAGCAAAGATGAATTATTCTAACTCAAAAAATCTAGGGCTTCCCTGGTGGCGCAGTGGTTGAGAGTCCACCTGCCGATTCAGGGGACACGGGTTCGTGCCCCGGTCCGGGAGGATCCCACATGCCGCGGAGCGGCTGGGCCTGTGAGCCATGGCCGCTGGGCCTGTGTGTCCGGAGCCTGTGCTCTGCAATGGGAGAGGCCACAACAGTGAGAGGCCCGCGTACCGCAAAAAAAAAAAAAAAAAAAAAAAAAAAAAATCTACTTCTCAGAAGCAAAAACAATATAAAGAAACCTGATTGTTTTTATTATCTTCTGGAACAAAGGGAAAAATGTCACACATGGGAAATATTGTTAAGAGTAAAGCAAAAACTTAAGACTGATGGGAGATGAAGTTGAATTTTAAACTAGTATTAAAGAAAGCTCTCTAAAAAAGGTTAGTGGGTACACTTTTTGATGAAATCTTAGAATTCAGACTATAGATGACTCATGAAAAAACTGACTATTTTTAAACATTTTGTTGCTAAAGTAATGTCAATAATATGTTGCCAATTAATATTCCCACCAACAGTGTTTGAGTGTACCTGTTGTATATATCCCTGTGGTCAGTATTGGGCATGCTCATTTTTAAAAGGCTGTGCTAATTTTGTACGTGAAAATTAACATCAAGGTTATTATAGCTTACATCTCTTTGATTAGCAGTAATGCTGAACATTTTGCTGTTTGTTTTCCATATGTATCTTATTTTCTGGGAATTATTTATTCTGATCCTTTGTCTAACAGATACTCCAAATTGTCATCTGCTCCTAACAATGATCTCCATGTTGCATGACCAATGGACACTTTCTATCCTTGCCCAATTTATCTTCTCTGCAACATTCAACGCAGGTGACAAGTCCCTCCTTCTTGAGAAAGTGAGAGTGAAACCATGGTTTTAAGTTTCTTTCCATTTCTTATGCTGTTTTCTCAGTTTCTTTTTTTTTTTTTTGCGGTACGCGGGCCTCTCACTGTTGTGGCCTCTCCCGTTGCGGAGCACCGGCTCCGGACGCGCAGGCTCAGCGGCCATGGCTCAGGGGCCCAGCCGCTCCACGGCATGTGGGATCTTCCCAGACCGGGGCACGAACCCGTGTCCCCTGCATCGGCAGGCGGACTCTCAACCACTGCGCCACCAGGGGAGCCCGTGTTTTCTGTTTCTTTTCCAGCATTTTCTCTTTCACTTGACCCCATTAAATGTTGAGGTCCCTGAGGGTTAATTCCTAGGTCCTCTCCGCTTTTTCCTACGTTGTTTCTCTCTGAGTGATCTCATCAAATCTCATGATTTCAAATATTATTTACATTTGTAAACTCTCTATATATCTCCCTCACCCATACTCCTCTTCTAATTTCCAAACTAATACATAAAAATTCCTATTTGAGCTTTCTATTTGGATATCTTACAGGACTCGCAGACTTTAAACATCTAAAACTCAACGGATTTTCTAGATTTTCCCCTTAAATCCATTCATCCATTTCCCCCACCCCATCCTGAACATTTCAGAAATGAAGCTATCAAACAGGTGCTCAAGCTAGAAAGCTGTGAGTCCTCCTTGATCTTTCCCTTCCCCTCCCCGCCATTTTTAGTCCATTCAAGTCAGTCCTGTGGACCCTACTCACTTTCCCCCAGCTCACAATCATGTCCTTAGCCCAGAGCATAATCCTCTCCTGCCTGGACGACCACAAATAGCCTCCTGCTTCCTCTTTTGCACCTCTTTAACCCATTCCCCATGTAACCAGAGAGGATCTTCCAGAAACGTAACAGAGAATTTCATTCTTCTGCTTAAAACCCTTCAGTAAGTTCCCATTTCACTTAGAATAAAATTCAAACTCTTTACCATGGTCTACAAGGCCCCGTACAACCTTATTACTACTCACTCTCTAATTTCAACATTCCAGCCACCCTCTCCTCTCAACTACCAGGACACAATGTGTCACAGGTCTTACAGGCTTAGCACATGTCACTTTCCTTATGTCTCAAACGCCTTACTCTGCTCCTTGCATCTTTCAAATTTCTGCTTAATGTCACCTTCTCAGACAAACCTACCCTGATCCCTTTCTCCAATCCAAGTGGATCCCTTCTGTAACATCTCTGCAGCTCTTCACATACTGTAAATTGTATGTTGTCTGTTTCTTTGTCTACCCCTTAGGCTATAATATTAGCAAAAGCCGAGACTCCACTTTAATCACTACTGTACACCCAATACCTGTATAGTATAGGAAACATTCAAATATTTGATAAATGAATGACTAAAACATAAAAACAGCTTTCTTGGGGTTTATATCTTATTTATAAGAGGTGTGAGGGAGGGGAAGCAGCAAGGACAGACCATCAAGAAGTTCAGCTGTGCAGAGAATGCAAGGTATAGGCTACATGGGACCTTTGGTTAAGGCAGAGTTTGCTTTTTAGATCACAGAGACCTGAAAATATCTAAGAGGACTAGAAGAGATTAAATATGGGGGGCGGGTGTCGGAGGGAGTGCATAACTGAAGGAGAGGGATGTGATAAAGTTGGAGGAGGGAGGGTCCAAAAGCACAGATGGAGACATTTAGCCTTTCTCAAGAGGAAGGATGACATATCCTCCACTAACAGTGGGAGCAGGGAGGTCAGGACAGCCCAGTGCAAAGTTATTAAGAGGAGTGATTATTTGAAGGCATTCCACAAATGCCCCTCCTCTGTGTTCCCATGCAATGCTTTGTATACCTTCGTCACCACACTTAGCACATTATATGGAAATTTTCTCATCATGTGTCTTTCTCTCTCCCTCTATGCAGTCAGCTACTCGGTTTCTCAATACAAGGAGATTTTGGAGTATATGAACTCTGCAGTCATACTGCTGACTGAGCATGACAGGCCACTCCCACCCCCCACCAGCTTTAACATTTCCTAAATATCTTTGCCTGGCAAGCCACTTAACTGTTCTACATTCTATTTCCTCTGTGAAATGGGACACTCACAGCTCTCATCTCACAGGACTATGGCGAGAATGAAATGAGATAACCTGTGTAAAGTGCTTGGCATACTGCCTATCGCCTATTTAGCACTCAATAAAAATTAAAAGTCATGTAACTGAAATAACAGCATCTCTTTTTTCTTTAAGAAGTAGGAGGGGGCTTCCCTGGTGGCGCAATGGTTGAGAGTCCGCCTGCCAATGCAGGGGACACGGGTTCGTGCCCCGGTCCGGGAAGATCCCACATGCCGCGGAGCAGCTGGGCCCGTGAGCCATGGCCGCTGAGCCTGCGCGTCCGGAGCCTGTGCTCCGCAACGGGAGAGGCCACAACAGTGAGAGGCCCGCGTACCGCAAAAAAAAAAAAAAAAAAAAAGAAGTAGGAGGAGTTATTCTGCTGAGAGTGGTGGAGTAGGTAATGGGGTAGAAAGCCTGAGACTGGTAGTTTTCAAATGATTATCATGAAAAATGAGACAGAGGGACAAAAATCAGTAATAGGATTGCCAAGCCATGCTGTGTGTGAATCCCTGTAAGACTGGAAACCATGGAAGTGTAGTGCCACCAATCCATCTTATTCTCTGATTTTTTTCCAGCGGTGCTCAGAAGCCAACGTACAGAGATGCCAAGGCAAACAACTGCTCTTGGATTGGTGTTTAAATAATATGAGAAAACAGAAAGTGGGGAAGGAAGTTAAGGGGAAGGGATCATTTGTTCATTCCTTTAAGAAATATCTCCTGTGTACCTCCTATGTTCTAGGCCCTGGATTGTTAAGTCTGTGCTGGACAGGAAAGAAGGTAGTCAAAAGGGAACTGAACAATTATAGAGAAGGAATGGGTCAATATTAGAGAGACCTCAGTGAGTTTGAAGAACGGGGACAGCTGCCAATTAGGTAAAAGAAAAAGAATTAATTACAAAAATGAATTTAAAAAGACACTAAAAATCTTATGACAGTGGTATGTCTGGTAAGGTGGTTTGGGCCTTTCTTTACACTTTTATAAATATTCCAACTTTTCGATCATATATACTTTTTCATAATTCAATATAAAAAAAACATCACTAAAGAGGAAGAGCCAGAACAGAAGAGTAGAAATAAGACAGCCCAATTTATGATATTAGGTGGAGCAACCCTGGCTGATGTTTGGACCAGGGTTGGACTAGCTGATGGCTTGACCCAAATGGGTACAATGGGGGAAAAAGACATGTCACTTGAGACTTCAAGGCACAGTGAGAGAAGAAAACTGGTCAGACAGTTCACCTGCACATTGAAGGCCATATACTGTAATGTACTGGTTAAGAGCAAGAGTTCTGGGGTCAGACTCACCTGCACGTGGATCTCAGTTCTGCCATGCAGCAGCTGTTTGGTATCAGTAAGCTGCTTAAGTTCTCCAAGTCTTTCCCTCATCTGTACCTTACTTCACAGGGCTCTTGGGAGAATTAAATGGGACCTGCCATTCCAAACCAATCTTTCCCTCATCAATATTCTAGTGCATTTTCTTTGTAACTATCACTGAAGACTGTCTGCCTGGTATCACAATTAAAGGAGCATATCTGGCTCTCCTAGATTATAAAGGCAGGCACCTAGCTAAGTGCCTTGCACAGAATAGATTCTTAGCTAATCCTAAACTCTGTGGCAAGCATACCATAATTAATTTTTTTGCTGTTAAAATAATGGAATAATATTTCCCCCTATATTTATGTTGATATTTTTCAAGGGACTTTTAGAAATGTGCTCACCAGATCTCCCTTTATTCAGTAGTTTTAGTCCATTCCCGCAAATTCAAATCCTGATTCTCCTTACCTAAGAGTTCCTTTGGTTCATCTGTTTTATACCAACCTTCACTCTTACAGATTCACTGTTTTGGTTAAACCTTTCAAGTCTGTTCTTCCTAAAAACTATAATTTTTATAATTTATAAATTATAGGTTTTTATAATTTATAAAAATTATGTCTTCTCTTCCCATCAACTTTTTACTTTGAAAATTTTAATCCTACCAAAAAAATGAAAGAATAAAATGAATACACATACATTCTCCACCCAACTTCAGCCATGTTAATATTTATTGCATTAGCCTTTTCTATCTTCCTCCAAACCTTTCTAAAGTAGCAAAACAATACGCTCTCTTTTAAACTTCACATTCAATTCTCCAAATATTGGCCTATACAGAACACACCCTGTCAAGGGCTTGGCCATGCAACTGTGTTACAGATGAGCTCTCCCCATTTCCCAGCTCTATCATGGTTCATCTAGCTTTACAGGGTTTCTTCCCCCACTCCCTATTCTTCCAAAATAACCTCTCACACCTCTAGGCATACCCTTAAATTTCGTTATCTTCTAATAAAAACTACCCTCTGTGTAACATTTATACCACACATATAGAATTCCTTAGTTTAAGCAGATTTATTTTTCTTTCTGAGTCTCCATTGGGTCCACTTGTGAATCTTGCCTTATCCTTCCATTTTCTTTGAAGTCACAGTATAGGAATTTAAATTAGTTTTCTTGAATTGCAGTTATTTCTGTAGGCATCTTCTAAACTGATTCCAGAAATGCTCAATCACTTTAAATTCTCACGCCTTGGGCTTCCCTGGTGGCGCAGTGGTTGAGAGTCCGCCGGGTTCGTGCCCCGGTCCGGGAAGATCCCACATGCCATGGAGCGGCTGGGCCCGTGAGCCGTGGCTGCTCAGCCTGCGCGTCCGGAGCCTGTGCTCCGCAACGGGAGAGGCCACAACAGTGAGAGGCCCGCGTACCACAAAAAACAAACAAACAAAATCTCACGCCTTCAGCCCAATTTCCACTTTGAGTATGGCTGATATCTCTCTTCTCTTTCGTTTATGATTCATTCATCACTCTAGATTAATCTCACTAGCCAGACAAATCACAATATTAAGTTGATATTAAGTTCGTATAGAATGGGTATGATCTGGAGAAAAACAACATGCAAAACAATCAGGGAATAGGAGGTAACTGAAAGGTAGAATATAACCTGGAGATAAACAGTAAGCAATTCTGAAATAAGTCCATTCTTCTGCTATCTTTCCTTGGCTACAGTTTTCTCTAATTTCCACAAGGTTATAACACTCCCTCACCAAAAATTTCCTCTGGATCTGCTCAAACTATGGTATGTCTAGTTAGAAAATGACTCCCTAAAAGTTATCCCCCTTGCGACTTCCCTGGTGGCGCAGTGGTTAAGAATCCGCCTGCCAATGCAGGGGACATGGGTTCAATCCCTGGTCTGGGAAGATTCCCACATGCCATGGAGCAACTAAGCCCATGCACCAAAACTACTGAATCCCACGCGCCTAGAGCCCATGCTCCACAATAAGAGAAACCAATTCAACAAGAAGCCTGCGCACCACAACAAAGAGCAGCCCCTGCTCGCTGCAACTTGAGAAAGCCCACGTGTACCAATGAAGACCCAACGCAGCCAAAAATTAATTAATTAATTACAAAAAATAAAATAAAAAAATAAAAGTTATCCCCCTTTACAGAGTACTCAAAGAATCACTCTTAATATGTCACATTTTGTAGTCATGTTTGATTGAGATTAACTTTAGTTGATCATAAAATAATTGCTTTGAAATGTTTCTTTATATTAGGAAAATTTTAAAATACGAAATAACTTTAGGTAGTAGATACTGAGCCCTGAAACAAGGATAAATATAATGATAGAGGGAAAGGACAAGAACAGAATAAAGAATAAAATGATAATAAAATTAACATCTCTAATACCTTCAGCTACTTTAGAGAGAATAGGCTAAGACAGAGAGGTGTCTATAGGGAAAAAATACTGAAAGGGATCTCATAACCCAACTGGGACCTATGTGCTACAAAGTTCCCCCAACTTTTGGAAAAGCGGATTAACGGTATATAATTGGATCTGCATCTTTTCCTTTCATAGGAATATTTTTGAATTTTTCAGAATTCCAAATTTACACGCAAGCTATACTTCTATTATCATATAAACTAAACCACACTATAATAATTGCTAAATAAAAAGACTAAAACAAAACTGTATGCCTTGGTTATCAAAATGCTGGATTCTAAGAGTGACTATGCAACCAGCTGCATTGCTGTGCAGTGTTTTCAGAGCACACTTACCGCCATTCTTTGCTTTTCTCCACCACTGAGTACATCCATCCAATCCTGAACACTGTCCCAGCCTCCTTCACGTTCAAGGATATGACCCAACTGGACATTGTCTAAGTATTCCTTCAGTACCTTTCAGCAAAATGATTAAAGATGAAATCATGCTTAATATAAACCAATATTCTCTATCTTGCTTTATTTTTTAAACTAGAAGGACTATAATACTATTGTCAATATCACTAAAAAAGGCACATTTCACAAAACAATGTGGCACAAAGGTAAACAAACTCTTTACTTCCTATTTATACTGATTTGGACAAAATATATCTAGAGGCATAAAGAAAATAATACTATTGTACATAATTAAAGGACAAGGGCAATGAGAAAACAAACAATAGTGTAAAGACAAGGTTAAACATTCAACAAGTCATACTTAAGCAAAATGGTTAACATCTTACCTCAACCTGGAAAGTTATAATTAATGATTAGGCTGTAGAAGCCTTTACAAAAGGTTAGGATAAACTACTTGAAATCTAAAATACTTAACTGATTAAGATAAAGACTCTGAAGTGGAGTGTTTTCAGTAAGTCTAGGAAATAAACATTTCCTTACGAGGTCAGAAATCCCCTTCTTTCTCTGATCTTCTCTTCCATCTGGATATATCACTTGGTCTCGAAGTGTTCCAAGGGTCATATAAGGTCTCTGATAGTAACAGAGCAAAAATCATTAGAAGTGATTTTTAAAAAAATAAGTTAGGGCTTCCCTGGTGGCGCAGTGGTTGAGAGTCCACCTGTTGATGCAGGGGACGCGGGTTCGTGCCCCGGTCCGGGAGGATCCCACATGCCGCGCGGAGGGGCTGGGCCTGTGAGCATGGCCGCTGAGCCTGCGCGTCTGGAGCCTGTGCTCCGCAACAGGAGAGGCCACAACAGTGAGAGGCCCGCGTACCGCCAAAAAAAAAAAAAAAAAAAAAAAAAGTTAAAAGATCTTGAAATCAAAGATTATAAAATAACTCAAACAAGGTCTTACCTGGGGAACATAAAATAACTTTCCTCTCTCGGGTTTAGTTAGACGTCCTCCAAAAAGAGGCCATAACTATAAAAGCAAAGGAGGAGGGGGAAGAAGAGCTGTAAATTTCACAATGTGGTAGATTATACAGCAAAACAAGACTACAAAACCTTGAGGCCAATTTTTACTTACTTCACCAAGAACACGGAAAAGTGAACTCTTTCCACAGCCATTTGGACCACAAATTAGAACGTTCGCCCCAGATCGAACCTGAAAGGAAATGAGTCTATGAATTAATTAAATAGAATATACACTCAATGAACATTTCCCTAGAGTCAAAGAGTTCTTCGCTAATGATAAGCTTTCTATTATGTCTATAAATGTGATATTAGGTAAAAGCAGTGGAGGGTATGGATGAAGAGACCTTTTATTTTCGTTTACTTTCAATTTTTACCCAGTCACTTTTTTTCCCACTTAAATATCACTATTGATTGATATCAACTTAATCTCAATCAGAATACAAATATCTAAAGCTTGAATTCTTGAAAACAGTAATTATGTATGTAAACACAGTCTTGTTTTAAAAAATAGAATTGTACTATATATACTGCTCTACAACCTGTTATTATTTAACAATATATCGGGTGCTAAACAGACTCATCCTGCCAGGCTGGGGAGGTCAGCAAAGAATCATGTTTTATTTTGCTTTGCTTTTGAGGTTTTTAAATTGTACTTTAAAAAAAATCTAGTTATATATTGCTTATAAGAAATATACCATAACAAAACAGCTCAGGAAAGGTATAAATAAAGACTTGTACAAAATACATGAACAGATGTAAACAAAATGAATTTCATGGTAGGGATCAAGATGGTGGAATAGAAGGATGTGCCCTCCCTCTTGCAAGAGCACCAGAATCACAACTAACTGCTGAACAATCTTACCAACAGGAAAACACTGGAACTCACCAAAAACGATACCCCACATCCAAAGACAAAGGTGGAGCCGCAATGTGACGGTAGGATGGTGTCACAATAACATCAAATCCCATAACCACTGAGAGAACACAAACTGGAGAACAATTATACCACAGAAGTCCACCCTCTGGAGTGAAGGTTCCGAGTCCCACATCAGGCTTCCCAACCTAGGGGTCCGGCAACGGGAGGAAGAATTCCCAGAGAATCAGCCTTTGAAGGCTAGCAGGATTTGACTGCAGGACTTCAACAGGAGTGGGGGAAACAGAGACTCCACTCTTGGAGGGCACACACAAAGTAGTGTGCACATCAGGACCCAGGGTGAAGGAGCAGTGACCCCACAGGAGACTGAACCAGATCTACCTGCTAGTGTGGGAGGGTCTCCTGCAGAGGTAGGGGGGTGGCTGTGGCTCACCATGGGGACAAGGACACTGGCAGGAGAAGTTCTGGGAAGTAATCCTTGGCATGAGCACTTCCAGAGTCACCATTAGCCCCACCAAAGAGCCAGGTAGGCTCCAGAGTTGGGTCACCTCAGGCCAAACAACCAACAGGGAGGGAACTCAGCCCCATACACCAGCAGACAAGTGGATTAAAGTTTTACTGAGTTCTGCCCATGAGAGCAACACCCAGCTCTACCTACCACCAGTCCCTCCCAACAGGAAGCTTACACAAGACTCCTAGATAGCCTCATCCACCAGACGGCAGATACCAGAAGCAAGAAGAACTACAGTCCTGCAGCCTGTGGAACGAAAACCATATTCACAGAAAGATAGATAAAATGAAAAGGCAGAGTACTATGTACCAGATGAAGGAACAAGATAAAACCCCAGAAAAACAACTAAATGAAGTGGAGATAGGCAACCTTCCAGAAAAAGAATTCAGAATAATGATAGTGAAGATGATCCAGGACCTCGGAAAAAGAACGGAGGAGTCAAAGATTGAGAACATACAAGAAATGTTTAACAAAGACCTAGAACAATTAAAGAACACCCACCCAGAAGATTTAAGAACAAACAAACAGAGATGAACAACACAATAACTGAAATGAAAAGTACACTAGAAGGAATCAATAGCAGAGTAACTGAGGCAGAAGAACAGATAAGTGACCTGGAAGAAATGGTGGAATTCACTGCAGTGGAACAGAATACGGAAGAAAGAATGGTGGGATTCACTGCTGCGGAACAGAATAAAGAAAACGGAATGAACAGAAATGAAGACAGACTGAGAGGCCCCTGGGATAACATTAAACACATGAACATTCGCATTACAGGGGTCCCAAGAAGAAGAAGAGAGAGAGAAGGGACCCGAGAAAATATCTGAAGAGATTAGAGTCTAAAACTTTCCTTAACATGTGAAAGAAAATAGCCACCCAAGTCCAGGAAGTGCAGAGAGTCCCACACATGATAAACCCAAGAAGAAACACGCCAAGACACATAATAATGAAACTGGCAAAAATTAAAGACAAAGAAAAATTATTAAAAGCAACAAGGGAAAAATGAAAAATACAAGAGAACTCCCATAAGGTTAACAGCTGATTTCTCAGCAGAAACTCTACAAGCCAGAAGGGAGTGGCATGATATATCTAAAGTACAACTAAGATTACTTCCCTGGCAAGGATTTCATTCAGATTCAGTGGAGAAATCAAAAGCTTTACAGACAAGCAAAAGCTAAGAGAATTCAGCACCACCAAACCAGCTCTACAACAAATGCTAAAGGAACTTCTCTAGGTGGGAAACATAGAGAAAAAAAGGACATACAAAACCAAACCCAAAACAATTAAGAAAATGGTAATAGGAACATACATATTGATAATTATCTTAAATGTGAATGGATTAAATGCTCCAACCAAAAGACACAGGGTTGCTGAATGGATACAAAAACAAGACCCATAAATATGCTGTCTACAAGAGACCCACTTCAGACCTAGGGACACATGCAGACTGAAAGTGAGGAGATGGAAAAAGATATTCCATGCAAATGGAAATCAAAAGAAAGCTGGAGTAGCAACACTCATATAATATAAAATAGACTTTAAAACAAAGACTATTGCAAGAGACAAGGAAGGACACTACATAATGATCAAGGGATCAATCCAAGAAGAAGATACAACAATTATAAATAT
Organism: Lipotes vexillifer; assembly: GCF_000442215.2. Lineage (NCBI taxonomy): Eukaryota > Metazoa > Chordata > Mammalia > Artiodactyla > Lipotidae > Lipotes > Lipotes vexillifer. The sequence continues at coordinate 1,168,009 of NW_006796034.1, read as the reverse complement.
TTATTCACCCAACACAGGAGCACCTGAATACATAAGGCAAGTGCTAACAGCTATAAAAGAGGAAATCAACAGTAACACAACAATAGAGGGGGACTTTAACACCTCACTTACACCAATGGACCGATAATCCAGACAGAAAATTAATAAGGAAGCACAAACTTTAAATGACACAACAGACCAGACAGATTTAACTGGTATTTATAGGACATTCGATCCCAAAACAGCAGATTACACTTTGAAGTGCATATGGAACATTCTCCAGGATAGATCAGACCTTGGGTCACAAATCAAACCTCGGTAAGAACACTGAAATCATAGCAAGCATCTTTTTTGACCACAACACGATGAGATTAGAAATCAATTACAGGGAAAAGAACATAAAAAACACAAACAAATGGAGGCTAAACAATACATTAGTAATAACCAAGAGATCACTGAAGAAATCAGAGAGGAAATCAAAACATACCTAGAGACAAATGACAATGAAAACACAATGACCCAAAAGCTATGGGATACAGCAAAAGCAGTTCTAAGAGGGAAGTTTAGAGCAACACAATCCTACCTCAAGAAACAAGAAAAATCTCAAATAAGCAATCTAAGCTTACACCTAAAGGAACTAGAGAAAGAAGAACAAACAAAACCCAAAGTTAGTAGAAGGAAAGAAACCATAAAGATCAGAGCTGAAATAAATGCAATGGAAACAAAGAAAACAATAGCAAAGATCAATAAAACTAAAAGCTAGTTCTCTGAGAAGATAAACAGGATTGATAAACCTTTAGGCAGACTCATCAAGAAAAAGAGGGAGAGGACTCAAATCAATAAAATTAGAAATGAAAAAGAAGTTACAATGGACACCACAGAAATACAAAGCATCATAAGAGACTACTATAAGCAACTCTATGCCAATAAAATGGACAACCTGGAAGAAATGGACAAATTCTTAGAAAAGCATAACCTTCCGAGACTGAACCAGGAAGAAAGAGAAAATATAAACAGACCAATCACAAGTAATGAAATTGAAACTGTGATTAAAAATCTTCCAACAAACAAAAATGCAGGACCACATGGCTTCACAGGTGAATTCTATCAAACACTTAGAGAAAAGCTAACACCTATCCTTCTCAAACTCTTCCAAAATATAGCAGAGGGAGGAACACTCCCAAACTCATTCTACAAGGCCACCATCACCCTGATACCCAAACCAGACAAAGATACTACAAGAAAAGAACATTACAGACTGATGAACATAGATGCAAAAATCCTCAACAAAATACTAACAAACAGAATCCAACAACACATTAAAAGGATCATATACCATGATCAAGTGGGATTTATCCCAGGGATGCAAGGATTCTTCAATATATGCAAATCAATGCGATACACCATATTAACAAATTGAAGAAAAAAACCAAATGATCATCTCAATAGATGCAGAAAAGGCTTTTGACAAAATTCAACACCCATTTATGATAAAAACTCTCCAGAAAGTGGGCACAGAGGGAACCTACCTCAACATAATAAAGGCCATATATGACAAACCCACAGCAAACATCATTCTCAATGGTGAAAAACTGAAAGCATTTCCTCTAAGATCAGGAACAAAACAAGGATGTCCACTCTCACCACTTTTATCCAACATAGTTTTGGAAGTCCTAGCCACGGCAATCAGAGAAGAAAAAGAAATAAAAGGAATCCAAATTGGAAAAGAAGAAGTAGAACTGTCACTGTTTTCAGATGACATGATACTATACATAGAGAACCCTAAAGATGCCACCAGAAAACTACTAGAGCTCATCAATGAATTTGGTTAAGTTGTAGGATACAAAATTAATGCATAGAAATCTCTTGCATTCCTATACACTAACAATGAAAGATCAGAAGAGAAATTATGGAAACAATCTCATTTACCATTGCAATGAAAAGAATAAAATACCTAGGAATAAACCTACCTAAGGAGGTAAAAGACCTGTACTCAGAAAACTATAAGACACAGATGAAAGAAATCAAAGATGACACAAACAGATGGAGAGATATACCATGTTCTTGGATTGGAAGAATCAATACTGTGAAAATGACTATACTACCCAAAGTAATCTACAGATTCAATGCAATCCCTACCGAATTACCAATGGCATTTTTTACAGAACTAGAACAAAAAAATCTTAAAATTTGTATGGAGACACAAAAGACCCCGAATAGCCAAAGCTAGCTTGAGGGAAAAAAACAGAGCTGGAGGAATCACACTCCCTGACTTCAGACTATATCACAAAGCTACAGTAATCAAGACAATATAGTAGGGGCTTCCCTGGTGGCACAGTGGTTAAGAATCCGTCTGCCAATGTAAGGGACACGGGTTCAAGTCTGACCCAGGAAGATCTCACATACCGCGGAGCAGCGAAGCCCATGTGCCACAACTACTGAGCCTGAGCTCTAGAGCCCGCAAGCCACAACTGAGCCCACGTGCCACAACTACTGAAACCTGCGCGCCTAAAGCCTGTGCTCTGCAACAAGAGAAGCCACGACAATGAGAAGCCCGCACACAGTAACAAAGAGTAGCCCTGGCTCACCGCAACTAGAGACAGCCCGCGCACAGCAACAGAGACTCAACACAGCCAAAAATTTAAAATAAAATAAAATAAAGACAATATGGTATTAGCACAGAAACAGAATATAGATCGGTGGAACAGGATAGAAAGCCCAGAGATAAACCCATGCACCTATGGTCAACTAATCTATGACAAAGGAGGCAAGGATATATAATAGAGAAAAGACAGCCTCTTCAATAAGTGGTGCTGGGAAAACTGGACAGCTACATGTTAAAGAATGAAATTAGAACACTCCCTAACACCATACACAAAAATAAACTCAAAGTGGATTAAAGACCTAAATTTAAGACCAGACTCTATAAAACTGTTAGAGGAAAACACAGGAAGAAGACTCTTGAACTAAATCACAGCAAGATCTTTTTTTATCCACCTCCTAGAGTAATGGAAATAAAAACAAAAATCAAGAAATGGGATCTAATGAAACTTCAAAGCTTTTGCACAGCAAAGGAAACTATAAACAAGACAAAAAGACAACCCTCAGAATGGGAGAAAATATTTGCAAACGAATCAATGGACAAAGGATTAATCTCCAAACGATATAAACAGCTCATGCAGCTCAGTATTAAAAAGAACAAACAACCCAATCAAAAAATGGGCAGAAGACCTAAATAGACATTTCTCCAAAGAAGACATACAGATGCCCAAGAGGCACATGAAAAGCTGCTCAACATTACTAATTATTAGAGAAATGCAAATCAAAACTACAATGAGGTTATCACCTCACACCAGTTAGAATGGGCATCATCAGAAAATCCACAAACAACAAATGCTGGAGAGGGTGTGGAGAAAAGGTACCCTTCTCGCACTGTTGGTGGGAATGTAAATTGATACAGCCACTATAGAGAACAGCATGGAGGATCCTTAAAAAATTAAAAATAGAATTACCATATGACCCAGCAATCCCACTACTGGGCAGATAGCCAGAGAAAACCATAATTCAAAAAGACACATGCACCCCAATGCTCATTGCAGCACTATTTACAATAGTAATGTCATGGAAGCAACCTAAATGCCCATGAACAGGCGAATGGATAAAGAAGATGTGGTACATATATATACAATGGAATATTACTCAGCCAGAAAAAAGGAACGAAATTGGGTCATTTGTCGAGATGTGGATGGACCTGGAGACTGTCATACAGAGTGAAGTAAGTCAGAAAGTGAAAAACAAGTATCGTATATTAACGCATATATGTGGAATCTAGAAAAATGGTGCAGATGAACCGGTTCACATGGCAGAAATAGAGACACAGATGAAGAGAACAAACGTATGGACGCCAAGGTGAGGGAAATGGAGGTGGGGGTCAGGGGCGGGGGGCAGGGTGGTGGTGGTATGAAATGGGAGATTGGGATTGACATATATACACTAATATGTATAAAAGAGATAACTAATAAGAACCTGCTGTATAAATATAAAAGAAAATTTAAAATAAATAAATAAACAAACAAACAATATATCACAGATATTCTTTCAGGTCAGTATATTCAGATTCTCCCCATTCCTCTCTTAATGCCTGCAGTGTGTTCCATAGTAAGGATGTATCATAACGTATTTAAATACTCTCCTTTTGTTAAATATTTAGGTCATCTGCATTTTGCTTGCTCTTTTAATAATACTGCAATGAAGCTCTGAGAGTACAAACTGATGCACTAGTGAGAAATACTTCTACAGATCAGATTCTTAGAAATTATGTATTGTATCAAAGTACATATGCATTATAAATATTTTTAAGTGCCACCAAATTGCTCTGCAACAACGTAAAGTTAAATGAAAAATGTCAAGAGTGGTTGATTTCTAAGCTTATGGTCTTATCTGAGTTAATCAACCTGGTGATGAATCAAAGAACCTGAGTCATAATTGTAGCTCACACAGCAATGTACCACAGCAGGAAAAGACAAAAGAGAGATATGAGTTTCCCTGGCTGTGGAACCTGCCTTTTTTAAACTGTTGAGCCTTAGGTTCCTATTTTTTAATTCAATAAATACGTATTGAATACTCAGTGTCTTTTTAAACTGTTGAGCCTTAGGTTTCTATTTTTTAATTCAATGAATACGTATTGAATATTCAGTGTCTGGCTCTGTTCAAGGCAATGCAGCTACATTAGTGAGTAAAAGAGACCAAAGAAACCCAAAGAACAACAAAAAAACGCAACAAAATCCTTACCCTTACTAGTACACATTCTAGTGGGAGAGATATACAATAAGGAACATGCATAATAAATAAGTAAATTAAACAGTATGTTAGAAAATAAGTGCTACAGGGAAAAAACCAGATAAAGGTAAAACAAAAAAAACTGTGGGGCGGGGTGGGTTGCATTTTTAAGGTGGTCAGGCCAGGCCTCACTGAAAATGACAACTGGGCAAAGCTGTGAAAGAAAGAGTAAACCAGAAGTTTATCTGGAGGGACTGTTGCAGTCCCAACCCTACCCACAAAAAGTAGCTACAAAGGCTGAGTCAGGAATGTACCTGTCCTATTCAAAAACCAGAAAGGATTCTGCTGAAGAAGAATGAGCAGGAGGGAAGAGCAGTAGGAAATGAGCTCAGAGAGGTCAGAGGTGGTGGTAGGGTAACGGCAGGTAAACACTATAGGGGGCTGTAAGCCACTGAAAGAACTTTTTCTGATGGAATGCAGAGCCTTCTGCATTATTCACAATAGTCGAAAGTGGAAGCAACCCAAGTAGATAAATGAATAAACAAAATGTGGCATATACATACAATGGAATATTATTATTCAGCCTTAAAAGGAATGAAATTCTGGTACGTGCCACAACATGAATGAACCTGAAGACATGATGCTAAATGAGATATGCCAGACACAAAAGGACAAATATTATGATTCCATTCACATGAGGTACCCAGAATAGGCAAATTCAGTGAGACAGAAAGTAGAACAGAGGTTACCAGGGACTAAGGGGTGGGGAGAAACGAGTTACTGTTTAATGGGTACAGAGTTTCTCTTTGCTGTGATGAAAAAGTTCTGAAGACAGAGGTGATGGTTGCACAACACACTAAATGTACTTAATGCCACTGAACTGTATACTTCAAAATAGTTGTGTATTAGAGAATGAGCTATTCTGAATGACTTTTCCAGATATTTGTCTTTTTTTCTGAGAAATTATTTTAAAGTTATTTTGATGGACTTCTTCTAAATACATATTTCTTTTTCCTATAAAATTGAATATAGTGACTATTCCTAGTAATACGTTATATATAATAATTGTATTCTACTATAAAAGTGTTTCCCCAAAGAGCACCTTAAAGTTCAGAGAACGATTAATTAAATGGTTCCCTATCACTCTAATTTATTTAGGCAATGTTAGCCATGTGTACTGTTTTCTGCACCTAACTGCTTATTGTGGTTTTCACTGATATCTAATACCCCTCCACATTATTTGGTGCAACATGCCAGGAAACCTAAAAACCAAGTTTGTAATGATGTGTATAAATAGTAACTAGAGTTACTGAAACCCTTAGGTACTCTTCTATGCACAAATGTCTTAGACTCAGCATTAACTCTTCTTTACTCCGTGGCTTTTGATAATGTTGGACAAAACTTCCAATTATGACATCAGCCATGGTAAGCCAGTGATAATTTTTCCAAATTAAAGTTTTGTAAAAACATGTATTTTTTTTTCTGGGTTGAATTAAGACTAAAAGCCAAGGTTAACTTTCACTGAAAACCAGTTATTAAGTTCTTAATAACACTCTATTTTTAAATTTTTTTAATATAAATTTATTTTATTTATTTATTTTTGGCTGTGTTGGGTCTTCACTGCTGCTCACGGGCTTTCTCTGGTTGTGGTGAGCGGGGGCTACTCTTTGTTGCGGTGTGCTTCTCATTGTGGTGGCTTCTCTTGTTGCAGAGCATGGGCTCTAGGCACAGGCTTCAGTAGCTGTGGAGCATGGGCTTAGCTGCTCCACGGCATGTGGGATCTTCCCGGACCACGGCTGGAACCAGTGTCCCCTGCACTGGCAGGCGGATTCTTAACCACTGCACCACCAGGGAAGTCCCAATAACACTCTATTATTGAGGATCCTGGATTGCTTTACTGGGGCAATGAATGCTTTGAACCACCATATCTTTACCAATAAAAATATTCCCCCAGAAATATCACTTCTTGATAAATCCTACTTCCTATGAATTTACTATAATAAAACATCAGGGCTTCCCTGGTGGCGCAGTGGTTGAGAGTCCGCCTGCCGATGCAGGGGACACGGGTTCGTGCCCCGGTCCGGGAAGATCCCACATGCCGCAAAGCGGCTGGGCCCGTGAGCCATGGCCGCTGAACCTGCGCGTCCGGAGCCTGTGCTCCGCAACAGGAGAGAGAGGCCCGCATACCGCAAAAAAAAAAAAAAAAAAAAATCAAAATATTCTACACATAAATACGATTTAAATAAAAGAGAGATTACATGAAAGTATGCTGTTTACAAAGATTTACTTAGGCTTCTTTAAACATTAAAATATGCTCGCTTACTGAAAAGGTAAAAATTTAATAAGTTACAAAGTACAATTTTAATGTCCACATTATAACCTACAAGTAGTTATTTCTTAGGGTTTCTCCAGTCTATATAAATATGCCATTGCTGAGGGAGTTTATAAAGAAATAAGATATAAAACTCCTATCTCAAAGAAGCTTACATTATTTGATTATTAGGTAACCCAAAAGGCAAATTGATCATAAAGTAGGACACATTTATTTGTGATGGCCAAGTCTCAGTTTTATCATGCCTCTTTGCAGGAGAAAGGAATCTTTATTTTCAAGTAAGCCAGATGGATAGAAAACAGTCAGATGTTACAAAGAAGTGATGGATGTTTGTTGAATTAAAAAACAAAACAAAACAATGTTTAAAAAAATGATAGAAAGACAAAATAAATGAGAAAAAGCCAAGTCTAACTTAGAATACCCTAAGTCAGAAAGAGACAGAAGAGGAATTTATAACAGTGGACCAAAAGTACAGAAGTCAAAGAAACAGCTCCAAGTGGAGGAGAAAACAATACAAGAATCACAGAATAGACAACAGTGATATAGAACATGGTCACAGAGTAAAAAAACTTAAACAAGCAGGGGTGTAACTGATAACTAAAATGAGACTTTCCAAAATGAAACCAAAATAAGAGCAAAAAAGTTAGGTCCTTTCTGAGACTAAAAGAGTGACGCTATCAGGACTGGCCAGAAGTATACTAAAATTCAAACATAAAGGCTTTAAAGGGAAGGGAGGCTTTGGACTAAGATGAAAGGGACAGCATTAGTGTGGTAACACTATGACAAAGTGAGCATATCACAGACCATAATCATGATCTATTTATTCCATGTGGCTGTACATACAGATCCCAAATCTCTCCTCACTAGGCTTAAGCCATGTGTGCATCCGTACTGTTGGCGTATTCTACGTCTGTGTAAAGACACAAGTGAGGGAAAGTAGGAGAAAAGGCTAAGAAGATTCTTCAATGGAGAAATCTCATGGCCCTTTTACCTCTTGGTAAAAGTGACAATAAAGGGGCTACTGGAAATCTATCAAAGATGGAGTTTCGAGCTCTGTTTTATTCCTGAAATCAAGCCCTGTAGGTGGCCACCTACTTTGCCAAGGGAGCAAAGCAGCACCTAGAGCTGTAGCTGTGACTGCAGCACCTGGAGCTAAATGAGAAAACACTTCTGTAATACTTGTGCCATTAAATATTTACCAACTATATTCACATTTTCTGTACTTCCCTTTTTGTTTCCTGGCTTTCAAATAAACATGACAATATATAATACTCATTGTTGAATAAGTCCAAAGTACTGTGCATAACCAACACTTTTCATTTTTACAGTTCCTTAAAAAGAAAGTGGAGACATACATAATAAATATACATGAGTAAGAGTAGAAAAACTGAAGACTTACCCATAATTATAACACTTTGAAAACAAATCCAATAATTATACTCCTTATTTTATAAACTATCAGACAACATTCCTTCAATAACAGCAGTTGAAAAGAATCTCCATATACAACACAAATTACAGAGGACCATAAACATAAGCATGTAGAGAATTCTAGAGTTGTGCTGTCCAATACAATAGCCACTAGTCACATGGCTATTTAAGGTCAAATTCATTAAAATTAAGTAAAATCTAAAATTCAGTTCCTCAACTGTACTAGCCATATTTCAAGAATACAATATCCACATGTGGCTACTATACTGGACAATGCAGATATAGAACATTTCCATCATGGCAGAAAGTGCTATTGGACAGTGTTATTCTAGAGTAATGGTACCTGGAACTGGAGAGACAGCCCACATGATAGCCATCTGTTACTAATCTTCAAGATTTTCAGATGTGAACTATTCGTAAAGTCACAATAGACACATAACCTAAATAGTAACCCTTAGGTCTGCAAGAGTCTTATAAAATCATACAATAACAATGATTCTCATCTTTTGCTTTCTCTTTTTAATTTGGCCTGCCATATTCCCATTTAGTTAACAAACTATATCGATCAGCACCACAATTCACTTGGCTCGAGATGTTATGTGTCTTGGGTGAGTGGCAATCTGCAGCGCTATTGTGCTGCTCTTCCACTGTTTTCATCAGTAATATGAAAGTCTATGTTTTGTTTTTATAGGTACAGATCCTCCTATACCATCAAAATACTACCAAATGGTAAATTATTTTAATTTAAAGAGACTAATGTTATATTTGCATGTTTAAATATTCATCTTACATCGGAGATTCCAATTATCTATATCTTCTATGGCTTTCTTCAGATGGACTTTATTTGCAAAAGATTTTTGATAGTAGTATTTGAAACTTTAAAGTCCTGTCAAATAAGAAAAATAAATTTCTATTTCAAAGACTTACTTTTTATTTTTTTCTTCCAGTTTTATTGAGATATCATTGACATGCAACACTAAGTTTAAGGTGTACAGTGTAATGATTTGACTTCCATACATCATGAAATGATTATCACAGTAAGTTTAGTGAACATCCATCATCTCATACAGATACAAAATTAATGAAATAGAAAAAAAATTTGTGTGTGTGATGAGAACTCCTAGGGTTCACTCTCTTAACAACTTTTCTATATGACATACAGTAGTGTTTTTATATTGGTCATGTTGTACATTACATCCCTGGTACTTATTTACCTTATAACTGGAAATTTACAGTACCTTATGACTACCTTAATCGAAGGCAGTCCTCCTTTATAAAGACTTACTTTTTAAAGCAATTTTGTGGGTTCAGAAACTAAGTGAAGCCGTAAAATTATGTTAAATATTCAGACAACAGTTCTTCATTTCACATTTTGAAGATGATTTAAGCTTTTATATAACCATGTAAAAACTTACTTCAAAATTAAGGTCTCGAATCAAGATATCTCCATTTGGCGTTGCTAAAGGAACATGATCAAATCTATAGAGGAAATTAATAAAAAGAGAATAATTTTACATTAAACACTAAGCCGATATAGCTGAAAGAGAAAGGCTACTGTGTAGTTTAACAGATGTTTATGGTGCTAAAGAACCCTTTTCTGTACGTACTTTATAATGTTATCTGCATTGATGATTTCTCCAACACCAGGTATCAAGGGAATGCCTTGTGCTCCTTCAATACATTAAATGGAAAAATTAGTATTAAAGCATCGTGTCATGTCAGCAAAAATTTATAATATGTGACCTAGTGCATTCATATTTACCTTTTTCCTGTTGTGAGACCATGGTGCGTTCATATTTGCCCTGATTTAAATCCTTTAGTACTTGCATTAATTCTGTAATCCGAGCAGTAAAGCTGAGGAAAAAAAGAAGTCATAATCAAAACTGCAAAGGCTGTATCTTTAGGCTTCTCTGGTGGCGCAGTGGTTGAGAGTCTGCCTGCCGATGCAGGGGACACGAGTTCGTGCCCCGGTCAGGGAAGATCCCACATGCTGCAGAGCCTGCGTGTCCGGAGCCTGTGCTCCACAGCGGGAGAGGCCACAACAGTGAGAGGCCCACGCACCGTAAAACAAAACAAAACAAAACAAAGGCTGTATCTTTAATTTTTATTATTTATTTATTTGAATATAATTGACATACAACATTAAGTTCATATTTTTTACTTTATACAAATCTAACTGAAGTTTCTAAACTTATCATTTAGTTTAAATGAGATAACTTAAAAGACATCTCATCAACATAAAGTATTAGTACACGTTTTATTATTATGCTTCAATAGGAGAGCAGGAACACGCGGCTAAGAAAAGAGGTCTCATAGGATCCCACCTCAACAGACACTTCATTAATAGGCAAATCAAGAAGGTTCTCTGGCACTAGAATTTTAAGGAATTTTCTAGTAAACACTATAAAAGGACTAATGCTAGTGCATTCCTTAGGTCCAGGAAGCATGGACCCTGAGTTCCTGCTGGAGCGAGTTATAAAGCCTTGGACAAAGCTGGCTTTTCTCTCTGAGGACATCATTTATTTTAAGTATATGCCAAATGCACACTACTTCCCTGCAAACATGGAAGAATTTGAAGGATTCCCCTCTTTCTTCCTCTGAAGAGGGAAAAAGATGAAGTGTTCTTAATATCAGAGAGAAATCACTGTGGTGACAGAAATCAAAACTAATGACAAGAAGTTGAGGAGTAGAAGAATGATATCATGGTCGAAGAGAAAGCACTCTAACCAGAGAAGCAAACAGGATCATTCTGTGAATAACAAGCGGAAACTTCCTAAAGGAACAGAAGCATCCCATATGCTAGGAACTGTAAAGGCATGAGAAAGTTATTAACAAGTAGGGAGAATGTCAGCATTCTCAAGACAGAGACTCCTCATAGTAGTTTATAACTTCTATCTTGCCATGAAGACCTTAACTGCCAAAGGAGTAGAGAAGAAGGAACAGAGGAAACAGGCAGACTAATCACAGGCCTGGGAAAGATCCAAAGACATCTAATTTCTTCAGATGACCTGAAACTTACAGTGCTTTTGTTTTTTACATTATTGTTTTTTTGACACTATACCAAGCCCTTTATATTAGACCCTGAAATTCTGAAATACTTAACTCCATTTGATGGTCTAAGAACAATTTTACTAGACACTCTGACCCTATTTACAACTGGACCTACAGCTACCGTAAGGTAACTTTTCAGTTTTTTCATTAAAATCAAATTCATCCTTGTTTATCTTTTGCTGAGTTGCCAGGTATCAAAGACCTAAGGAAAAAAAAGTATGGTAGGGGACAAAAAAGTTCAAACGAGAAAATTCTATTCACTAACTTAATTTTCTGTGAATCAAGGAGAAACTGCCACAATTAGACATTTCCCAGCTTACTGAATACCAGTGTCCACAGAACAGACAGCTTGAGAACAACTAACCTAGTTTAAGGCTCCAAACAGCTATCTTAAGGAAACATGGAAAGTTCACTATCAAAGAAAAATCTTCCTAATTTTCTATCAAAACCAGCTTGCAAGAGCAAGAAATATGGGGCTTCACTGCCCCTTATCTCAACCTCAACTGGGCACAATCATTAAGGATAACATATTTGAAAAAAATTATTCTCTGCAATTGCTCATTATTACTAATCTTACTTACTTACCCAGCCAATCTTGTCATTTCACGGCCAGCCAAAACTATTCGACCCAGGGCTTGAGACATTCGCAAAAGCATTCTTCCACTTTGGTAGTAATCCTAACACAGAAATAAATATTAGTTTTCACTTATATTCCTAAGATTAAAACTAGCTTTTCTTTATTGTTATATTTAAAATTTCAATTGAGTATGACTACTACTACCACTTTACCTCCAGAAGTTCTGAATGTGAGCTTTTGAGATGTCGAGGATGAGACAAATCTAGGAAAGGACGACTGACAACTACGTAACCAACCACAGTGGCAAAATCTGAAACAAAACAGTTAAAAACATCAAGAATACTTCACTTTTCCCACAACTTCCATTCCACTATCTCTTTTAAAGCATACTTACATTTGGCAATTATGCTATCAATGAAGCCCATAGAAAACCGAAACAAAATGAAATTATGTAGGTGCTCCACCTGGCAGAAAGAAAAAACAAAATATATATATATATACTTTCTGTATATTAAAAAAATGAATCTATCATGAGGACAAAAGAAACTAATTAATTTTTGTATTCAACAAGTATTAACTGAGTGCCTGTGATCTCTGATTACACTATACATCACATTTCATTGAGCACAATGCTGATCACAGAACAGTTGCCAAACAAATACTTCATGAAACCATTTTTATGCAAACAGAATGGAAACTACTTAAAGAATATCAATGTGGTGTCCCTTGCATGTAACAGTACAATGATACTGTCTTCATAATACTGTCAGATACATACATGTTAAAATTAATCAATAATCAAAAGAAAAAGAACAGAAAGATGAGCTAATTTAAGTGAAACACCAGCTGTCTGGAAATAGCACTCAATGCTTTGCCTTAGTTGGAAACCTCTGGTCTGTGCTTTCTCTAAGAATTATATTACACTCAATTTGAACCAAGCACTAATGATGCTGCACAGCCCGAGTCTGTAGCTTTAATCTCAGCATGCATTATCTCAAAATTACAAGTCTAAAAATGTATTTTATTCTGCATTTTTAATGTTCTTGACTTTTCCATCTATCATATTACTCACGGCCCTGCATGATCCGGCACTGGTCTCTATCTTAAACCTCATCTGCTTCTACTTTGCTCTTTCTCACTGAGCTCCAGAAATATTGGTTCCTCAAACATGCTTCTGCCTTAAGGCTTTTCTCCTGCTGTTCCCTCTGCCAGGATTACTGTCTTCCTAGATATTTATATTCTGTGACTAACTCCCTTACTTCATATGGGTTTCTGATAAAATGCCACCTCTTCAAGAAAGACCTTCTTGCCATCCCCTACCTAAAATATCTAGGCAACAGCCCCCATCATACTGTACCACTTTATTCCATTTTATTTTTGGTCACAAAATTCACTACAGTTGTTTACTTGTTTACTTGTTTACTTGTTTACTTGTTTATTGTCTACTTGTTTACTTGTTTATTGTCTCCCCCACTAAAACGTGGATTTCCTGAGTACAGGGTAGCTTGCTCTTAATATCTTCTGTAAAAGAACAATGGCTAGAACATGTATTCAATGAATGACAGGTGTTACATACTGAGCTCAATGCTGGAGATACAACAATGAATAAAGCAGACAAGGTCCCTGAGCTCATGGAATTCACATACTAATGAAAGAGACAAACTAGTAAACAAACAAGATAATTATAAATCACAATGTACGCTTTTAAGGAAACAGATCATTAAAATGGGAAAATAACTGGTGGAGGCCATCAGAGAAGACAAGGCCTCAAAAAGGTGTTAACTTTTGGGCTGAAATCTAAAGGATAAGCATGGGCAAGCCATGTGAAGAGCGAACTAGTTAACATCAGTCCCCTAGGACATTACCTTAAATGCATTTTATCAGTGAATACTATCAAAGTTCAGTCATGTTAAATATAAAAAAGGCAAAAATTCAATTTCTGAAATAATTTAAAATAACTTCTTTAACCTTTAAAAATCACCTCAAATATGTATTTAATATCAAAAACTTCCACTAAAATGTAAGCTCCTTAAAGGGAGGATGTGGCCCATCACACACACCACTGTTATCACACTAATCACCTGGACAAGCACAGACACCTACCTAGATGGTGCTCCGTATCTTTTGAATGAATAATCAATAAAATTAATTAAATTCAAATTTTCCAAGTGGCAAGTAAATAAAAACCAAGGTATAGTTTTCATAAGAAACAACGTTTATATTCTAAATCAAGGGTCAGCAAACTATGGCCCACAGTTCAAATCCAGCCTGTCACTTATTTTTGTAAATAAAGTTTTATTAGAACATAGCCACATCCATTCATTTACATACAGAATATAGCTACTCTTGAGTGGCAGAGCTGAACAGTTGCAGCAGAGACCATATGGCCTGAAAAGCCTAAACTATACATGTATTATCTTGCCCATTACAGAAAATGTTTGCTGAACTGTGCTCACAGTATTTCCACGAATGCTACAGGAACAAATTCTCTCTGTAATAATCACTAAATTTATCACTAAATAAGACTCCTAAGTAACCGCTTTAAAAGTACAATTATTTTAATAAAACCTACCCATTTTTACAGTTGGGCAGCTTAATACAATGATTTGATAGTTTTTAGGAAAACACAGTATAAAAATTCTTCACAGTTAGTTATTTTAAAAATAAATATTTTAAAGATTAAAGGTATATGTATGTATCTTGACAAAGGCCCCCAATCTTTTTTCCATAAACACATGAGCCTCCAACATGTTATCTTACCAGTTTTTGGAAGACTGAGTGGATTGTCTGCTTTTCTCTTTTATTTCCATTGTAAAAGGCAATTTCTTCACTATTAAAGAAAATAATTTAGCAATTAATTTTAATGTTACCTAAGCCTGAAAAATAACTGAAATACCGTATTTAATGACTGAATATTTGTATACAACTGGACATTTTGTGACTATGAGCTTATTGGGTACATCTCAAGCCACTATCTCTACCTAGCTCAACTGATCAGAGCACAGGAATACACACCTGACTGGATCACAGACTGCACTACTGACATATGTTGCATATGCCACATATAGCCTGGCTGGAAAAGATGTGCTGGGTTAATTCTCAGAAATGTGAATAAAGAAATAAGAAATATAATAAGAAATAAGAAGTAAGAAGGAAATTGCCATGACATATAGGAAGGCAGGACTAGGGCAGCCATTACTACAAACTGAGTACAGATCTAACCAGAAGGGAGAGGAGAAAACAACAGTTAGAAAAAAAATAAGGTAGCGATGCCATGACATACAGCCTTTGAAAGACAGAAAAGCAAACTCAGTCCTGCCCGCCTCACAGTGCCAGCTCCCAGGAGGCCTAGCTGAACAGTTGTTCTTATTCTCGGAACCCCAGCATAGCCTCGCAACTCCTCTTTCTTTGAGCTGATCTGAATGGGTACACAGGGGCCACAAGGATCTTAACTAGGAAAAAAGGGTCATTTTATGGATGAAGAAAGGTTAAATACAGTTAACTAAATTTGCAGAAGTCATGGAGTTTGCAGGTCAAATAGCTGAAATTATAACTCGTATCTGACACTAAAGTCTAGTTTTCCACTCTATTCAGTATAATGTAAACTCTCCCAGCAAAGTACCTCTTACAGCAGAGGAAAGTAAAGATTTACATAGGCATCTAGAAGGCACAGTTAAAACAGCTCTTAATAAACACACAATATTTCTTTAAAGTCTCTTTTTTCCCTTAAAAATTTATGTGAGTTGTATATTTTAGTCCAAAATGTACCTGTATTTTTTTCCATCATAAAAACAAGGTAGCCCCTACTTCAACCCATTCAAGCAAAATTAACTTTCCATAAAGTTGCTTCCTGTTTGACCTGCCTTTCACAATTCCCGTTACACAATAATACAGGGCGCCAGGGTATCAGAATCCCAGTTTAACACAATTCTATACCTATAATTTCTTTTCTTACTTCCTTTTACCTCCTCCGCACATTTAAGTCAGTGGAGAAAGATGAGGTGATAATTCTACTTCTCCTGAACGTTTCAGCCTAAACCTAAAACCTGAAAGAACAGAACATCCCAGAATACTGACAACTGCCTACCCAACATTTATTCCCTTCCATGTCCTTCTTCCTAAGAGAACCCCAATTTTCTTAAAGTTCTCTATCCTTTTCTATGCATCCAAATGGTTGAGGAGTGGCCTCAACTCCATCCACAGGGGAAGAGTTCCCAATGGTCTAAGCCAATCACTTTGCTGTAATTGCTTTAGTGATAATTCTGGCCAATGAGATGTGAAAGAAAGTCTGTTGTGGGGCTTCTGGCAAAGTTTCCTTGCTCTCTTAAAGAGACAGCAGAAATGGTCTGTTTTTGTTTCTGGACTTTTTGCAGGGGAGGAGGGCTGGTGAGATCTAAAACTGCTTTTGCCATCTTGCGATCACAAAAAGAACTAGCCAGAGGAAAAGGGTAACATACAGAGGAGGACAGAGCCAAGAGAAGACCCAGACACCCCAATCATGCTGTGCCTGGAACTGCTCTATCTTTAAGAGTTTTTATGTCAGTAGTAAATGTCTTTATTGTTGGAGCCACCTGAGTCAGGGTTTTCTGTTTCTTGCAATGGAAAGCATCCTAGCTGATACCATCTTTCATTCACTTGGCAGATCACCTCTCTACACAACCTTCTATTCTTCTGTCTCCCTACAGCACAAAAACCCTATTTAGAACTGGTACTATTTTAGCAATCCAAGGAAGTAAAGGAAGAGGGAACTGTTAAAATAATAATTTCCTAAATAATTTTGTAATGCCAACAGGGTAATAAATAAATATTAGGACCCTCAAGATGACTTAAGGTTGACAGATCATCAATATGCGAGAAAATGTATTGAGCACTTGCTACATATTAAAAACAGTGCTGGAAGCTTTATATATATTTCATATTTAATCCTCATGACAACCCTGTATTATCTACCTAGCATAAGTAAGAAAAGTGAGGCTATAAATAACTTGCCAAAAGTCATATATAACTGATAAGTGGAGAAGGTAGCTTTTGAAACTAGTCAGGCTGGCTCTAACACCCAATACTTCTTCCTTCTTTGGATTTTTAAACTGTCTGGAAAATAGGTAGAGACACATGCAGTGAGACTGAATTAACTTTGAGTATTCCAAATACAGTCTCAAACAAAAAACATCTGTGGATAAATTGAGACAAAATTTTCTTTGAAGAAGTAAATTTGAATTTAAATTGTTTTCTGACTTTGCTTAAAGTGAAGTCAACAGAAAGTTAGTCAATAGAAGACATGAAGAGGTAAATCAGGGATACTAAACAGTTAACAAGAAACAGGGTTAGAAACGTAGAGGATTACTACTTTATAAAACCCATATCCTTCATAATGTATATTTTCAAAAGAAGTAAATACACACAGACATAATTTCAGTAACAGTGTTACTAGACTTTCTGGAGTCAGCTTACAGGACTTCAATATCCATACAAAGGAATTTTTAGTACAGCCAAATACATTTAATACATTTGTACACACCTGTTTGTGATGAGCCGAGAATTAACGTATCTATACTCTCCTTCAAGCTTTTGCTCAGTTATTGTCATCTTACCAATGGGTCTTCTAATTCGAGTTAGGAATAGCCCAGAAACAAGCAAGTAGGCCATCATGCTTGCTGGGCCCTGTTATTATTGGAAGAGAAAGATATACAAAGGTCAAGGATATAATAAATTCACTGAATGCAACACACACAATTTATTATAATTAACTCCAGTTACTTTGAGAGAAATTTACTCTTTTGACTAATTTTTTCCCTTAATTGTTTCTTTTCTGAGAAATTACACACTGGGTCTTCTTTGTTTTTACTACTCATCTACTCCTCCTCCCACAACTCTTTC